>NC_083479.1:5132500-5487500 GCF_030014155.1 Tachysurus vachellii
ACTACCTCCTACGCAGACGCGCAACAAGCGACATTGGCTGTCTAAATATATGCCTGATCATATTATTTAAAATATAAACAACTTATTTTAGCTTTGAATTCATTTTGAAATAAAACACAAATGCTTTTAGAAATATTTCAAAATGCAAAAAATAAACAGGACAATGTAAATATCCGAGACGTATTATTGTTATTGATGATTAAGCTTTGTTAAAAAGGCAATATGGAGTATTGCCACAAGTTATTCTCGTCAAAACAACACATTTCAAAAGTCTTAAAAATGCCGTTGGTTCAAACAGCAAACTAACTTTTTAATGAATGCAACTGAGCCAAATATTTATGTCATTTTTCCTGTTCCAGTCTAATTGTTTAACTTATGAGCCACTTTCCTACCGATATTTAAACTGTAACGGTTTAAATATTTAAACCGTTTAATTAAGCTGTAACGGTTTGAATATTTAAACCGTTTATTTAAATATTTAAACCGTTAATTTAAACTGTAACGGTTCGAATATTTAAATCCGTTTATTTAAACTGTAACGGTTTGAATATTATTCGTTATCATTAGTATGCAGCTGCTACAGGTCTGAATTGGATTATTAATATTTTCTTAACAGGATATTATTAACAGTCTTAGATTGCTCTTAAATATTTATCTACTATCGAATGACAAATTTGTGCAGAACCTTTTTGTGACTGTGACCATGTAAATGACAAACTGCTAATGAAAATAATGACAGGAAGCTGATCATGTGCAAGTCCATAATTCCAGCTTGTGAAGCCAAAATGGATGAAGATGGAGGGAAAGACCATTTTAAGTCAAAAAGATTTGGGAACAGTTGGATGTCTACAAATGGTAATTAATACCAAAGTAGGAGTTTCTGTGACAGATGGACGTAAATGAATGTTAATCAAACTTTTCATCATTTTGTAGGTTTTCTTTTTGACCCCTGGCACAGCACTCCTGTAAAAAAGGTACGCAGGTCTTCTGAAGGTTCAGTAAATCTATCGATGTAATTTGATTAGATATTAAGGTTAATGTAAGGAATAAAACCTTTTTGGGGTGTGAAGTGACCAGAACTTTCAACACCATCAGATTCTGAAGTGTTTTATTCTTCCTGTAAGCCAACGATTACAATTTTGATCATAATTGTCACGCATCATAATTTTTATATATTAATAGTTAGTCTCCAGATAATAGTCTTATCTGGAGACTCCTTTCTTAAATGTTAACCACAGATACAGAAAGTTTTCCCATTTCACTGATTTTAGATGTTTTTTTTTTTTATTGTTAAACGACATGTTTACTAGTAACCTTTGATTATGTACCTTGTATGTATGATGTTAATGTATAAATAATAATATATTATATTAATGAGTGTAATAATGTAAAACTATGTGTTGACGCTCATATGAATGAATTTTGAAATGAATCTTCCACTGTTAAGCACACAGATGAAGGC
This sequence comes from Tachysurus vachellii, assembly GCF_030014155.1. Taxonomy (NCBI): domain Eukaryota; kingdom Metazoa; phylum Chordata; class Actinopteri; order Siluriformes; family Bagridae; genus Tachysurus; species Tachysurus vachellii. The sequence goes on from NC_083479.1 coordinate 5,133,963, forward strand.
AGCATAGCAAGACAGACTGCAAAGAGCATTTCTAGTAACTCTGCCAATCAGCAGTCATTGCTCTCAGCTATACAGGGGTCTCAGGTAAGACACGTTTTTTGGTGCACGCAAACTACCAGCTATGTGAGCTTTATATAAATTAGGATTCGTTGATTTGAAATAGGACTGAAGGTTTCCTGCACGTGTTACTGTTAGACTCAAGTAAACAATCTGGACATCACAACCATCCATAAGCAGCGCATGGAGCTGCAGCTCCTCATAGCAGAGCTGAAGGATCGTGAGCAGGAACTCAACAGCATGGCTAGTGCTCATCACAGACAGCTGCAGGCCTGGGAGCAGGACCGTCAGAGAGTGCTGACGCTGGAGCAGAGGAGTGCACGCCTTGAAGGTACAGCAGCTTGCTGGACCTTTCTTTTTATTGTAAGCACTCGTGTATCATGGGTGTGTAAGGCTTATTTTACTGATATTTAAATATAAGATATTTAAAGCAATTGCAGGCGAGAGATAATTCCATGGATCAAACCTGACCAAAATAAAGAGGTTACTGATTATAAAAAAAAAATTAAATTGAAAAGATAGATAGCTTGAACTAGCTAGTGAAGCCCTGAAATACCCTATTAATATAATGAATTTGGATTTTCATTTATTCTCTAGTATATACAATAAAAAAAATTTAATTAAAAGTAAAAGGGTGCATTTTGATTGTTTCAGACAAAATCTGTGTGGTTTCTGTCTATGTAGATGAGCTGCAGAAACGCAACGAGGTGATCCGAGCCATTAGCAAGCGTTTAAAGACGGCGGAGGTACGAGAACAGGACAGCCGCAGGGAGCTCAGCAGCATGCAGCAGCAGATGCAAGAGCTCAGCCAGAGACAACAGCACAGCAGCCAACAACACCAAGACCTGGAAGTAAATGTTTCCTGTCAATCAAGCAGTTTAGTTACATTATTCAGGACCATGTCATACAGATGTTTACTTATAATAGAGATATAGTACTTATAGAGTTTTATAAAGATAGAATTTTATAAAGATTTAAAATGCTTATGTGTGTGTTCAAATGTTTAGATATAAAATACTAATGACTTTTAACAGGAGAGGAATCAGTGTCTGAACTCGAGCATCCTGACTCTCTCATCCCAGCTTGGCCAGCTTCAGGTTCATGAGGAAGAGCTTAGTTCTATGCTCAAACTGAAGGTAGCTCAGCTTCTTCTTGTTCTCTGTCAATCTACTGTGGGCTGCTGAGTATTTTTGCAAATTCTTTCCATGTGTGTGTGTATGTGAATATATATATATATATATATATATATATATATATATATATATATATATATATATATATATATATATATTTACTTACTTACTTATTTACATTTACATTTACTCAGGACAAAGATATGACGGAAGCCACAAATCACATATTAGGCCTAGCTGAACGGCTACGGGAATCAGAGTCATCACTAAAAGAGTGCCAGGTTCGTGAGAGAAAAACGTTACAAGAAACGGAGGAATACAGACGCCGCCTCAGAGAGGCCAGACATCAAAATGCTCAACTAAAAGGTAAAAACGTTATAAAAAGCATCTAGATTTTGCTTGTCTGGTAAAAGTATTCAAATGGCCTATTGTGAAAGACTTTTCCTTTGTAACTATGGTAAAGTTGGTCTTATCAAGTACTTACTCATTAGTGTGAATTACTTTATTCAACCAACAAATAGCTTATATTTTGCAACCTTTAAATCTTAGACATATTATCTGCTTGATATATAATGTTAAAATAAATCCCAATTAAGATCATTTCAGTTCCAGCTTGTAGTATTGCTATAAATCTAAATACTGCTGCCACCTTCTGGTTCAGCAAATGAATTTTCTTTCATGCAGGTGTAGTACGCGTTCTGTCAGGTGTTTTTCACAGAAGAACTGAGCTCATGGGTTGGTAATATAGACCAACTAGTATCAGAGTTGGACAAATGTGCCCTTCTTATACCCATCAGCCAAATTAGAGAAGTGCTGGGTTACACCATGTTACATACATACATGATGTACAAAAGGTCATACTGTCCAAGTCTGTCTAAGAAAAATATTCGTTTCAGGAGATGATGGCACACTTCACCTCCTGAACTGAGGGCCGTAATCTGTTAATATTAATGTTATGTCCGGAAACCTATGGTGTTGAAACGTATAATACGATAGAATTTAATTAAAACAACATCTTTTCCCCCAGATGAGCTTCAAGAGAAGACTCTAGAGAACAACAGTCAGAGAGAGGAGCTCATTCGGCTTAGACAAGAGAACCAGCTGCTCCGGAAAGAACTGTCTCTCGCAGGTAGAATGACGTAGAAATAAAACTAAGGTCCTTGAGTAAAATGTCATGAGTAGTTTCTCCATTTAACCGCATAACATAGCGCATACTGTGCTGTGTTCTCAGTACGCTCACATTACATTCTGGAGTTATTCATGAGCTGTCGTATGTCTGTGCCTTTCCTGTGAGCTCGGTTTCTTGTCATTTACATAACCAAGCAAAGCAAGTTTCATTTATTCAAATGATACCGTTTGTATGCTAAGTAGGTCACGATCTGCTAATCCTGATGTTGCTGTAGTTTCCTTTTAAGCTTCTTGGGTTGTTCATGCTTTGCCACACTGTGTGTTGCTTAGATGAAAGTGAATGCTGGAAGGAAGAGTTACTCGCACTCGCACGTTCCAAACAAGAGCGCACAGAGTCTGAGCTTCTCTGCCTGCGACAGGTATTTCCCACCTGTATTCTGATATTAGATCATGTATGGTTTCCAGTAGCTCCACCCCAAACACCCTCTCACATTTTTCACTATTACTGTCAGTTATCAGTTTCTTAAAATGTCACTGCCCTCCCCTTTTTACTTGCTTCTAAGTTGTCATCTGGTTTTTCAACATTCCCTGAGTAATTCTTCCATTTCTCCTCAGGAGGCTGAATTGGCCTCAGAATTGGCCATGAGCTTGATCTCATCACATGTCTGACAAGAATAGACGTGATGGAGTCATAAGATAAGAGAGTAAAAGTGTGTGTGTGTGTGTGATGTCACAGGTGTGTGAGCACCAACAGAATGACCTACAGCTCTTGAAGCTCAACCTAGAGACCACCAGAGAGGCACTAATGAAGTATGAAAGTCAAAGGTCACTTGTGAGGCAAGTGAAAATCATTCAATTTAAAAAAAAAAAAAATCTAAGCTTCAATCTAAACATGTTTGTGGTTTTAGTGAAGAGACTGTAGCAGTGGCAAGTTGTGCATGTGAACATTGTGACCTTCAGGAGACAAAGATTCAAGAGTCTATAGGATAGTGCCCTAGCGAAAGCCTAGTCATATCTGAACAAAGGGAGAATCACACAATCACCGCTACTACATCAACAGTACACACACACGTTCAGAACGTTGGCTGCGATGTGGAGAAGCAAAGTGCAGAGCTATGACTCTCCAGGCAGTGGCAGTGATGGGATTTTAGCTTAGCTAGCTCCCATGTTACTCCACTGTTGCCAATGTAGTTCTGATCCAGCAGAGAATAAGGCAGTAGATTGCTGTAGTGCTGGACCTGGGGTGGACCTCCTAGCCATCATTAACCACAGTGCAGAGATGGAGGACCGAGTGCTAGGACAGCAGTCAGACTGCTCAAATCAACCAAAATAAGCATTACTAGTGAGAAACATGCTGCAGAGTAGATTTTGAAAGTATAGTGTAATTTATGTTCTAGAGTATTCCTGCTGTGTTAAGCCTTCTGTCTGAGAATGTTTCTAAGATTTAAGCTTTCATCCAGTCCAGGAGATGTGACTTGTGTGTACACGGACTGTTCAACACCCACACCACGGAGGAGCACGACGAGTCCTGGACTTGTAGAGGATGCAGTACTCAGCAAACAGGTAGAACATTACCACCCAAACAGTTACTGGAGTACCAGTAACTCCGTAGAGGGATTGTGTAAGACCGATTGCCCCTAGGTGTGAGTGTACATGTTAAATGTCTGAGAATTTTGCTCGGCCATGGACTGAAAGATAGTACGTTTCTTCCAGCATCAGGAGGCATTCACCTCATCCACATGTCGCTTGAAGCGCTTGCTGGCGGAGTCACAGCAAATGGTGGCCAGTCTGGAACTCTGTTCTGGAAAACCTCTAAACCGTTCCCAAAGCCCTCCAACACAACCCAGCGTCCTGAGTTCCACTTCACGCTGTGACTCTGTCTGCAGCCTCAACGATAGTCATACCAATACAGAGACTCTTGAGCAGATCCCGTCGCCCAATAAGAACCAAGAAGAAATACAAACAAGAAGGGTATATCTTTTGTTTTCTTGTGTTCTTCTTGTGCAGTTCAACTGAGTAACTTGTGTAACTTGAACAAAAAATGTTTTTCATTTCTCATTAGGATGACTCTCTACTTCACAGTATCGCCAGTTCACAGAAAACCAAGGAATACGATCAAGAGATCTGTGACTAGACGTACTTGGACATTAACGGTTCTTCCTGTGGACGTAGCCATTCCTCCATATTTTCAATTCATTTTAATGTAAATAAAAAGTTCTAAGGCAACTAAAGAGTGATGGCTACAAATATGTTGACTAGAGAATTCTTAACATTACTTCTTAAAAACTTGGAAAAAACATTAAACATGGTGCTTTGTCCTGTGGACCAACTACCCATTAAGTGTCAAACCTATCAAGTACCCATTTATAAACTGTGAAACCTGTCCTACAAGATGGCTTGGATTGTGCACCTTGTTTCGTCATTCCTGTCGCATTGTAATCAGACCTGTTTTTCACAAGGATGAACTCTCCTGTGTAGATTTTGACTATTTCACACTGTGTCTTTTCACTTGTGTCTGCGTGAGGTGGACTATTTAAATCGACCTCTTCGGATATTTTAAAACATCAGTTTACGTTACGTTACATTAACTCTCTCAGGGATTTGGGAACATCAGTAAAGGTATTTTTACTAAAAATCATGTTGTATATGCATTAAGTTTGAGAATTTAATATTCTGTGTTCAAAATTGTTTTAACATCATCCCTAATTTTTATATTAAAAAAAAAACATGGCTGTAAAATATATGACTGCTTTTGTTTACATAATGATGATGATGATGATAAGTCTCTTGCTCTTGAATAATTTTAATTCTCAATATTGAAGAACAAAAGTAATATATTAAAACAGACACGTCATCTTTGCCAGAGATGAAATCTTAGACATACTAAAGGTGGTTGAATGCCTGGTGCATGAAGACCAAAAATGCTTCCTAATTCTTACATATTCAATCAGGACGGAGCCAAAATCATAAATGGTTTCTGACCAGTCGACTTTGTTGCAATTCAAACAGGACTGAAAAAATGTCTAAAGATAAAAGTGAAAAGACTAAAGACAAATCTGAGAAGGCTCTGGCTGCGGAAAAAGAACAGTTTGTCAAACTTCAGGTAAATGTGCAGTCCTACTTGAAATATATTCCCTACTGTATATTACTTCATTTAAAATCAATCTAATGCTCGTTTCTCCTTTACAGCTGCAGAGCATTTCAAAGTGCATAACCACCACCGAGGCTCCTATAAAAGAGAAATATGGACGCAGTATCTTTCAGTGCCTTGTTTTCCATTCTCTTTAATATTCTCTCTTTAATGGTGTAACACAGGGAAGTAATCATGCACAGTTCTGTGTAAGAGCCTTAGGCATGTGCAGACAAATACTGTAATGTAGTGATGCCTTTAAAAATAACAAAAACACTTTTACATAAAAAATATAAAGCGTAAAAGTCAACATTTGGTGTCACAATCCTTTGTATATCATCAATCTAAGGTAAAGAAATGAATCTGTTCTTCTGAAGACTGTACACTTTTTCTTTTTCCCCAAAAACCCAGCAGACTTTGTTAAGCTTTTTTTCTTGAAAGTTGTCTGTTACTCAATATTTCTTTCTTTATTGTCATACAAACTTTGGACATGTAATGTTTAGAAGTCGAAAAAGTTTAAAGTGTAATTTGCACCATGTTGGGTAACCTAGAAGCGTGGCTCCTTTCATGTTTGTGCTACACGAGACTATGATGTGCTCGGTGTCGGAGGATCTGAGTTTAGCTGGATTAAAGAAAAAGTTTAAGGAACATGGTTAAAAGCCAAGGAAACGATGAGTTCTGGTGTTTTCCTGTCAGCGTGGTCTTTCCTCAACATTACTGTAGATATCTTGTTGGGAACACATTGGGAAAGTGGAGCCGTTACTTTCTGGTCCCATGCTGTGAATTTGCCTCTGGCCAGCAATGCCATCCTCAGCTGGAAGTTCTGCCATATGCTGCATAAACTCCTACGTGATGGCCATCCTAATGTAAGTCCTGCTAACTTAACCAACACAAAACCAGATATGAAAATACCAGAGATGTGTGACAGTGTATGACTGTTGTGATAAGCTATGGATAAAGAGTGGTGGTTCATTTAAAGTGATTTAGTATCTGCACAGCTGCTGTTGATGTACACCGATCAGGCATAACATTATGACCACCTTCTTAATATTGTGTTGGTCCCACTTCTGCTGCTAAAACAGCTCTGACCCATCGAGGCATGGACTCCACTAGACCTCTGAAGGTATACTATGGTATCTGGCACCAAGCTGTTAGCAGCAGATTATTTACGTTCTGTAATTTGTGAGGTTCATCCATGGATTGGACATGTTTGTTCAGCGCATCCCACAGATCTGGGGAATTTGGAGGCCAAATCAACACCTTAAACTCGTTGTGCTAAATAATACATTCCTGAACCATATTTCTATTATGGCAGGGCACATTATAACGCTGGTGGAGTCCTGACCCAGTCGGCCGTTGTCAAACTCGCTCAAATCCTTATGCTTGCCCATTCTTCCAGATTCTACCACATCAACTCTGAGGACAATATGTTCACTTGCTGACTAATATATCCCACCCACTATCAGGTACCATGATGAAGAGATAATCAGTGTTGTTCACTCCACCTGTCAGTGGTCATAATGTTAAACCTGATCGGTGGATATGTCATCTCCTTACTTAATTTTTCCCTAGAGTACTTTTGGATTTTGCACCAAAAATAGAGTAGGACATCTGTAAACTGTGCCATTTCAGAGTCAACAATTGAACAGTTTTGCTGTTCGCTACCACCAGATGTGAACTCATGGTTATATCATAACCTCATTTATTTTGCCGCAACTTTCAGACGCTGCGAGATAGCCGAGGACATGTCCCAAATATTAAGCAAATGGGAACTTTATGGGTAAGTGAATAAAAAATACCAACTAACTGTTGAATATTTATAGTGCTTTTGGTTTTGTTAAATGGAAATGTTTTAATGTTTATTACTGTTTGAGTGGTCACCTGGTTGAGATTTTGTCCTGCATTGTGTAGGGAAGCCTCCATGATCGATATGGGCATATTGTTGCTCTGTATGCGAAGTTCCTGTGCATCAAAATTGACTTCCATTGTAAAGTGAGTTAAACTGCTACAAACAAGTTTGGAAAAATAATAACTTGTATATAATTGTTCTAAATGGTAGAAGTGTTTCTTGCCCCAAATGTAGTAACCTTTACATATACTCGCTTTAGAAATTGTTCATATTTCCCTAACAGCGAATAACAATTCCACCAAACCTTGAATCTCCTGACGAGGCCCTTGAGAGGGCTATCGCAGTCGATATAAACGAAGTGTGAGTCTTTGTATCTGTTCTGATGTCATTCAAAATTCTCCTAACAAATGCGATTTGAAGGAAACAAAATGATTTTTTTTTTGTGTGTGTTTGTTCAGGTTTGAAATCACAGGTGAAGTGCAAGATTATATGGATGCTGCACTTGTCTTACAGGAAACAGGTAAACTAGTCGATTCCGACCTCTCATGCCAGTAGAATAATCACATTAATAAGGCTAATAGCAAGTGTGGCTAAAATGCTTAATATGGCATGTTTTGATGTTTCTGTGCAGTTTTCAGACAGCTGGAATCCAACAATACGAGCTCGACGACCGCCGTTGGTCAATGCCGCTTAGCTCCATTGGTCCTGCTCATCCAAGACTGCAGCCCTCTCTATCACTTCCTCGTCAAGCTTTTGTTCAAGCTACACAGCCGTGAGTTGACTTTATTTTCCATAAGCGGTCCACCTTTTTTGTTTCTTAGTTTTACTGCAGTTAGATGATGATATTTGTATAAGGGTAAATGGGTGCAAATACTTTTGCAACACACCGATTTACTCTCCGCTGTCCAAGATCACACCATTAAGTCAGTGGTGTTAATAAAAGAACACATTCTGTGACATTTCCATGTACTGATCTATGTGTTTGGGGTGTTAAAGGAATACCCATCGATGCTTTGTTGGGCCATCGTGAGCGATTCCGTGATCAGTTTAACAGGCAAGCACCGTTTTCACTCTCATCTAGCTTTGTTCTTTGTACAATCAGAAGCTTGTTGAACTTAATGTAGAATTTGCTTCTTATCTTTCCCCCTTCAGTCTTTCCCAGTTCTTTGAGAAAGCCAGGAGCATGGAGTTCTTTAAAACCATCATCCAGATCCCTGATTTTCCTGATGTAAGATTCCATAAAGACTACATATTAGAAATTTATGTATGAGCTAATAGTACAGTCCAAGATCAGTCGTTTTTTTGCTTTTATCAAACGAATTTATTCAGATTTATTTACGCTTCAGCACCATGCAGTACTGTGGTATAAACGGTAGACTCCGACCTTTGGAGCTTGTTGTACAATGCACAGCTTTATCATGAATGTATAATGTTTACACATAAATACTATCTAACGCACACAATTTTGTATGCACAGTCCCCTCCAAACTTCTTACGTGCAGCTTCAATGGCTGATTATGTCAAGCCAGTGGTGGTTCGTAATCAGTTTCCTGGGGATGATGATACAGAGAGTCAGGTAGAAGCTGGTGAAGGATATCCAATGGTATGTTAATGTTGACATAGCTAAGATTTTGAATGTGATCTTCCATGACAGTGAATAACTCCATATCTCACATTTCTCTGAACAGTTCTATTCTTTAAACAACTACGACCCAACAAACGATATACCAGTCCAAAGGTAATGGACCAAGCATTGTCGTTATTCAGCAGGCTTCCTTTTAAGTAAAATATTTCAGATTTGGAGCATGATTACGATTCTCTGTACATTTTAAGGGAGACAGAGGCTGACTCTATGAGGAAGGAGCTCGAAGCACTGAAACCTGAGGTGAAGATGTTTAAAGCTGAGGTAAAATAACAGATGTACAGAATATGCACTATGCCAAAGCACATAGTAAAGTGCATTGGAGTTTGCTAGTGAGTGAGGTTGGTATTGGATTCATTTATTCACCGCTGCGTGCAGGCCCAACGTGCCGTCATCCACCTGAAGGACCAAGTGAATAAGTTAGAAGCAGAGCTGGAAGACCAGCGCACTCACAAACAGATGGCCATGGTGGAGAACGAGCAGCTGCGCATGGAGTTGGAGGCATTAAAGGCACAGACAGCAGTCGCTGCAAGCATGCAGGCCTCTGTAGATGACAGTGAGTCATCTTCTGTCTATCTATCTATCTATCTATCTGTCTGTCTGTCTGTCTGTCTGTCTGTCTATCTATCTAGTGTTTATTCAGTTATACACCAATGATTCACTGAAACATCTGCATTGTAGGCCGAGTTCAAACTGCCCAGATGCATTTCACTCGGCTTAAAGAAAAGCATGCCGAGCTGGTCACCAGACACGCTGATCTCATGAGAAAGGTGCTCCATCTTACATCTATAATCACTTCATAACAACTGAATTGCAACCAGGGTTTCCACTCTGTGTGTAACACTGTTTTGTGTGTCAGAATACAGAGATGGTGAAACAGCTGGCCAGCACTCAGCAAGCCCAGGAGGAGCTGGTCAGTGCCAAGCAGCAGATCGCAGAAGAACTGCAGAGGTTCAAACAGGACAACACTCTGAAGGTTGATCTAGCTGTTAGCTAGCTTTTTCAAGTTTGAAATCTGATGTTTTATATTTGAATCCACAACATGCAGTCAGTGCACATAATATGTACAATGTACATGTTTGCCAGTTACAGTGTATTTTTTTTTTACAGTGCAAATCCATAGTTCATTTATTATGTATGAATTGTTGACTGATTTATCTAATGTTCGTTAGCACTATAGTATATTTACGCAACTTTAATATAATATTTAGCTTGAAGCACAGAAGGCAGAAATTATCCAAATGAAGCAAGAGCTGCAGACCAGCAAGGCTGAAATTACAAATGTTCAGACTGCGCTCCACAGCAAAGAAAAGGTTGGTGTCGGTGTGCCTGTAGATATGGATTTTTAAACACTATATTCATTTTTTGCATTATAATCTCATAACATTGTGTACATGCGTGTGTGATAGACTGGGGATCAGTTGAGCAGTGTGTTGGTGGGGCTACAGACTGAGAAGGAAACCCTGATGCGTTCTCTGAAAGAGCAGGAGGTCGAGCTTGCTAGCCTGCGCCAGAGCACTCAGCTGAACCAAACCATGCTGCAGCAAGAGAGAGACAAGAACCAGAGAGAGATGAGCTCTTTACAGAGCCAACTAGAGGAAAAAGTGAGCGAAGCACTGAAATATGTCATAGTCCGCAAGATGTAACAAAATATAATACTGATTCCACGTGCTGTCAATATTATAAAAATGTTCCCAGCCTCATGCATGTACTTTAACGGTGTAATACAAATTTTACTAATTACCCAGTGAGTGAAAGGCTGCCGTTTTATGATTGAGTAAAAGAAAAGGAACAAAAGTCTCAAGCCAGCTAATATACACTTAAATAACAGGCTAAAAGAATAAGCCAAATGATTTCTGAAGAAGGAAAAAGGGAATCAGCATGTGCGTGTCTACAGGTGAGTCGAGAGCAGGAGCAGCAGGTGGAGTTGGACAAACTGAAGAGAGAGCTGGAGTTGAAAAGAGCAGAGGCACTAAGTGCGCAGAGTGCACTACAGAGTAAAGAGGCGGTGGGTATTTCCTTACATCGCACATTATATGTCGTATATTGTTCACTGCATTATCACAGATTCGTGTGTGTTCTAGTCAGGAGATCAGCTAAGCAGTGTGTTGGTGGGGCTTCAGGCTGAGAAGGAAAAACTGATGCGTTTACTAAAAGAGCAGGAAGCCGAGCTTGCTAAACTGCGCCAGGCAGCTCAGCTACACCAGACCACGCTGCAGCAGGAACGAGACAAATACCAGAGGGAGATTGACTCCCTGAACAGACAACTCCAGGAAAAGGTAAACAAGGTCATAAATATACACACATATAATATTTCTTAGTTATTGACTCAACATTTAATCAAGTACAATCTGGATTTTTTCCCTTCATATGTTAAACGTGTTACTCCACTCATCCTAAAAGTACTGAAAAATGCAGTTGTTCTTGTATGATATAAATGTGTGCACTCTCACTGTCTGCTTAGCACATTGTGATGAAGCGTGTGATTTAATTGTGTATTCGTTCATGTATCTACAGCTGCAGCGGGAGCAGGAACAGCATCTGGAAATCGCTCAGCTAAAGCAAGAGCTGGAGGCAAGGAGAGCAGAAGTGACAAGCGCTCAAAGTGCTCTATACAGCAAGGAGACGGTAGCCGTTTTTCATCTAACATACATACACTTAACACGCTGTTGATGAATAGTATAGAGTGGCTTCATTTTTTTCTGAAATTAAGCAATTTGATTATTCTGCTGTTCGAAAAGGTCTTACTTTTGGTTTCGTGGGGTTTAGGCTGGACATGAGATGAACACCATGTTGGTTGGGCTTCAGGCTCAAAAGGAAACACTGATGCGTTCTCTGAAAGAGCAGGAGGCCGAGCTTGCTAACCTGCGCCAGGCTGCTGAACTGCACCAAACCATGCTGCAGCAGGAGAGAGACAAGAACCAAAGAGAGATGAGCTCCTTACAGAGCCAACTACATGCCAAGGTCAAGCATTACTGAACAGTATTCAGTAAAAAAAAGTGTTCTTATTATTGCGCAGGTGGAGTAAAGATCTACTTATAGTAATAGACATGATTTCAATGATAACCTGTCATTCACAGTATTGGGATAGCTTTAGCTAATTTCCTCCAGCTGGATCCTACAAGACATGCCTGGTGTGGGTCAGTTACTGAAAATGTATAGCTTGCAATTCAGACATGTGAATGGAAAAAATGTTTATGCTCTTTCTGTCTTAAAATACATTTATATCAGAAATGACAAATGCTTCATTTAGAAATTCGACTGGTGTGTGTGTGTGTTCAGGTGAGCCGGGAGTCGGAGCTCCAACAAAAGCTGCAGGAGGAGCAGTTTTGCTTATTGCAGTGTGCTGTGGTGGAGTCAGAGGGCATCATATTAGACGCCCTGGCCAAAGTGGATGACCCTATGCATGTGCGCTGTGTCTGTACTCCTGGTATGTCTCTTGAGCAAGCATCAATATTATCAATTAACTGTAAAAATAGATGCTCTCTCCTAAGAATATTCCTCTTTTGATACCAGAGTATTTGATCAATCGGGCCGAGACCACTCTGGTGTCCATTGACAAGATGCAGCAAAGTCATGCTGGATACTTAAGAAATCTGGATGGTGAGGTTTCAGATGTCAGAACTTTTTCAATGCGCTTTGTGCAAAATATTCAGTAAATGACTCAGCAGTGTGATTTTCCTTTCCTTCCAGATGCCAGTGGGCTGTTGAGATCTGTGACTCAGTTTTCCCACCTTGCAGCGGACACTATTGTTAACGGCGCTGCCACGTCCCACTCTGCACCCACTGACCAAGCTGACAGTAAGAACACAGAATCCTAAATGAAGCCAGTAAAGCATTCAGCTCTTAAGACTTTAGTGGAAGGTGTTGCAGCTAAAAGCTTGGATGATAACCGTATAAATGATAGTGTATTGAGGATTTCATACCTCAATATTCAGGTATAACTACAGATATTGACCCGAAGCAGCTTTTAATGAATTATAGGTGTAGATTTATACTGTAATATGTAAATGCATTTAACACCAGTTTTATTCTTAAAGGCAAATGCTTGTGTTTAATGCCAGTGGTTTAAACAATACTGAGACATACAGTATGGTCTCGCATATCTCTACACACGAAAAATCTGGCAACCTCAAATTTTTTAACTACACTCAGGTCATTTTATCAACCCACCTCTGATCATGATTAAATTTCACCACATAAATACTGATATACAGTAAATCATTCGCTTTACTGATTGGCCTTTATGTGGAGTTGATTCAGGTCTAGTCTTAGAATCCTTTGTATATTAGATACAGATATTTTATTGTTTTTATCCTTCTTATTCCACCTGTGTTTTAGGACTGACAGATAACTGCAGAGACTGTGCTACTCACTGTCTGCAGTTCCTTAAAGAGCTCAAGCTGAAGGCCACACTGCAGGGAGCTGACCCGACCGCCATCCGCTACACGGTCCAGCGTATCCTCAACCAAGCCACTGTGAGTGTCTGTGTTTGTATGGATTAATGTAAAACTGGTGCCAAGTAGATACAAACTCGTGTTTAATCTTTGTAGAAGTAGGCAGCTCTTTTACCATCAACCATAAGGTCTATAATGTCATGTAATGGCTGACTTGAATTGATATGCCATGTGGTGTAACTGTCTGCTTTTTATGTTTTGCTGAGATCTTGTAAAGAATCTTTATAAAGTATTAAACTGGACTTATGACGGATTGCTCTCTGCAGGATTTACGACGAAATGACGCAGACGTTCAAAAAGCAGAGCTGGCAGACATGGTAGATAAAGAGATGGCTGCCACCTCCACTGCTATCGAGGACGCAGTTCTGAGGATGGACGTAAGAGCAGTCCTAGACATCAGAGGAGGATTAGTCATAACTACATGATGTGAAAATAGTTCGCTCATTACATTTCAGTCTAGTTTTTTTTTTTTATATATGAATTACTAAAAATAAGCTGAGAGTGTAAGGGTTGAATGTAATGGCTGACTCCGTTAGAAGTATCCCAGTAATGACCGCCATAAAAAATTATTATTTTCCATGGCCACGGTATACTTTTTGTTTACCTATGGCTTTGTTTTTGTTTTTTTCAACAGGAAATATTGAGCCAAGCAAGAAGAGATACCTCTGGTTTAAAACTGGAAGTTAACCAAAGGTTAGTTTGGGATTCATTCAGTTCATCCAGCAAAAGTCAGTCAATTACGTTTTTGTTTAAGTGTTTTGTTTCAGTCCAACATTCAGTTATTTTTTGCATTTTCCCCTCAGCATCCTTGGTTCCTGCTCTGATTTGATGAAAGTAAGTCTTCTGAACTAAAACATGGCCACATTATTGCAGGGTTTATAATTCTCCCTCATTTAGCTCACCTGATATTAGAGGTATTAAGTAAATTTCAGGTCCTCATGCACCGTGCATGTTTGCCCACAGGCCATACACATGTTGGTCACAGCAGCCACGGATTTACAGAAGGACATTGTGGAAAGCGGTCGGGTAAGATTAGGGACAAAATGAGAGAAGGAATCAAATTGACAGTAAGAATTTTGTAGAAATTCCTCAATATTGTCTGTGCTTTACAGGGATCTGGTTCTATGAAAGATTTCTATGCCAAGAATTCCTGCTGGACTGAGGGCCTCATCTCTGCCTCCAAGGCTGTAGGATGGGGAGCCACACAGATGGTGTAAGTGCATTCAAGCTTCATTTATAATTGCTAGATATGAAAAGAAATAAATGGAATATTTTTGTAAACAAAAACGTGTGCCCTTGACAAAACTAAATGTCAACAAGTCTTTGGCCATTATTTGACACAGTGTGTGTTGCTTCTCTTACATATTTTTTGCTAGATTTTTTGGTGTTTTTCTCGCTAGTGTTGAGTAGATGAGCGTGTTTGTGTCAGACATATAAAGATGTGTTTTGGTAACAGGGGAATGAGTCTCCAAGCCATGGACTCGCTGGACTCGCAGCTAAATCCAACTCCTATGCTTTTTCGCTAGAGATTTGAACATGTGAACAAATGATTAGTCACAACCGTGTAACTACATTCTCATTATTTAGTGATTCTGCTGACAAAGTAGTGACAGACCGAGGCAAATATGAGGAACTGATCGTGTGCTCCCATGAGATCGCTGCCAGCACTGCCCAGCTCGTAGCTGCCTCTAAGGTAAAAAGAACAAAAATTCCCATTATATTTTGTTGTACGGTATATACATATATAGTATAGTATATACAGTATATATACTTCATATATCAGTTTCTGTGAGGACATGCGCATCCCTAACAGAAGTAATCTAACATTCAACAATGATAAGCTGTGGGTTACAGAAAAAATCAGACATCTTCGTCAGGCCTCTCCTGCGCTGTAGATCAGTGAAGATTTTGTGTGCCAGGTCTTCAGAAAGAACAAAAGAAGAAAGGCTCCAGGCCCAGACAGAGTGACAACAGCCTGTCTGAAAACCTGTGCTGACCAGCTGGCCCACATCTTCACACAGATCTTCAACAGGTCACTGGACGCTCAACCATCATCCCTGTCCCAAAGAAACACAAGATAACAGGACTTGTGGTACAAGTACAGACCTGTGGCATTGATGTCTGTTGTCAAGAAAAACTGGTTCTGGCTTATCTGAAAGACTTCACCCGCCCCTTACTGGGGTACTTATTGCAGTTTGCTTATCGAGCAAAGGGTTCCATGGATGATCCAGTAAACTTGGGACTGCATTACGTCCTGCAACACCTGGATAAATCAGGGACTTATGCGAGGATCCTGTTTGTAGACTTTAGTTCGGCCTTTAACACAATCATTCCAACACTCCTCTAGACCAAACTAACCAAGCTCTCTGTTCCTAGCTTTATCTGTCAGTGGATCACCAGCCTTCTGACAAATACGCAGCAGCTAGTGACACTGGGGAAATTCATGTCAAACAGCCGCTCCATCAAAACTGGCGCCCCTCAAGGTTGTGTTCTCTTCCCACTGCTCTTCTCACTGCACACCAGCATCTGCACCTCTAATGACCCCTCTGTCAAGCTTCTGAAGTTTGCAGACGACACTATAGTCGTCGGTCTCATAAAAGACAGAGACGAGTCTGCATCCAGACAGAGGAGGTTAAAGAGCTGGTTCTCTGGTGCAGTCACAACGACTTGGAGCTCAATACGCTCAAAACAGTGTAGATGATCGTGGAGAAAAACCCCTGCACTCCTCACACTCACTGTCATGGACAGCACTGTGGCTGCAGTGAAGGCATTCAAGTTCCCGGGCTCCACCATCTCCCAGGACCTGAGGTGGGACACTCACATCAACACCATTGTAAAAAAGGCCCAACAAAGGATGTACTTCCTTAAGCAGTTGAGGAAGTTTAACCTGCCACAGGAGCTGCTGAAACAGTTCTACTCAGCCGTCATTGAGTCTGTTCTGTGCACATCGATAACTGTCTGGTTTGGCTCAGCTACAAAATCAGACATCAGAAGACATCAAAGAACGTTTTGGACTGCTGAAATGATTATTGGTGTTCCCCTGCCCACCATTCAAGAACTGGATATATTCAGAATGAGGAAAAGGGCTCAGAAAATCACTCTGGATCCCTCTATTCAAGTCATCCGCTTTTATTGTCTGTGGTGTTGTTATCTCTGTGTACTGGAAGCGTATGACACTAAAACAAATTCCTTGTATGTGCAAGCATCTTCTGATTCAGATAATATATCGTCAAAGATTCTTCAAAGGTTTTACTGTTGGTTTTGTTACTGTTAAACACACTTGTTCTGTTACTGCAGGTGAAGGCAGAGCGAAGTAATAAGAAACTTAATACACTGCTGCAAGCCTCCCGACATGTAAATGATATGGCTGCAGTCGTTGTGACTTCAACAAAAGCTGGACAGATGCAAATCGAAGATAAGGGTGAGTTCTAGATCTTTGCAGTATTAAATGAATTTCAAAGTCGGTATGAATGTTTTTACAGATGTACCCTGGGCCAAGCCATCGAGATGAATAGGCTGGAAACAAAAAAGCTATAAAAGAGTTTTGAATTTCTGGTGAATACAAGAAAGACATTTTAATCCATTCTAGTAAATTAAATATTACAGTAGTGAAGAGCAAGTAAAGTCAATTTTTAAATGCAATGTTAGATTGACGTTATGTAATGGCACCCCACAGATCCAATGGATTTCTCTGGCATGTCCCTGATCAAGCTGAAGACAGAGGAAATGGAATCTCAGGTAATTCCTTCAAGGGTAATTTTGGACTGCATTCCAAGAGCTTGCATTTTTTAAATGCATAACAGAGCAAACATATTCACTTAGACATGCCAATAATGTGGATTTGTGTAGGTGAAAGTGTTGGAACTGGAAAACCAGTTGTCCAACGAACGCCAGCGGCTGGGTGAGCTCAGAAAAAAGCACTACGATTTGGCTGGAGTTCCTCTGGATCAGACTGTAGAGAGAGACTTTGATGGGTTTGTCAGCGTTTTACCTTCAGTCATGCCTGAGCCGCAACTGCCTGAACCACCCAAACCCGAGCCTCCTAAAAACCTACCAGCTAAAAAACCTTCCATCTTTCAAAAGTCTGGCAGCCTTCTTAAAAACAAGGTACATGATTCTGCAAACCTGCTAGACTTTTAACAACGGCAATGATATTACTGCATTCATGTTGAATTTGCTGTTTAATTCTTCTTTTTTTTTTTAACTCTACAGTTTAGGTAAAGTCTTTGGACAGAAATCGAGATGTCTGAATATGAAACATCACCCCATATTTTTGTATATAAACCTTGATTATTTAGTTTAGCTGTTATTTGAATGTGTTTTGAAACATGTATATTCATTTCTGATAACTATTCTGTAGAGTCATGAAATAAATCATAATCTGGGATGAATAATAATAATAATAATAATAATAATAAAGTCTATACCATTGTAGCACATTTACTACTAACATATTTTCCTTCACTTACATTTCTTTTAGTTCTGTATATGTTTAAATAAAGACTAGTGTGATAGAAATGTTGACAGAACATGTTTAGTTAAATTTTTCATGCCATCAAATAAAAAAAACAACAACTTGTAGTGTCTGGGGGGGGGATTGGGGGAAAGAAACACCACCACATTTGATATGGCTGCTGTTTATACATTACCCAGTTACACAGGTCCTTTGTTTTTGTATTGTGAAAATCATGGCAGAAAACAAAAGCTACATAACTGGACAATTCACCTAGCATAAAAAAAGCTCTGTGTCTTACTATTATAAATAACTCTGGACAGTTCTGACTGATGCCATTTCAACTATCCGGTGTCGCTTGCGCATGCGTACAAACTGCGGCGATTTCCACTGGAAGAAACACGGGACAAGAAACGGGACGGACGATGGAACAACTGTTATTATCGTTAAATTTAGTCTTTATAACAGCTTGTGTGACCGCTATCACCGAAAATATGACGTTACGTGTCGTGTGAGTGCTTCGTGAGACTAGTCCGGCTTTTTTTTACGCGTAGAGAAAGAAACAACGAAAAAGTTTTGATAGGAAATAGAGCAGGGCGGCTGGGAAGCGACAGTCATGGAAGGATTCGGATCGGCGTTGGAGAAAAACGTGGCGGATTTAACCGTTATGGACGTGTACGACATAGCAGCTGTGGTGGGCCAGGAGTTTGAGCGGATTATAGATCAATACGGGTGTGAAGCGTTGGCGAGACTCATGCCGAAAGTCGTGCGGGTTTTGGAGATTTTAGAGGTGATGGTGAGCCGCAACAGCATCAGTCCAGAGACCGAGGAGCTGAGATTAGAGCTGGATAAACTTCGACTGGAGCGACTGGACCGCCTGGAAAAGGAAAAGAAGCACAAAAAGGTACAACCGACTTGAGATTTATTAACAATGATATTGTTGTTCTGGTTACCATATTAATAACCAGAGCAAAGCTATAACAGAGGGGACTTCCTGTTTATGGCCGGAAATAGAAACCGCATCCTAATCGATATATATATACACAAAAATAAACTATAGCTACTTGTCCTTGCGACTGCTGTAGGACGCTTAATATGTGTCCTTTACCTAGAAAGCAGCATGAAATTGTAACCTTAAATATTACCAGTCATCTAAATAAATACACACCTGAAAACCCTCTTTTTCTCACCCAGACAAACAAACAGGCTTAGAAAATAGGATGCTAAAGATGCTAATCTCCTCAAGTGTACACATTTCGCACCTTTCCTTTGTAACTGTTACCTCAAATTGTTCATGTAAGCAATTATGCTACGTACTTGGTGCTAAAGCTACACTATATCCAACTGAAAGATAGTTGTTAGTGGCACAAAAGGAAACTTTTCTGAAAGTGTGATGAAAAATAATGGTATAAATAATTCATATAGTGTATCTGTGAAGTTTACAGTAATTAGCACAGGTGATAAATAAAAGTGCACTTAGCAACAAGGTTCATTTTAGTACACGTTTTCTGTCATGTAGGTAAAAAGTGTGTAGTAAAGGTACAAAATGTCTCCGCTTGAGGACACTTTTTGTACCTTGAGCGTCTTCAGAAATTTTTAGAAACCCTAGAGCGTAGTATTTGGATGACATGAATGGAGGATGATGTTTTACGTGAAGGTCACAACGCTTTGTGTGTATTTGAATGAGGTGTGTGTGTGTGTGTATTTTAAAGGCATCTCACAGTGTTGAGATTCTGCTGTGTTTGTGCACAGGAGCTGGAGTTGGTCGAGGATGTGTGGCGAGGGGAAGCCCAAGACTTGTTGTCTCAGATTGCCCAGCTGCAAGAGGAAAACAAGACCCTCCTCAACAACCTGTCAGTCAAGGACTACCCAATGACAGAGGAGGATGTTCAGAGACAGGAAGGTAATTTACATGAGCTTCCTAGAGCGACTCTGCATCTGCATCTGTGTTTTGAATAGAGTGACTCTCTCAGATCCAGAATCTCAATATGCAGGGAGGCCACAGAGGGAAGGAAGTTTATGAATACGTGGATCCTGAGTCGCTGGCTCCGATACAGGTTTAATTCCTCGTTTACACTTTTCCCACACACACACATACAAGCACGCAAAAAAAACACTCATAGTAAATACTCATAGCCGCAGACACGCTCGTTCTCTCTCAGCTCTTCAGAGATGGACAAAAGACCTTCGGCCAGGCCACACAAAGGAGTCCTTCTGTGTGTAACTGAAGGGAAGCCAAGATGCGTATACTGCAATAGCAGGCCAGCTTGGGGGGACACACAGAGATTCCACAGTGCTCATTACAGTCACACGTGCCTCGTTACAGAGCTCTGTCATCCTCCGTCCAGTGACCTGTTAGGGATCATTTTACATGTTGTGCTTAATTTTTAATATTAAGAACACAATATTTAATAACATACAGTACCACCAGGGACAGAACAGTAATGCAGTACATTAGTATGGAAGGTAATAATGTGAAAATAATTTTTAGACTATATGTGATATATGATATAGAATGTTTGAAATTTATTTCGCAGAAAATAATGGTGCTTTTACATTACATATTTTTTAATTGCTCAGTTTTGGACTAAACTGCTGGTGTGAAAGCCTCTTTAAAGTCCAATCACTTATCCAGTAAATGCAGGGAGAGTTATGTTTTGACCAAGTGAGTTATATTTGTCGGTGGATGACTTTGTGTGTGTGTGTTTAAATGCATCAGAGGTCCACTAACGCAAATCTATTTTAAGCCCACCAGCGTTTGAGTTTGAAGAGGAACTTACATGACTCGTAGTATCATGCCTCAGAATGCAACATATTGCCAGTTTTCTGTAAAATCTACAGAAAAGTACAAAAGATACAAGCAAACAGCAGACCAAATACATTTCGAAGAAAAAAAAAGAAAAGAATATAACGAGATAAGCATTTTGACTATGTAAAACTATTGAAATGTCTTTTCCATCTGGCTGACGTGTTTATCCAGACTGAGGAGAATTCGATTCAAGAACCAGTGTATCAGCACTCATTCTGGGATTTCATTTCCCAACCTTCAGCCCAATAGTATCAAAGATTTATTTATATCTAATATATGTTTCTCCCTGGGTTGCCAGGTATGTCAGAAAGGGAGAGGCAAGTGATGAAAAAGTTAAAGGAGGTGGTGGATAAACAGAGGGATGAGATTCGCGCCAAGGATCGAGAACTAACGCTGAAGAACGAAGACATTGAAGCAGTAAGTGAGCACTTTTACATTTCACTTCACACCAGTGCACAACAACATACTACATTCCCTCATCATGTCTCATCTCCAGTGAATGGGAGGGATAGAAATATTTTCTACCTATCAGTCAGCATTTCTGTTATGAAATCATCTGGGTTGAATAGATAGAGCACAGGATTGTGGTTTTTTTTTTTAAAGTCTAGTGACTTTTCTTACTTAGTATTTAAGCTCCAGAGTCATTAAAGAGAGTCAGTAATCCACATATATTATACCTTCATCAAAACACATGAACACCGTGGATGTCTCATTCATGATAATCCATCGATATGGCTGTCAAAGAGAGGCTCGTGTTTCTCTACAGTCTTTCCTAGCATGAAATCAGCCCCAGCCTTTACTTCATACCGTTCTGTGTATATTTTTCTCAGGACTGTTGGTGGATGTGTTCTTGGTTTCACACATTTGCATTATGTTTACAAGATACAAGATGACACCGATTTCCTTTTTTGTTCCCTGAAAGAGCCTTATTTCCACTTTAATGATCTGAGTCCCTCCTGCCTCACCCGTGTGTCTTCCAGCTGCAGCAGCAGCAGAACCGGCTGATGAAGATCAACCACGATCTGAGGCATAAGATCACAGTGGTGGAGGCGCAGGGCAAGGCCCTGATCGAGCAGAAGGTGGAGCTCGAGGCGTTCGCCCAGGCCAGGCAGCAGGAGCTGGTGAGCCTGAGGCAAGAGGTGGCAAGACTCAGAGAGCGTCTTCAGGGAGAGAAGAAAAGCCCCGAAACCGAGGAGCCACCTGCTCCACCATCACCTGCACAAGTACGTTAAAAAAAAAAAAAAAAAAAAAAAAAAAAAAAAAAAATCCTTTTTTGTTGGAGTTTCAGACGTTGCTGTTTCCAGATACAAGATACAGTAACCTTACTTAAAACACAAATAAATTACATAGATGGTTAAATCTTCATTAGAATTTAGTTTTATTTCATTTATTTATTCTTTTGTATTATTAATGATTTACATATAGAAGGAAATGAAACAAATGACCCTTTTTTTCCTAAAGTTGTACTAAGTTCATGTTGCTCTAAATGTGATGATGTCGTATATCATGACTGTTCACATGTACGTGACTGCAGTGAATCAGACAGTCGGTGTGTCATAGGCGAGATGAGGCTGAGCTGGTGGATAAATATAGCTGTGGTTTGGCCAGCAAGCTAGAAAAACTTGACCTAGGGACATTTAAAGGCGCAGTTCAGTCGAACAGTGCTGCGCAGCATGATGTCAGGATACAGTGGAAGCTGTGTTAGGATTGTGTGATAGAACTGTGCTTTTAATGACGAAGGAATAATAGTGTTATAAGCAGAGAATTCAGGTATCGAGGTCATTACAGGTCAAACATTTACTCCGCACTCCTTTAGTTGTAACTCATCATAACTGTTTTATTACCACCCTTGTCTTGGGTCAGAATTTATTTTCCGAGCTCAAGCAATCGTGCGATCCTCCGACGTCCCTGGCTACACGTAACCGCCGCTTGCTTCCAGACGATGAAGAGGCGGAGGTGCAGGATGAGGATGATGATGATGAGGAGGAAGAGGCTGTGTTGTTATGGGTAAACATTTAGCTCGCCAGGGCTGCACGGTTTGAGACTAATTTGCATCGAATACCTGCAGTGAATACCAGTGCTGGTGCTGTTTAATACAAGCATTTGTAATCTAATCTGTTCAGGTTGTGCTGTTTTTCGTCGGGCATGAATTAAATCGTCAGCATGAGAGTGTGTGTTGGCAAAGTGTTGGCAAAGTGTTGTGAGAGAACAAGAGAAGACTCTTGCAGTCTATACGGTAACTGTGTGGCATGAACATGAATTATTTCAATACCCTCAGATTATGGATCGTGATGGATGTAAGTACAGTGTTAGGTGTCTTTTATATCTACTAATTAGACTAATCAGTGCATCTTTGTGGAACGACTGCTGACACGGCAGACTGCATGCGGTGCTTCTCCCGACCTTTATACTTTCCATTCTTCTCGTTCCACAGGAGGCCTTGTCTGAGGAAGAAGCGGCTTTCGATCCCAAAGATCCGAACCGACCGCGTTTCACTCTGCAAGAGCTGCGAGACGTCCTGCACGAGAGGAATGAGCTGAAGGCCAAAGTGTTCATGCTGCAAGAGGAAATTGCCTATTACAAAAGGTCAGCCGTTTTGCCTTGTAATTGGTCTATTAAATATTCATGAACAGACAGGTTTCACTTCATCATCATCATCAAGGTGACTGGAGGTGAAAGATAAGTTCTTATCGCATCAGATTTGGCCCAGTTCTATTAGAATATTCAACAAAATGCACTAATAATAAACAAATAAATGATCTCAAAATAGCACACCAACTTTATTGTAACCTATAGAACAATTTTAACAAGCAAAGGAAAAAGGAAATAAATGGCAGAATTTTTATCCATTGATAGTTACAACCCTTCCTACACCAGCTTATTTTTGTCCCCCTCGAAGATAATTGAGAAACCGCAAAACATTAAAAAAAACCTTCAGCTCTGACTGTTACAAAACCCTGATTCACGTAGACAAGTGACCTTGATTATGTTACCATGGAAACAGCAACGTGATTTGCACCACAGCAGCTCCGACCAATCAGAACGGAAATGCTGATTAATTCAGAAATCAATAGGGTGATGGTTTTTAATGCATCGATGTACTTGAGTGTTTTTTTTTTTCCTCCAGTGACGAGCAGGAAGACGATGCACACCCGCCTACTCCGGACCCTTCGCCTATACTCAGGCCTCGCTCCCGAACCAGCGTCCAGCCAGAGTCTGGCATAAAGCGCTTGTGCGTACAAAGTTCCTCCTCCTTCTACTTCGCCTTGATTCTCTGTCTCTCACACACAGACACACACACACAATATATATAAATATATATATATATATATATATATATATATATATATATATATATATATATATATATATATATACACACACACACACACACACACACACACACACACACACACTCACAAGGAACCGTATTCCCAGAGCAGCTCATATTTCCACTTTATAAAGCCCACATTGCTACTTATAAGCACATGCAGTCAATAATGCAGACCAAACGGCATTAAACATCCATCACTGAATGCCGTTTGGACGTGCTGTTTCAGCATTTCATGTCTTTTTGCACCCTTGTGACATCAACCATTATTGATCCTGGTGTCAGCAGAGCATTCTGGGTAATACTGTACATGCACGAGTCGCGTCTACTATTTCCCCAGACAGAGAGGGTCTTTTTTTATTTTTAGGCAGACGTCCAGCGTTAGCTTGAGCGATATTGTGGTGTCTGTTCCCTCATTTGCTCAACTCTCCGTGTCTGTGCCTTTCTGCAACAGGATCTTCACAGCCATTATGCCGATGGTGGCGGCTGGCTTGATTGCAGATGACCCCACTTTACAGCCAATCAGACGACTTGTTTCTCTTGTATGGCCCTTTTTCATTGTTGACCTTTGTGTTATGATTTTAACTCCTTACCGTAGCCCTGCATGAGTATTTTTTTTCCCCACTGCATGCCTTTCCTACCTTCCTCCCTTCCTTTCCTCCCTCCTGACCACTCATTGGAGGTGTTTGTAACACTAAGACTATTCTGATTGGCTGATTGTGGGGTTGTGCTGTCTGGAGTTTGTTAGCAGGAAGGTTGTTAGAATCAGCCAGTCAGAATAATAAAAATAAAAAAACACAGCACTTCCTCTTCGCTTAGTCCAGCTCATATGCTAACGCTTGTGACTTAACCATGACCCACTGCCTCACTAAGGATTTTAAAAACCCTAACAATGATTAGCCCAGCACTTTTTCTGTGTGTTTCCTGGTGTGACTCACTATCACATGGATGGCTGAAATGTTTGTGTGAAGTGCTCACTTGATCTAGGGGAAGTCACTGGGTGATTCCAATGATTGGGGATGTCACATTTAGACAACTTTCAATCTACAAAAGCATAGAGTTTGTGTAGTGGAGTGAAGTTTTTTAAGAATAGAAATAGCAAATATACAAACTGTAGTTGACTAGATGGTCATCTTATGACATGAGGACATTTTTATAGATTCACTTGTGTTTTATTCCATTCAACCTGTAATCTTGATCACGGGGTCGTATTTTCTAAATCATCTCGTCAGTCGTTTACTTCCTGTCACCGAGGTGAACGTGTTTACGTAATATAAACGTATAATTATGTATATAAGGAACTAAAACGTGTAACGTAAAACCGTGACGGATGTCTCATGCGATGTTCAACGGATTAATGCTTTTTCGGTATCTGAAACACGCAGGTTGTAGTACAGGACACTTCACCTTTCACCCAAGTTTAAAACGTCTTTTACCTTCGTACATGTGTGTATTTGTGAAAGGAATATCACCGGGACACAAACGGCACCCCAATCATGATGGACCCTCCCGCTTACCCTGGAAGAAATGAAATGGCGTGACCAAATAGCTGATAAAAACACACTCAGTTTGGACCACACATTATTTTTTACATATATATATATATATATATGAGAGAGATAGAGAACAATCTATGGCCAAAAGTATGTGGACACCCGAATACTACAGTCCCCAATCCAAAACCATGGTCATTAGTATGCAGTTGGTCCCCCTTAGTTGTTATATTTAACTTTTTTTTCCTCTTTTGGGAAAGTTTTGCGCTAAATTTTGGTCGTGGGGATTTGTACTAAAACAGTGATGTCAGGCTTTATCCATCTAAATTTATTCCACTTCATGTTCCATGGGTTTGTGGTCAGAATCTCCGTGCAGGACACCAGACTTCCTCCAACTCGGATATGAGCAAACCATCTTCATGGAGCTTTGTCCTGCTGGAACGTGATTTGGCCTCTTAGTCCCAGAGAAGAAAAATCTCAATCCTGCAGCATACAAAGACAGTGTAAACATTTCAGGGCTTCCATTTTTGTGGGCAGAGTTTGGTGAAGGTCCACATGTGGGAGCGATGGTCAGGTGTCTACATGTAAATTGTTAGCCACAGAAATGTTTCTTGACAATACCAGCAGATGAGATTAGGAACAGACTCGAGTTGACGTCTCCAAGAAAATGAACTTTTGGCGACAGATTTTGCACTTGAATATAGAACACAGCATTTTGGGAGCTCAATGGTTAAAGCTTTTGGGCTGTTGATTGGAAAGTTGAGTTCAAACCTCAGTAGATAAAAACATTTGTCACAGAAGCTTTTAGCATATCCGTATATATTTCTGCATATAGACGCCTATGCTGCCTTCACGTGCTGTCGGAAATGAATTGCATCTCACTCCTGAAGTGATTATGATGACAGAACATAAAACATGGATAACACCATGTTCATTCAGAGATGTTTTTATATTTTTTCTTCTATTTTGACACCATAACACATAGTGACTCTGTAAGCTGGCGATCATGAATTTTCTGAATAACATGCACAAAACGTTCGGTACCGAAACTGTTCTCTCTTCCACCATGTTGGAAGTTTAGGACCGTCAGAAATTCATGGTTCAAAAGTTTCCCAGTCGTAAATACGACTAGAAAGTGCAAGGTCCTAGTGGGAAACTCGTAATTCCGGCAGCATGTGAAGGCAGCATTAGAGCGTAAACGTCACGACTGTACACTGAATTGAATGGACTGTGAATTCCGATCTACAATAAAGTCTCACATTGTCTCTTTCAGGTTTAGCTTCTTCTCCCGGGACAAGCGGCGCAGCTCGCAGAGAGGCATGGCGCAGTACGACGACAGTTTCAGCACCTGGTCCCGCAAAGACGACGTGTACACAGAGCAAGCGCAAGAAGCTTTACAGCACATGTAACCCACAGCACTGAACACTGACAAAAGCACAAAGCCCCCGCTAATCAATAACAAAAACCCACAAACCTTCCACCACCACCCTCCGCAAACTCATGGACAATGCATACAGTAGACGCCACATTTTCACCCAGCAAGCTCTTATTAGCAGATTAAAACAAAAAGGGAAACACAGATCAGAATCAGGTTTATTGGCCAAGTGTGTTGACACACAAAAGGAATTTGGTTCCAGCTGTTTGTGACTCTCAGAAGTACAGACGTACAACATTTCCAACGATGACGTCGACTCAGAAGATGGAGATGACAGGCTTTGTTTTGATGTGCGTGTTTGGAATTTAGGATCATGCTCGCAGTCATGAGGACAGCAAAGGAGGCCACGTTGATGTTCCTTGAGAAGCGTTTAGATCGATAAGGGAGCGGTAACATGTTCGGAAATTCAAATTGAATAATTAAATGATTCAGTGCCCAATGAAAGCTAAGGCGGTTTTTATTGTTGTAAAGAATATACCCATAATGGGGCGGTGCATCGCCATTGAGAGGTGGTGTTTTCTAGGTTTAAACCGAAATTTTGCACAAGTCAGTGGGGGAGAGGAAAAAAGATAGATAAATATGTTAATACTAAACTCCGCTATAGAAAAGAGGAGCGTCTGGACTCTCCAGACTCTCGCAAGATGTGCATCACCAGCTGTTCTGCATTCTTCTGACATGTGGTGCTTTATACCAGCAGTCGTAGAGCTGTTTAGTGAAAGCATGCAGCATATTGACGAAAGCTTCTTTGTGAGCATGGAATCCTCCTCAGTGAGTTTACGCATTATTTACAAAAATATTAATAACATATGCATCCTTGTGTGGTTTGTAAAAGATTTCAGGACTTTAGCAACAATGAATGTTTCTCACTACAGATCTTTAATGAAGGATAATGAACGCTGCATAATTTCATCTCATGGAAAATTAAAATATTTTATACATCGCATCGCTTTCGTGACTTTTCTTCATATCATTCGGGGAACCGGAAATTAAAATGATTCAGCATCTACTACTTTACTTTAGATCATCTGTAGACTTGAATACAGGATCCCTGGTTAATGTTACAAGCACACATTGCAAATTAAACAAAACTTTCTGAAAATCCTGGTGATTTAATTGAATATATTTCGCTGTGTAATGAAAAGTGACCACAAGCACAGTCGTGTCTTCTTCCTTAGGTAATACTTAGGCTCTGTTGTGTGTTTTTCTGACCCTGAAATTAACCCCAGATCTTCTCCTGCCTCATTACTTGTGAGTGTGTTAACAGAGAACGGAACGTTTGTCAAAACTAAAAAGTTGAACCGAGTTAAACATGAGTCATCGTTTATCCGAATCTCTGTACGAGTCCCGATATCTCCGTTCATCCTTTCCTCGGTTGGATTCTCTGTCGTTACTCCTGTCCCTGTGTCGTCTGGAGTCCCTCCTGTCTTTATGGTGATCCCTACCACCTCGCTCGTTCCCTCGTTCCCAGTCGTCCTTCCGATTCCGTTGTCTCCCGTGCTCTAGGTCCCAGCCCGGAGATATGTCTTTTCTCTCATCTCGTTGTCTCTCCTCTCTCCCTCCATCTCCGTCTCTCCACCGGTCACCCGGTCTGGGCATCACACTGGGCAGGTTTATGGGTCTCCTGAATGGTCTGTCCCTGCCGCCGAACCTCAGCTGTCCTGACTCTTTCTTTCCTCCCAGGCCACCTCCAAATCGACGTGGTATCCAGCCCTGCAGCGTGCGCTCCTGCTCAAAGTCCACAAAGAGCTCGTGCTGGTCTACGATCATCTTGTTGCCGTCTCTCCACGCTCTCATTAAAGAGCGCTCCTCTTTATACTCTATAAAGGCATAGCCCTTGGAGAAGCCGGTAATAGCGTCCCTGACAAGACGCAGTCGTCGAATGTCACCGAATTTTGAGAAAACCGTGTGAAGGTCTTCATCGGTTGTCTTTTTGTTGAGTCTCGCAACATAAAGTGTGAGTAGAGGGTCACCCGTTACAGCTTTATTAGGCTGGTAATGGGCGTTCATCGCCCGCCATATGGCCCGGTCATGGGGCTCGACATCAGTGCTGTCAATGCTGCCAGCCTTGAGTGGGTCGTAGACTTTGGCGAGAGGACTCCACTCGTTCATCTTCTGGTAGGAGCTGAACAGGAACTAAAACACAGTATCTAATTACATTTGTACAGGTTTAAAAAGAAATAAAGAAGTTGCCTTTTATTGCTTGTTATAATAATCTCAAAAGCTAAACATTAAGCTCTTATTAATAATAAAAAGATTCCCCTATTTCTTTTACCAAAGAAATTAACACTGTTTACATACTGGAGTTAATAATGACTTTGTTTGTATGCATTGACCCCTACTATCCCTGTTCCCTGCTCTCATAGTCTTAGTTTGAGAAGAATATTACATATAGTTTGTTTGATTAAAATAAGTTTAAACTTTATTCTTTAGATTTTAATGAATTCAGAATTCTAAACCCACATTTGGTGGAATCGGTGGTTCTTATCTGGCAACCCCGATAAACACCTTCATGCGTACTAGAATCAGAATAAGAATCAGGTTTATTGGCCAAGTGTATTATGAAACAATTAGCAAATAAAATCGTTAGTAGTTAGTTTCAAATACACATGCAGGTATTATTTATTTTCTAAATTATTATTGAGCTTAAACTTTAACACAGTGGAGACTGAACACAGGCTTAATGACAAAGTCAATAGCAACAAACGGAACCCAAACGCCAGCTACAGAGACCTCAAATACAACCGACACGTAAACAATGCTGCAGCATGCAACTAAAAGCTTAAACCAACCAACCAACCAACCAACCATGTACAGCCTCTCAGCAGTAAGTCTTTTGTCTAAATGTAACTTACTTTTAAAAAGATGCACGCAGAAACAAGAAAAATACGACACTTTCGGCTTTTCTGTACTGTGCAGCAGGTTAATAGTTCCGTGTAGAAACTCCCGTCTTGTAATTGTTCTGGGAGTCAGCGTGCTGTATTTTGTGGTCTATATTGTGAATTTGAATTGAGATTTCTGTTTAAAAGCAGCTCAGTTAATAACATATGGATCATAAACCACAGATAGAGTAAAGGCGAAACGAAGCTTTTTGGAACATTTAAGGTTTTCGGTGAAATAATGAATTTTTCGAGGATTTAATTGCTCACTAGTGGCCTCTAGAGGCCAAAAAGAACTAAACGTCAGCAGCATCTAAATCTCTCTCTCTCTCTCTCTCTCTCTCTCTCTCTCTCTCACACACACACACACACACACAAAATCACTATTGTAAATAATGAGATATTGGAACACAGTGCTCTGAGATTGAATTCCCCTGCAAATGGTCATAGAATGCAGCATGGCATCAATGCCACCTCACAATGCTATGGTCACTGGTTTGATCAGGTAACTGTCTGTGGCATTTTACAAATTCTTCCCTGGGTTCTCCAGTTTTCCTCCCACCTCTCAAAAACACCCCGGGGTGGATTGGCTACACCGAATTGCCCTTAGATATGAACAAACATATACTCAGGGTGTAATCGCCCTCTCATCCAGGAAGTATTCACACCCAGTTTTTCCTGGGATAAAATATACTACACTCTTGCCCAGGATAAAGCACTTGCCCCTTTTCCACCAAAAAGAACCGGGTGCTAGTTCAGAGCTAGCGCTGGTGCTGGTTCAAAGTTGGTTCCACTGGTGCCGAGTCTGACGTCACTGTATACGTGTCACGTGTCCCAGCAACTTTAGCGCAGCAGCGGCAAACACAAACACAACAATGGCGGATGTTGCTTTACTGTTAATGCTCATGGCTTTGTGAACCTACATTAACACCCAAACGTGACGAATCCAACGTGTACATGCATCTCCATGTAATCTGTATAAACGGAGGTTGTAATCGAGAAAGTACATAACATTATTTTATCATGAACACAGAAAAAAAGTTAGCCTTAGCATGTAGCTACTTACTATCATATATGCTGATAATTGATCATATTGCGGTAAAGTAAAAGTGACATAACATTAGTATACTTAAGGTACATTATCAAACATTATATCTAACTAACATTAGCCCCGCCCACAGCCCCTGACACAAGCGGCTCTGGCTCCGAACCAGCACTCAAACTGCCTCGGTGGAAAAGGGGCAATAGATCAGTGGGTAAATTATAATCTCATCCAGCATAACATCAACATAAAAATGTAGACTACATAAAAACTTTGCATAAAATCATTTTATTAAACTCTCCCATCCCAGCATAGGGAATCAGCTGAATAAATCACACGTGGGTCATTTTATCCCGAACACTCAAAAAGAAGTTCAGATCGATATTTCTTCAAAAATCCATTACATCACGCTCAACATTGTAAAAGGGTAAGACTCCAAATTAAGTCGAGGGTACCTTCCAGTTTTCCTAAGCTTTTAAAACATGGCTCTTCTAAGCATCATTTGCATTCCACAGAATTGTTTTGCACATCATAAATAGTTATTGCTAAGCCACTAACTACTATACATTGGCTTAAGAAAACTCCTTATAAAAATGCAGAAAGTTTGACTATAACTGCATGCTTTGGAAGCACTGCTCTACCAAGTATATAAAATATAAAAAAAGAAAAAGAAATGTCAAAACTAGCATGTCATATAGCAGGATAAATACATTTTTTAAAAGTATCATGTAGGACATGTGGAATATGTACCGTAACCTAAATGTGTTTAAGTCACTGATTAACACACCCAAACAAGTACTACCCCCTAAACATTCTCGGTTTGCTAAGGCAATAATTACATTAAAAACTGGATTTTAAGAAACAAGCTGTTCCCTTCTAGAAATCTTTCAGTGTTTGAGCCACGGGTGAGCGGCTATAGAGGCTTTGCTTCGGTCTCCGTAGTCATACAGCAACTCTTCTCCCTCCTTTATATCTCGAGAGGCCACTAGGATCAGGTGAGGTATTCCATTGATATCATGGAGTTTGGTCTGACAGTTGCCATTCTTGCTGTGATTGATGAGCCTTCCTAAGCGGTCCGTTTCCTTTGTAGCATCCACGCTGTGGTAAAAGCAAAGAGAACACTAAGCAGATGTATGCTTCGATCATGGCAGTGAGGTTTAAATAAATACACGCTCATTTTATTGCTGAGAAAATAGTGACCTCACAACGAGCTGACTCTTTGCTACTTTCTATTTCTATGTTATGTAAAACGCCAGGTGTGATGGTAGTACGATTTAAAGGAAAAATTCATCCTGGAAGACTTCCATATTAAATCTCTCTTTAACCTTGGCTCATCAGTGGTTTATTTAGTAACGATATTTAAACCTTCATCTATTTTCTCTTTGTTTAACAGGTTTCTATTTCACCCACATTAATAGTAGTGGTGGGATTTAGAAAAGGCTTTGTATTCTCGCTACCTAAGGAAATTATGCAACAGAGCTTTAGTTCATTTGTCTGTTCAGCTTGTAGAAGTTGTTAACAACAGATCAGGCTCTAAAGCTTCTATCTGTACAAATACCACCATCATGATGATGTTGTAGATGGCCAACAAGCTGAGCAGAGCCTCTGATGTAACGCAACTTAACCAACTGGTGGTGATAAAACTTTGAAACATCCAGCGTTTGCTCTCTACTATATCGTTAATTTAATCCTGATTGTCATGAAGACTTGGTGTGGTGCCATGACGTACCAATAGGTTTTGGTGAGATGTTGGAAGTAGTACATGTAGCAGCCTGTAGCTGGGTCTTGTGCGTATACAGCCTCCCTTTTTTTGGCGTCGGTTTGCAGCAACAGGTCGCCGTGATATTCCACTACGTACTGCCCTTTCTGGAAGCTATGTGTGGCAAAGACTCCCCTTCCCTTTCCTTCGATATACTTCACCTGTGGACAACAAACGACTGAGTTAGGTTTGATTTGAACATTTGGATGAACGTGAGTTTAACTTGGTTTTAAGTGGCTTATGTTTACAATCATGCCGTCCTCTATCCCGTTTGTGATCAGCTCGTCTAGGTGTTTCTTCTGTTCACACTGTAGACACAAAACAATTGAGAGTGTGTGTAAATACAGATACGGTCCATGATCAAGCAGTTCAGGGGATGGGGAGAGAGGGATAGGGTTGTGGTCCTGTGCTGGACTCTTGAGATTTTTAAAATCAGCATTTTGAAGCTTTCTGCTTCTGGACCAAAGTTTTATCTCCAAATCGGATTTTATTTTACAAACGAATACAATTACTACAATCCTTTATAATAATAATAATAATAATAATAATAATAATAATAATAATAATAATAATAATAATAATAATAACCTTTAATTCAGTTTTGCTCTTACGTGAGCTTCTCCGTATGGGATAGTAATCGGTGACTTTTCGGTTATTGGAATTCTTGCTTTCTGCACTTAAGAGGAAAGAAATGAACATTAATATGGTTGATTCATGAGACAGTGCCCAGTATTACAAAGGAAACACAGTGGCATAATAGACATGTTTTACATTCTCATTTCTTTAAATCACTAAGCTCATTATTTTCAATTAGGGAAATTGGAGTGCCTGTTCTGTCACTATTATTCTACACTGGTGTTCATTCAGACACAGGAGCATTAGTTCTGTCTGCAGTAGGGTGATGAGGTCTGGGATGCAGTCAGTGTTCCAGTTAACCACAAAGGTGTTCAGTGGTGTTGACTCAATTCTCTGCAGTAAATTGAGCAAACCATGCCTTTTTGGAGCTCGCTTTGTGTACAGGATCAGTGTCATGCTCAAACGGGCTTGCACCTCTTCATTCCAAAGAAAAGCAGCCGTACACAAAGAAATCCTATACAACTTTGGTAACAAGTTTGGTAGAAGGCTCGCATATGGGTGTAATGGTCAGGTGTCCACAACCCTTTGGCTATACAGCATACATTAACCAACATTTAGAACATGAAAAAGCCTGAAAACTAAGCTTACACTCTCCCTGTAGACTTCCCCGCTTTGACTCTACGGCAGCCGGCCTTCTTTGGACATGGTGCGCGAGCGTTTTTGACTTCTGTAGTAACTGCACCTGGTGTGGAAAAATGGGCCTGCACGCCTTGCTTCGGTTTGCTCTTTTCCTCTGCCTTGTGTGTTAAAGTGTGGAGGTCTTCATTCACAGCCATTGTGGGGAGAATAAGCTCTCCGTTTACAGTACTGTGTCTTTTGGCTGTGCCGCAAAAGGAACAAGGTTAACAAAACACGTTACAAAAACATCCGTGATTAACGTACACTGAAAGATGTGTTCATGCAAGCTGTATAAAACCTTAAAAACATGTTTTTTCCGTCCTTACAATTATTGTGTGTCTCAGTCTGTGTGCAAAATATCCTTGAGGGTTTCCCCTCTTGGATGACCTGGACAGAGATTTCCTCATGATGATGTGCCTTTGACGGCTGGTGGCTCAAAAAACTGTGAAGTGTAGTACGTCCATTGCATAATACTTCCTGAAAAAGATAATCAGACATGGATTAAGTTTATTTCTAGATTAAATGATTGTACTGCATCGCACTTGTGCCTATTTAGGCAGCTTGAACTAATGTGAACACAGCACTCTGGTGAAAGATAAAGCTAGAGAGAAAACATGTTGGCTCAAGACCCTTTATGTAATCTCCAGCACCTTATTAATTATGAATCACAGAGTCCTGCTCATGACTAAATATTTCTGCATGTTGCTCTGTATATGAGCTTTGGCTAAATGCTGTAAATGGAATTGTCAGTTCGGTTTCAACATGGCTGCGACTCTAGTCACCATCAGTTCACTTATTATAGATAAATGGTGTGGCATGCAGCATCATTAACTGTATAAGTAAGTCTACTTGGGCTGATTCAACAACTTGGGTTGTGCACACAAGAGGGAAAACATTTTAATTTTTTTTTTTGAGGTTGGTGGGGTGTGTGTGTGTGTGTGGGGGGGGGGTGTTGTGTATGTTTAACAAAAACACTATTTAATAATGTATCCTAAACTCCAAAATCAACACAAAATGACAGTTTATTACATGTTAATATTCTTTTTAATATCAACTGTAAATAAGTTTCTTGATTTTGGAAAAATTGTGTTTTAAACATGTATTTTGCTTTGTCTCATTAGACAGCAGATAAAGTTTACCAGAAATCTAAAAAAAAAAAAAAAAAAAAGTAATCATGGAAACAACGTTGTCATGGAAACAACAGACAGAACAGAAACAAAGTCAAAGATGCTGCTTTATATATATATATATATATATATATATATATATATATATATATGATGTTGCTTTATATATAGCATCTTTGAGCATCTTTGACTTTGTTTCTGTTCTGTCCGTTGTTTCCATGACAACGTGATAAGGTTCTCGTTTTTTAAAAGAAAACTTTCCGGTCTAAGCCACGCCCACTTCCGTCTTGGCTCAGAATACAAAAACATAGGGAGCATTTTGATATCTGAGCTGATTCACATAATGCCACACCATGCATTTTTCTTCCAGTAAAAGAAAAATAAGTGTGATGCAGGAAGTTTGGGGTATTAAATATCGTGCAGCTGGACTTCAGGTTATATCTTTACAACCTCACCAGAATATTCAAGGTGGTATAATAAATAAATAAATAAATAAATAAATAAAAATAATGGAAAACAATGGAAGAGAAGTGAAATAATATGAAATTTATAAACCACATGTAAAGTATTATTCATCATACTAACTTGGGTTGTAAATTATATTTTGGGGTAATTAATAAACCTCTGGAAGTATATTAAATGTATTCAGAGACAGTGATAAAATTTATATTACATATATTATATACACAGAGTGATTGTGGGCTTGCTGTAAAACCACGAATTGATGCAGTTGTCTGTAATGAAAAAATATAACATTATATGTATATATATATATATATATATATATATATATATATATATGTATATATATATATATATATATATATATATATATATATATATAAAAAAAACACAATTTTTTTTTTTTTCACAATCACAGAGTGATGTGATTGTGGGCTTGCTGTAAAACCATGAATGGATGCAGTTGTAGTTGTCTGTAAACACAACTACTGGGCCTATAACTGTGCTCACTTATTAATCTGATAACTTTTATATCTGTATCCCTTCATATTAACTAATAACATAACTTAGGACACGATAGATTTGCTGAATATATAGTAATAAATAGCAATAAATAAACAATACTAACGTACTACACACACCGCCATGTAACGCAAACAATACAAAACAATTAGCCAGCTAGTTTGTTTGTTTGCGACACAAGCGCTGTGGCTAACAAGCACGGAAACGTGGCTAACACTTAATAAATGTTACTAAATTTAACAGGGTATTAATCGAATACTAAGTTTGTGTGGTAGGAAATGAAACACATCACCTACCGCGTTCATGTCAGCCGTCTTTATCCAGATGGCTTTCAGTGAGCTTGTGGGTTTTGCGTTAGCAGGCGACTAAATGGCTTATTTTCTAACCACACTTTTCAGCGTCCACACGGTGCAGGACGAAGACATTCCAGTCTTAACTACGACAATTCGTCTCTCCAGGCGCTATAAAATATATATATGAACTTTTTGCTGTTTCATTTGCAAGTACCTCGCCTGAGTCAGTCTTTTACTTCCACGCCGCCATGTTTCTACTTTTTAAGTCATTGATGGGAGGCGACCATGTGAGCGTTTAAATGGACGATCAGGAGGCGCCGCGACATCCATCCCCGACAGGTGGCGCTGTTTAGTCTGTCTTATTGCTTTTATGCTGCCTTCTGCTAAACATTTCCCTCCATTTTCCCCTTATTTGAACTGAATAAACTGAATACACACAAAGAATTGTGGCTTGTAATGTAAAATCTGAAACTGTAGCAGTTCAAAACTCCATAAAAATATAAACATCCGTTTTATTCCCATGTATATTGTCTACCATTTGAGGATTTTTAAATTTTTTTATTAATGTATTCATTAATAATACAAATAATACTATTAATAAAAACACATGAAGCAATGCAATGTGATAACAGTAATAACTACTACAATAACTACCCCTAAATTAACTACCATTATTTTGTGTTTCTTTCAGGATCTGCATGACACAGAATTCAGTAGTAGTAATAATGTATAGACCTAAGTAACATTCTGTATTTACCAGTATTTTTCACCTGGTTGGTTCTTAAAACATTTAATAAAAACAATGTTTAATGCGTTGATGAAATAAGTTTGCATTTCCCAAACATAACCCAGTCTGTTCAAAATAATGATATTTATCTAAAAGTTGAACTACCTGCTTGAATTTCTGGGTGTTTTTTTTGTAAACATGCCAAACAGAGAGAGAATATGTAATATTCTCCAGTAATATGTATTTGTATATGTGTGTGTGTGTATATATATATATATATATATATATATATATACACACACATTTATATATACACACAATGTCAGCCTTAAACGTTTTAAGTGTTATTTATTTACAATCAAGAATCAAGTATAAAAGCACTAGACGGCAATAAATAGTAGTTTGGACATTTTATAGTTGTTTGACTAGTTGGTTTATTTAGTTTAGTTTAGTTGTTATTTATTTATGTATTTATTTATTGCAGTTATATGACTGGACAAAAGAGATAAGAGTTGACAAGATATACCTTTATGAATACCCATAATGCACTTTTTATAATGCACAATTGTAGCACAATTTTAAACACAGAGATACATTACAGTGTTAAATCTGAAGGATGCAAATGTGAAATCAAATTTATTTGAATCGAATAAGCCAATAAATAGTGTTTGGTTCATTTAATATAACGTTTTAATGTAAATAATCTTGTTCGCATAAAAAAAAAAAAAACAACTTTAAACCTTATGACTCAAGGTAGCAGAGGTTCAAATGAGTCACTTCGACCTTATCAACATGGCATTCACAAAGTCATCTGATGTGTCACCGGAGGAAATTATTGCGAAAACGTCACTTCCTTGTGTTGCGACGGCAGGTCACGTGATACGGGTTTAGCGCTCTCCTTCTCTGTCAACTTTTTTGCCTAAAACTACCATTAATATGGCCGATATTAAACATTTAATGCTTAGTTTCGGTGCGTTCTCACTTAATGCACGTTTGTGTGTCGTTGCTAGCGCTACAGCGACGGAAATCTGGCGTCGAAACGTTCTTTCTTTCTGTTCGAAAATCACGTGACCTCCACGCGATTCTTGCCGTTCTGTAAAGATGGCGGCTGACGGTTAGAAAACAAGCGAAGCGAAGGGGCAACATCCTTCAAACCGCCGCGACACTCGAGGTCTCTGGAAATCGTGGTGTAAGTGCATTTTGGCAGCGTTTGGCTTCACCAACGTTGCGTATTTTCTCCGCAAATCTCTATTTTTCCTTTTTTTCCTTCCAGAAAAATGTCATTATGAAGTACAAAGCCGTATTTTCCTCTTAACGTAAACGACTGGTCGGACAGACAGCTCGACAACTTGCTGGGTGACAGAGCACGAGAGTGTTTTGCTAACCACGTAGCAACATTAGCATAACCTTACTTCATGTTGGTGTCCGTGTATTTTCTACGAATTAGATTCCCCCCCCCTCCCCCCAGTTGAATCGATGTTAACGAGTTATTAGAAATTCGAATCAGGACGTCTTTCAAAGTTTACGTGCAGGAGGTCGCCAGTGTAATGAATGTTAGCAAGCTAGCGCATGAACTTCAGAACTCGAGGCTTGGCTACTTTCGTTACAAGTCCGTGTTGGATCGCTGGAGTCGTCTTGTTAGGAAATAAAAACCAGCACTGCTAATATTATTTATTAATCTGTCGTATACTTAACCGAATATGACTTAAAATGTTAAAATGAAAGTGTCTGTTTTGGGTTAGCTTACGTTTCTCCAGCGTTTACGGTTACTAGCGCAATCGGGTATAATTTAGCTAGCTAGCTATTATTTTGGTTTTGGTTTGTTCGTTTAACGCGTGTCTAGAAGAACACAGTGACAATATAAATGTAACTTAGAGAGTGATTGCGCATGGTTAGTCGCGTTGCTGGCTATATAATGCCTGTATCGTTGTATTAATAATGTACACAACCTTTTAACCGGTTGCCGTGTGGCTTGGTGTCCCAAAAAGCTCAGTCAGACCAGGAAGTAGTTGCTTAGCTGGATGAGTTTGATCAAACACGTGCAAAGGTGCGTGCTATGGTTAAGCTGTATTGTTTCTGTGAGCCTGTTACTAGAAGGTTTATGTTATATTGACATAATGCACCAGAAAACGTTCTGATGGAGCAGCAACGCATTTCTCGTATCTGTCATTTTGTCATAGCAACAAAACCCGTGTGTAAAGGCTAAGGACCGTGTGTGTGTGTTGTGGAACATTATTTGTGCGGTCCATAGTAACTAACCTTGTCTATTTGCATTTACAACAACTAACCTCATGTCCAGTGTGAAACTTTTTGAGAAAGTAGAGTTTAGATATTTAAAACACTTAAACTATTACTGATCTGTGTGTATATATATATATATATATAATTTTTTTTTTCTAGACGATGGATCCAGGACAAGATTTGCTTCTTGCAGCCCTGAGCGAAAGTGGAATCTGCCCAAATGACCTTTTTGACATTGATTCTCAGGACACTGCTCAGTCCCCTGCCTCTCAACAGGTAAACAATTCCGTTTAGCGCACTTCTTCTGTTGGTCATGAGATTATTTGGGTGTAGGTTTGTGTGCATGTGTGTTTTGTAGGACATGTGGGTGAGTTTGAATTTAACATCATTGGAATATAAGATGATAAAATGATGGGTATGTTTGTTGTTGTTTTTTTTTTTTTTTTTGGCTTTGTGTCTTTTAGTCAGTTTCAAAGAATGTCCTTGACATTGGTCTTGGTAGTGAAGCAGCTGGAATTGTTGGAATTGAACCTGCTGTGCCACCCACACCTACAGTCACAATCCGAGTATGTCCTTGATTTTTCTTGCAAATAATAATTTCTAAAATCCTGTATGTGATCACTTTTTACAGCATTTACAGATTCTGTTGCCACAGTGTTACTAAATTGCCCACACTTGTTCCCCCCCACCCCTCCTTAAAGCAGAAGCCTCAGCCCTCAACCACCACATTCGTCTTAAATCAACTGAATCAACTGCCATCACTAGGGACCATCGTGGTCACAAAACCCTCAGTGGGGACCTCCTCCAGACAGACCATCACAGTAACCAAGGTGGTTCAGACATCAGCAGCAGCAGCTCAGCGAAGCTCGTCATCGTCCTCCACTACTGCTACCGTTTGCAGTGTGGTCCCATCGACTCGTGAGCAGATTAAGCTGAAAGACCTTCTCCGGACTAGCGGTGCGAAGACAAACAGCCTCGGTGAACTTATGAAGCTGAAGCCTCCACCCGATATTGCGCAGCCTGTTGCTACAGCCACAGGCACGAGTGAGTACTTCTGTGCATGTGGTATTTTATAAAAATAAAAGCACATAAACATATATAATATATTATGTATGTTAAATATAAAATAGTGGGTAGCAGCAGAGAATAAAGTCTGACCCAAAGTCACAGTCATGTAACTTCTGTTTACTACATGCAGTCAACTTGCAGTTAAGTCTGATTAAAAAAAAAAAAAAATTAGACAGACTTGAATAATATATTTTTTAGGAATAATTCAAGAACAGAACACCAAATTTCTTGGCTGAAATCTTGGACGACGACTTGCTGAGACGTTGCTTGCAGAAACCTCTTTGGGATGCTGTTCTACTTTGTTAGATAACCTTGTCAGTTTCCAGGCAACTAAAACATAGTACTGGGCAGCACATTGGAGATTTACGTGCCCAGTGGGCTGGCTCATGACTTTATCATTTGTCCACATGAAGAGTGAAATAGGGAAACGCTGTGTTGTGCAGTATTTTGATTTAGAGAGCAGCACAATCTCAGCACTTTTTTTTTTACTTCCATACAAGTACTCTGCATGAAGCTCACTGGGAGAAAATATATATAAAAATTTTTTTTACTCGTTTCGGGTAATGTTCACACAAGTCAGTTCTATGTAAAAAATCTACTAAGTACAAGTGTACTTGCACTGTACATGCTGTGTTCTAGTCAAAAAAGACTCACAATTTGAGTTGGTTTAAAACAAACCTTCATGATATACCACATATCGTAGCACCCACGTACTTTTTAAATGTATTTAGTGAACGGAATCATTTTGGTGCACACCCTTGCTACTTAAATTCCTGTATAAATTGTCAAAGTTCGTGTGTACTATTTGAGAAATTCTCCTGGTCTGATTGTTGCCATATTACTGATGATGCTCTTCCATTTCAGAGATTATTTTGCTCTCCACAAAGTTGATGAATAAACCAGGTAGGCGTAGGGCTATAAAAAAAAAAAAAGGTTCACATTATTTACTGTGTGTTCACAGCTGTGGTGGGGATCACTCTTGGTGTAGTTGTGTCCAGCCATGGAAAATATCTAAAGTCCTCTGATTTCCCATTTAAGCATTGTTGTTCTTTGATTCTTACAGTGGAGGTAAACAATGGTGTGAAGAAAGAGGTGTCGAGCAAAGACGTCGCCAGAATCTGGGCCAATGAAGAAATCAAAATGCGGAGCTTCTCCCCTGTAAATGTGAGGTTTTTAAATGCAGTGGTCTATGTGCTCAATTTGCCTTGGGTTTGTTCCCAGATTAATTTGTATGTTTTGTTTTAAGAAGTTACCTGGAATGAAGGAGGAGGAGGAGCCTGAGGAAGAAGAGGAGGAGGAGTTGGGTCACGCAGAAACGTATGCTGAATACATGCCAATGAAATGTAAGTAGGAGCAGCACAAGGAAAGACACACAGGTGAACACTGCTGCACACGTCGAGATAAATTAAATAGATTGTAAGCACCTCGGCTTTAGATTTCTGTCCGAGTGGGTTGTGTGTGGTGCTGACGTGTTGCCGTATCTTGTTTATCTTGCAGAAAGCCTTTATCAAAATTCTTTTTGTTCACTCCTAGTGAAAATCGGAGAGCGACATCCCGATCCTGTGGTAGAGACCAGCTCCCTCTCAAGTGTCAGCCCTCCTAACGTGTGGTACAGACTTTCCATTCCAGAGGAGACAATCGACAGAGGCTGGCTATCTGCTCTTCAGCTTGAAGCCATTACATATGCTTGTCAGGTTTGTATTCGCAAACTCGTGGGTGAAATATTTATTCTACAGTCGTCAGGGTTTGCGTCACAAAAAAGCCGACTAGACTCGGAATCCAGTACTTGTCTAAATTAGGCCTACTGGTCGACCTGGTAAACAATTGAGTTGCCCCGTGCTTTGGGCGTGGTGTGAATTTTGATAATGCAGATCTAATGTGAAATGTTATTAGGTACTATGGGCTGTTTTGAGTGTGATTATTTGCAAGTTGGTGTGGGCTTGAGTGAAACCAGGCAGATGGCTGTATTTGGCAGGCATGCTTTGAGTTTTACATGCAATTTAATCTGTAGTGGAGCAAACGTATTTAACATGGATTTATATTTGTTTTATAAGCACAGCCGTTTATCGTGCCAAGGAACAGTTATAGAAACTTAAATGTTCTCTGTCGCGACTTTACAGCAACATGAGACATTCCTTCCAAATGGAGACAGAGCAGCTTACCTGATCGGTGATGGTGCTGGAGTTGGAAAGGGAAGAACTATTGCTGGAATCATATATGAAAATTACCTTCTGGGCAGGAAAAGGTCCCTCTGGTAATGTAACCCCTGACTCTTTTGACCTCTGTAAAGGCTACGTTAATGACAATAGTAGATCTTGGGGCACCTGATGTGTATGACAGATTTTTTTTATTTTAAAATGCTTAAATGTGATCCATCTGTATCAATATGGATACTTCATTATGGGAGAGTTTCCTCAAGGCTTTTTATTTCCTTATTTTACTTTCCAGGTTTAGTGTCTCGAATGACTTGAAGTACGATGCCGAGAGGGACTTGAGAGATATCGGTGCAAAGAACATCCAGGTCCATTCTTTAAACAAGGTACCGAAAGCGTTTGATCTGTAACATTTGCTTCTCTTCATTTTTAATGTGAAACTTGAATCATTTTTGGTTCTGCCCCAAGTTCAAATATGGAAAAATCTCCTCAAAACACAACGGGAGCGTGAAGAAAGGTGTGATCTTTGCTACCTATTCGTCCCTGATTGGAGAAAGCCAAACCGGTGGAAAGTATAAGACAAGATTCAAACAATTACTCCACTGGTGTGGGGATGATTTTGATGGTGTGGTATCCTTTCACTGATAATGTGATTTGCTGTTTTTTGGTTGTTTTTTTTTTTAATAGATGGAAAAAAAAAAAGTTCTCATCACATCAGTGAACTTTTAAATACTGTTCAGTTGCTTTTCTTAACTGAGTCTTTTCAGATAATATTTGACGAATGTCACAAAGCCAAAAATGTTTGCCCAATTGGGTCTTCGAAACCCACAAAGACTGGACTGGCTGTTCTCGAGCTCCAGAACAAACTACCAAAAGCGCGTGTGGTCTATGCCAGCGCTACAGGTTTGTGCCCAAAGAAGTCCTCTCTGTATTTAAACCTAAATGTGGATTTGGCTGTGTTCTCATTTATTGTTTTGTGTAGGAGCTTCTGAGCCTCGGAACATGGCTTACATGAATCGTCTTGGGATCTGGGGGGAAGGAACGCCTTTTAAAGAATTTTCAAATTTTATTCAAGCTGTTGAAAGAAGGTCAGTTCTTTCGGTCTGGATAATGTGGCTTTCTGTATTTTCGATATCTATCTTGTTTTTTTTTTTCTTTCTTTTCTTAATGTTTTCTTTGTGTTGGATTTTTTAAGAGGTGTTGGTGCCATGGAAATTGTTGCCATGGATATGAAGTTGAGAGGAATGTACATTGCTCGGCAGCTGAGTTTCCAGGGTGTGACATTCAAGATTGAAGAAGTTCCTCTGACAAACAACTACATCAAAATGTATAACAAGTCTGTCCGCCTGGTATGTACACCAGCGTGTCCGATTTTGGTCCTTTGGAAATATTACTATGGAAGAAAACGTTTGTGTTTTCAAGTTATTTTTTGAGTGACTTCTTTTT
This sequence comes from Tachysurus vachellii, assembly GCF_030014155.1. Lineage (NCBI taxonomy): Eukaryota > Metazoa > Chordata > Actinopteri > Siluriformes > Bagridae > Tachysurus > Tachysurus vachellii. Next base: position 5,177,850 of record NC_083479.1, read on the forward strand.
TTTTTCCACCCCCTGTAATGTTGTCGTTTCAGTGGGTGAGCGCACGGGAGAAATTCCAACAAGCAGCTAACTTGATGGACGCCGAACAGCGCATGAAAAAGTCAATGTGGGGACAATTCTGGTCCGCGCACCAGAGGTTCTTTAAGTACCTGTGTATCGCTTCAAAGGTGCGCCGAGTGGTGCAGCTTGCGCGAGAGGAAGTTAAGAATGGAAAGGTTAGGCTTGATGTTTTGTTCGTTCAGGTGTAAAACCAATCAACGAGTCAGCCATAATGTTTTATCAAGGCTCCCAAATTTATTTATTTGTTTTTTCTTTTTCTTTAGTGTGTGGTCATTGGCCTGCAGTCAACTGGTGAAGCTCGAACACTTGAGGCCTTGGAGGAAGGTGGAGGCGAACTCAATGATTTTGTCTCTACTGCAAAGTGAGTCTTTAACCTCTTTTAAATATTCACACAAAGCTAGAACCAGAAAAGGGAAGATTGTGTGCTACTTCCTCTTGCCATTTTTACTTGGGAAAATACTTGTTACAAAGGTTGGGGAAACTCCTGTGTCTGGGGAATGCTCATGTCCTGTTTTGTGTTGCAAGTTAGAATACCTTGTGTCGAATTTTCACAAATTGAAAACATGAATTCTCATCCTGCGGACTGCGGCAGCAAGTAGCGTTGCTGCCTCGCAGCACCCGACTCCTTGGTGGGAGAACCTCCGTATTAGCTGTGACCCTGGCCTGGGTGAAGTACTTACTAAAAAGAGGAATGAAATCCTAGCACATTCAGCACAGGAAACTTTTCGTGACACCTTTGTGTTTGTAGCGCTACACACGCTGGTTTACGGATTTATTAAGTAAACTTGGCTCATAGCATCTTGAGCTGATTTTGTCCATCGGAAGCATCTCATAGAAATGACTTCAGAAATGATTGTTCAATGAATTCAGGGACGGCGTGAACTAGTTAAACATTGTAAATGTTTGAGGAACGTTCGGTGATGATGCATAAGTGACACAGTGTCTAAGAGTGCAAATAAACTGTAGCTAAGAAAAGATTAACTCTGTCCGTAGAAATGTATTTTGGCAGTTACAGTGTATGCCATGATGTTCAGATGTACTGATAGCTGGAATGTGTGTTTGGAAAAGGTTCGATCGGCTTTTGAAATAACCACGAATACAAAATATCAAACGGCCAAATGCAATGCAACACATCATTGTGCTTATATGATCGTTAAACAACCTGCCCGTCAACACAACACATTGTAAGTACTGTCAACGTATGAATGGGGTACCTTTGGTGACTAGTAACAAACTTTTGCTGCTTAAAAATTAATCACATTGACCATAAGCGCAGCCTTCTTATTGTCTATAAGTCAGAACTCGTATAGATGGTCAGCATGAAGTGACAATTACTTATATATATATATATTGTGAGCTGTCGGGTTGCTCTGTGGTCGCTCTGAACACAGCTATACTTTTCTGCCGTCATAGAAATGCTACAGCTGAATAATGATTTCCTTTGTTGTAACATTGGAGAAGTTCTTTTTGTGGTTTTACACGATTGTAGCTCTTTTGTAACCGAAGTGGACAAGTATGTTCTCAGATTCTCAATGCTAACGTGATGCACGCGTGTAAATGCTGCACACCAGTATGGTGTACGTCATGTAGCGTGTCTAATATACTGACAGTACTGCATGGAATTTCACTGTTTAAAAAACAGCTTCTTAACGTGTGTAGATATGTAAAATAAAAAGTTGTTAAAATAAAATGGAAAAATAAATTCTATTGGGGAGAGAAATAAATTGGACATTTTTAAAATCTCTGAAATCCCTTTTGTTTCAGTGAGGATTATAATAACAAGGTTTCTTTTAATAATTTTTATCCTGAAGGGGTGTCCTGCAGTCACTGGTGGAGAAGCACTTCCCTGCTCCAGACAGACAGAAGCTCTTCAGCTTGCTGGGTATTGATCTATCAGCAAAGAAAACACCTTCACCAGCAGAAACCAAGGAGGAGCAGAAGGGAAAAAAGAGAAAAGGTAACACATCTGTGTACACTGACTCCCCTCCAGACAAACCTTTACGGTTTCTTACCTCATTATTTGTATAAGGTATCTAAGTGGAAATGCTGTTAACACTTTCAATTTTTTGCTCTGAATACATATTTATTCCTAATGTTACCTCTGCAGGTGCAGAAGTTAAAAAAGGAGCAAAGAAGTCCCGGAAATCTGGAGGGCTTTCAGGCAGCAGTTCGGATGAGAGCAATTCAGAAGTCTCGGACAAAGACGACAGCGACGATAGCTTTAACTCCGTCAGCTCAGGAGATGAGGACGAAGATGATTTCAACCCCTTCAAGGATGATTCTAGTGAGGATGATGAAGATGGTAGGTACCAGGGTGCGGATTCTTTAAACGAGCATTTTAAAGTGAACTGTGAGTGCTTACTATTGTAACGTGTGTTCATATTTTTGCCTGTAGATCCTTGGCTAATCCGTAAAGACTCTAAAAAGAGCAAGGAAAAGAAGAACAAGAAGAAGAAAAAAAGCATAGACCCAGATTCCATTCATAGTGCCTTGTTAGCCTCTGGGCTTGGTTCGACCAGGCCTGCTTTCACAACACCTGTTGTAAAACCCACATCAAACAACATTGTTGCTCCTGGTGGGTGGTTAGAAAATGCATCTTGTTGCTCCGTTTTTAATTTTTAATCTTGTGTATTTTTTTTTCCTATACTCTAAAATATTTTAAGACGTTTTTTATGCATGCAAAAAAATTTTCAACTCTGTTTCCATATAAAAAAAAAACAAAATGTGTTTTTTATTTATTTATTCGACATACAATTTGAGTGCTGTTAAGACAAGGTTCAGAAAAACAGCAGGGGTTGAAAATAAAAGTGAGGAAGAAAACATTGCAGTGAATCATACATACATGTCAGAGGGTTGTTTTTATAATGTTTAACTTGACACGTTTCCTGTGACTCATTCTTCAAATGTATGCACTACACAGCATGTATAAAGCAGTTGTATAATACTCCGGTAGAGAACATGGCTAGTGAATAGGAAGTGCTAAGAAGCTTAGTGTTTGAATGGAAAGAAAAAAATGTAAAAATTCCTGGGTGAAGAGTCATCGATGTTGAGGCGTGCGTAATGCATATCATTTTGACACTTTTTAAAACCAAGCAAGGACTTAAACCATGCTGGAGTATTTTACTGAGGCTTGCGTTTGACCTGGTGTCATTTTCTCCCAGCTAAAAGTGAGCCTGAAGAAAGTAGCTGTGTGACCAGTAATGATGCAGTGGAGGATGCTCAGCAGATGAAGAGGGAGCTGTTAGAACAGCTGGAGAAACTGGCTGAGGATCTGCCACCAAACACACTAGATGAGCTTATTGATGAGCTGGGAGGCCCTGAAAATGTGGCAGAGGCAAGTGTTCACAGCGATGTGGTATCGCTGTAATGCAGAATTTTTTTAAAAAGGAACGATTTTTTTTGACATTCAGTAGTATTGGACCTTTTGTGTAATTTACACAATTTGTGTGTTTTGTAGATGACTGGTCGCAAAGGCAGAGTAGTCAGCAACGATGATGGCAGCATCTCCTACGAATCAAGATCAGAACTGGACGTTCCTGTAGAAATCCTGAACCTCACCGAGAAGCAGAGGTTCATGGATGGAGAGAAGGTACGTTTTTAAAATATTCCCTCATTTCAAATTGTTCCTAGAATCATTAAATGCGTTGGTGCTAAAGTCTCTTTTGTTTTCAGAACATTTCTATAATCTCCGAAGCAGCTAGCTCTGGTATTTCGCTGCAAGCAGACCGTCGAGTGAAGAACCAGAGGAGAAGGGTGCACATGACTTTAGAGCTGCCATGGAGTGCAGACCGGGCTATTCAGCAATTCGGTCAGTACTTTGCAATCTGGTTTGTTTTAGGAGATAAATGTATAAGAATCTACTGCACACCTTTCTTTCTAATAGCTGTGGAGTTAAAATTTGATTAATTTGTATGAACCTTGCAGGCAGAACACACAGATCTAACCAGGTCACTGCTCCCGAGTACGTGTTCCTGATATCCGAACTTGCTGGAGAACAAAGATTTGCCTCCATTGTTGCCAAAAGACTAGAGAGCTTGGTGAGTGCCTATCATTTATTTTATAGTATTCATTCAAAGAAGAAAAAAAAAAATCAGTCAACAAATAACTAATTGTCTGCTTTTTCATAGGGTGCTTTAACACATGGAGACCGAAGAGCAACCGAAACAAGGGACCTCAGTCGATTCAACTTTGACAACAAAGTAAGAGCTCATTTACCTTACAAATATTTTGAATCTAATTAAATAAAATAGAATTATTAAAAATGTTATTCTTGTTTTATAGTATGGCAGAAACGCTCTTGAGATTGTTATGAAGTCCATTGTCAATTTGGATGCACCCTTGGTCTCTCCACCGTCTTATTTCGAAGGGGATTTCTTTAAAGGTAAATAGCCTTTTGTTTTAAGTAATTGGAAGACTAGGCTAAGCCTTTAAGCCCAAGCGGGTTTGGAATTGAACTCGTTTGAATGTCCACAGAAATCCGCAATGGTTTAATTGGTGTCGGGCTGATTAATGTGGAGGATAGGTCTGGTGTTCTTTCATTGGATAAGGGTAAGTTTGAGTGTTTATTTGATATATATATATATATATACATGTATACACACACACGCACACATACAAATCCAGCATTATATACATTGTACGTTTAGTAAAACTGCATTATTTATTTAAAAAGACTACAACAACATCGGAAAATTCTTAAACCGGATCCTTGGCATGGAGGTCCAGCAGCAGAATGCCCTCTTCCAGTATTTCTCTGACACGTTGAATGCTGTCATTCAGAATGCTAAAAAGAATGGGAGATACGACATGGGAATTCTGGGTAAGTAAAAAGAATTCAAAAATCCTTTTTTGAGGGGATGTTTGATTTGACAAAATATTAAGGCTTTTATTTCTGAAACCCTTCTTTGCAGATTTGGGCTCTGGGGATGAGAAGGTTAAAAAGATCGACGCGAAAAAATTCTTGACGCCAGGTTACTCCACATCAGGCCACGTTGAACTTTATACAGTAAGGGTGTATACACACATTATAAATATCATTTAGTAGCCTCGCAGATTTACAGTGTTCAGAAACTCCAAACTAAGCCCTTCACGAAAACGCTCTTCACATCATACACCTTTGGAGATGATGCGCATTTGGCTGATTTACCTGTAAGATGATGATAACAAGGGTGTTCTGTCCATCAGGTTAGTGTGGAGAGGGGTATGTCATGGGAGGATGCTACACACATCTGGGCAGAACAGAGCGGACCAGACGATGGCTTCTACGTGCAGGTGAGTGCAGTGGTATCACTCGAAGATTTCACTCACTCGCTCACCCACCCATTTGATGCATATACAAGTTCTTATACACTGAATTGTTTTGATGTAACTAGGTACGGAATAACAAGAAAATAGCTATCATGGTCAAAGAAGTCAACACCAAAAAGAGACTCTTCATGGTCTACAGACCAAATACAGGAAAACAGCTCAAACTGGAGACGCACACAGATATACGCAAGCGATGCAAAAAGGTAACGTCTCCTGCCAATTCATGTATCAAAACATTTGCAAACAATTTTTGGCACAAAAGACTGTTGGCATGCTTGTTAATTTTTTTTTTCTTCTTCTAATAAATAGGTTCTTTCAGATGAGGCTAAGCAATGCTGGGTCGATCAGTACAAATCTTCAGCGGATGTTTGCTCTCATGCCTATTGGTGAGTAACTTTTACCCTCGGACTATTTTTTATTTTATTTATTTATTTATTTAGGTAATCAGTGTATTAACAAGATCTGGCTTTTATACAGGCGAGGGAACTGTAAGAAGACATCAGTGGGGCTGCAGTGTGAAATAGGGTTGCGTTGCCGGACGTACTACGTCCTATGTGGCTCCGTCCTCAGTGTGTGGACCAAAGTAGAGGGTGTCTTAGCCTCTGTCAGCGGAAGCAACATGAAGATGCAGATTGTCCGTTTGAGAACTGAGGATGGACAGCGAATAGTAGGTGAGTAAGCTAGACATTTTGTAATCCCAACATCCTTTTGAGCCCCATGAAGAGATGCTAATACTTTATTTTTTTGGCCGCCCAGGTCTGATCATTCCAGCAAACTGCGTGGCTCCCCTCACCAACATCCTGTCTACATCAGACCAATCGCAGCAGCTGGCTGTGCAGCAGCAGCAGATGTGGCAGCAGCTGCACCCACAGAGTCTCAGCCACTCGTTCAACACATAGCAAAACCCAGTGGGCCAATGGCAAACACGGGACCCCAGCACTGCATCACGAGCCTTCTTCTTTGCCATCATGCTAAGAGGAAGACTGCCTTTTTGTGGATAGAGGCTCGCTGGACTACTGATTCAAAAGCTGTAAAGCCTCCCATGTTAAAGAGGAAGTAGTGTGAGGATGGGTTGGGAGAGTAGAATATTGTTCAGGCTGCTTGCTTTTTTTTTTTTCTTTCTCCTTTGCCGGTGTTCAACCCCTTATTCGTTAAAGCTGCAAAGTCACCCATATTTGTTTTTATACAGGTCAGCCCTCAGGGGTTCAACGTCTCCCAAGTTCTCTTTCAGGCCTCAATACAAAAAGCATGCTTTGACTTGATTTTGGATGCCATACCACCTGGCCATTGACCAAATCTATTCCATCATTTTTGCACTGAAATAAACTGTTTGGTCAAAGATATCCAGTTATTCCTCCGTAATTGTAATCGATAAGCTAAGTTTTGTTGACTGTTTGCTTTAGTTCTGCACTGGCGCAATGAGCATTATGTAGGTAAGTAACGGAAATGTATTCCAAGGCATCTTGAAAAGAATTTGAGTGATAAAGGCATTACATTCATAGCTCCAGTACAAAACCAGCTGAAAGCATCTTTAGCTGATGAGATACAGTTGGGTTAAAAAAAAATGTATGCATGGCCAAACTTTGTCTTTGAGACATAAGTATAGTGTGCACTAATATTATTTTTTTTTCCCAGTAGAAACGTTATTTCTTTCTTCGTTATTACTACAGAAACTACAGTCCTACAGAAACTAATTTCCACAGATATTTTAGTACAGAACAGGAAGTAGCTGTACATTCTGTGATAACAGTAAGCTTGCCCATCAGACATTTATCATTTTTTTTTTTAGTTAGAGATACATTTTTACAAGAACAGAATTGCACAATGGTCGACTGCATGGTAGGATCCTGTGGGAGCTGCTTTTCTGCACTGTTAACCCACTCTGACATTCTGTAGCATGCTTACCGCTACCTACTGCAAACTTCTGTGAAGAGATTTGTTGAATGTCATAGTGCAAAGATGGTGGAATACCCCTGTAAATATCGAACAAGATCTCGATCAAGTAATGCTCTCCTAGGGAAAGCGCTGGCTCTTCAATGGATAACACATTTATTAAATTATAATGCCTAACCCAAAAGACTCGTCTGGTCTGGGCGCATTGAGAACTGACGCCGCATGGTCGAATGGATAACTAGCTTCTTTATTTTGTCTATGAAAGAAGTCAGTCTGAGGGGGGTCAGTTTTTTCCTTCTTTTTCTCCTTTGCCCTGTTTTTGTATATTTAATTACAAGATGATTGACTGAACATTGTTATAAACTGGAATCCGCTTATCGTTAAGCTACATCGACATTGACCAGCTTTTAATCAGCACATTTCCTGCTTCTTGCTTTTAATATTTGCTGTCACACGGAACATTTAACGTGCTAGGGTGGAAGGACTGTAATGCCTTTTCCCACCACCTCATAATTCAGTGTATAATGTTCACCAGGTGCAAAATGCTTCTCCAATATTTGTGTATAATTGCATATCTGAAATTATGTTCTGCTTATGCTATAGATGTTGGCACACTTTAGGGACGATGCCATTTCAGCCTTGCACGAGTTGCACCACTGTCCGATCACTCACTTGTACATTTAAAACAAACAAAAAAAAATTCATCAACCCTATGAACATTGAGCTGAGTGCAAGATATCTACCTCTTGCATATGACCAATAAATCTTGTGGATACCCTTGAAGTGAGGTCATTTATTTATTTGTTTGTTTGGTTTTTACTTTCTGAATGAATTTTATCTCAAATATCTAAGTTGTAGATATACATATGGCTTTATTTTTTTTGCATGTGGGAAGTTGATTACAGACCTACAAGCCTTATAACCCTAGACTGTGATTTACTTAACCACAGAAACATGCCTTAGAAAGGAGATCTTTGCCTAAATAAGTAATAAAAAAAAATGAAGGAAGTGATGTGAGACTGTATTTAAGATGAACAAACCGATGGAAAACTCATTAAAGTCGGATTTCACGTTAAAAGAAGAACGAATACAATGTCAGTAAACAAAAAAGTTGATCTGATTCTTATCTAAAAGTCGAGTTTAAAAGTCAAATTCTGTGTCAAATACACAAAGGGGGAAAATTTAGGTTAGAAACTCAAACGTATATTTCATACGAATCACTTTCAAAATATCACAATTTTGTCGTATTACACATTTATTAAGCGTCTGCTTAAAAAAAATAAAAAGTAAAATAAAAAAAAAAATCCTTATCAAAAGTCGCTTTTTTTATTAAAAAAAAAAAAAGTAGAAATAAAGTTAACAATAGCTCCAGATTATCATCTCAATTCTATCTCTGATTAAAAACTTTTAGGATTTTGTTCGAAGAGTCTCCTGCTAAATCGGGATTTTTAATTGTTTTTTTGTGTCTAAGTTAATAGTTCTCTATCATTATAATGATGGATTGCATTGTGGGTGTCAATATAAGTGACGGCCATATTTGCCGGTGCTGCTTCTCTCTGCTGTAAACAAAAAGTGACTGTGAGACGGACGCTTCGCTGAATTTAGGGACATTTTTATTTCTGTAATTTATGATGTCTTTAGGAATGTCTTACAAACCTAACCCCCACCAGCACATTCCGGGAACTTCTGGGAACCAAGGTGAGCGAAAAAATAGGCGAAAATGTCGCGTCTTGGCTTCGTTACGTCGAGTGTAAAAAATTTGGCGTTACAAAGGATACCTGGGGAAAAAGCGTGTCTGTAGTTTTTGTCCAGTCAGATAGCTAAAGGGTCAGATCCTGAGAGCTAGGCTAATTCACATCCGCCATTATTACCACTGAAAAAAGAGGCATCCCCGGTAAGGATTGTGGAAAATGCGAGCGTGTGGCGGTTCTGGCGGTCCTTCTTGCCGTGTCCGTGTCGTTAGATGGCCGATCGGGTTTCGGTGAAGGCCGCTACGTTGTAATAAAAAGGTATCCTTTTAGCTGCTAAGATCAGCGCCGTTCCGTTTCCTCCATGATAGTCTCTCCAGGGCGCTTGATTGATCGCATTCAGACGCGCTTAAAAAAAAAAAGAAGCAAAAAGAATAAAAGATCGTTTTGGGGACATCTAGAGTTCATATGCGGTACTACAGGACAAAAAATATATCACACACTCTAATACAATAATATACTACATTTAGGATTAATCGTGCGATAATTGTGATTAAAATGTGGTATCGTTATGGTTCAGCCCTGAGCCTGAGGTCATATCTGTGTGAAGGTGAAGGTTCGATTCGAATTCAAATTTATTTGTATTGTGCTTTTTTTGTTTCAAAGCATCTTTACAGAACATAAACAAAGAACAAAAGTTTAATATAAAGAATAATATAAAGATTTATATAATACAAAATTAAAGATTAATATTAGATATATTTAAATGTATATTAGATATATTTAAAGGTTGTGTGTGTTTTTCTTCCATCCGTGTGGGTTCTGTCCGGGTTCTTCTGGTTTACTCCGACTGTCCAAAAATGCTGAAGTGTGTGTGTGTGTGTGTGTGTGTGTGGCATTTTGTCACAGCTCACAGTGTTTCACAGAGATACGAATCGTATCTATAAATCGTGCACGAGGTTAGTAAAAGTAAATAAATATTACTACTGCTAGTAGTTATGGTTTGTTAGACTTCTGTAAGCATGTTACCTTGGTCAGGGTCACAGTGGATCTGGAGCAGTGGAAAGAAACCAGATAACCCAAAGGAAACCCACATGGACAATGAGGAGAACATGCAAAACTCCACACAAACAGTAACCATTCTGCTGAATAATAATGATGATGATGTGTTTTTTCCGTTTTAGCAGGAAACATACCCTCTCCCTCTTCCAGCATCTCTACAGTTCAATCATACAAGCCAATTATAAATGACTTTGGGCTGCCATCCTTTGGATTTTCACAGGTAAGTTAGAATCCTGTTAAAAATACAGCTCTCATGTATTTGTTTGAAGCAAACAGCATTCTAATGATCTCACTCATGTACAGGGGCCAAATGGAACTCAGGCTCCACAGAGCAAATACGCTGAACTTCTCGCAATCATCGAAGAGCTCGGGAAAGAAATAAGGCCAACGTATGCTGGAAGTAAAAGTGCCATGGAGCGACTCAAACGAGGTACTTTTTTTCTCTTACTAACAGTTTATGCACATTGGTTTATGCACATTGGTTTATTGGTTTATGTATTTTATTGCCTGATGTAAACATGATGCTTGTTTTTATATCAAAGGTATAATTCATGCAAGAGGGCTTGTCCGGGAGTGTCTGGCAGAGACGGAAAGAAACGCGCGATCTTAGCCTATGAAGCCTGCCTCTGGTTTAAGGGCAGAAGATTTCTTCTACTACTTTTACAGAAGGGTGCTGCATGGCTTTTACCCATAACAGAGGGACGAAACAATCAAAAATTTATTCATTAAGTAGTGTAGTTAAAGCATGGGATGGAGGTGTTGCAATGTTACTTGTGATGAATGCAACAAGAGATTGGATTTGAGTGTTGCCATTTGGGATTTTATTTCTCTTATAACTCCTATTATATATATTTTTTCCAATTTAAGAACAAGCAAGCTTATCTGCATGCAATGAGGAGATGGACCAGAATTTGAACGTGCATGGCTTTTAAAGGTTTACAGTAGGGAGGTCCTCTTAAATTTGATCAAGTATAAGGATTTAGGTTTTCTTTGAATTGGGAGACAGTGAGGACTGTTATAGTAATGGCATTGTTTTAGGTTTTTTTTAATTTATTACCTTGTGTAATAAAATGTATTTTCATGTACAAAAAGGTCACTTTTTGAAATTTTGTATAAAGGTCAATAAACAAGACATTTGTTGTCTGTAAGATGTTTGTGTGATTATTGACGTTGGTTTGGAGTTTTTTTTTAACAGAATGATTGTTAGATATTTATATTAGGAAAATTGTGAAATAAATGATTTAAAAAAAACAGCAAAAAATAAATATAGTATGCATGTGTGTGTGTATATGTATATATATATATATATATATATAAACTTCATTTATTTGTTGTTTTTATATGTATATTTATTTGTGTTTATTTTTTTTATTCCTTTAATTTTACAAAGGCCAAAGTTTACATAAAGCCCTCCAATCAGCTTTACTGTTGTGCTCTTGAACGTGCTGAATGTGGGCTTTTCCACTAATCACAGAGCCAGACAGAAAATTGAAATTTTCTTTTGACCAATGAAATCGCTTTTCCGGAACCCTTTCAGCTAATGGCGTCCCGCGGCGCATTGTGCCGTTAGTGGGCGGAGATTGAACTCGGTGCTGCGGGGAAAGAGGCGCAAAAGCGATACGTCAAAATGGGAGACGTGACGATACAAGTTCACAAGTGAGTGTGGCCAGGTTTATATTCACAACATGTCACCATCGGCTGCTTTAACGCTGAGGTGCCGCTGGAAATGTTGTCGTAGCCGAGAAACCTTTGTGTGCCGCATATTAAATCTCCGTGGCAGCGGCTAGCTAGCTTTAGCCAGCAGGAAGTGTGTTTGCTAGTTAGCTTAGCCATGTAGCTTTGGGGCCGAGTCCCAAATTTCTTTCAATTTCCTTTGTAGGCGCACTACAGAGGGATGAAGTTTGAGTTCGTGACCTTCTGTAGTGTCCCATGTTTGTCCAATAAGGAGTGATTTGGGATTCAGCCTTCGGCGCTTTGCTGTTATTCACCTGTTTAGCTCGTATGAATCAGGCTAAAGAAGTTATGAATGATGCCTCACTGGTTAATTCTCTTGCTAGTGTCAGAATAAAACCTGTCTTGTTCTTGTCTGCTTTTAAAGATAAACGGGACAGAGATTTGCATGTGGTTTTAAAAGGAAAGCTTCACCCTCAAACACATGAAATATGGTTATGTTGGACTGTTTGCGGTGTGTTTAGTGATCTTGGTGCTGGTCTCTGTGTTTTTTTTTTTTGTTATTCAGTGATGTTGACAGTGTTATTAGGATGAAAGTTGAAGCTTTAGAACCTGAACTGATGTGTATGAGCAACATGTATAGAGGTAGAAGTGCTTATTAGGTAGAGATGAATTTCACCACCTCTCTACTATCAGCAGGCAGTCGAACAGCCTTGTGGGTAATGTTTACAAAATACTGATTCGATATTGACAACCTAATTTAAGCAAGTGAAGTAATGTTGCCAAATTACTCGATGGTACGGTGGCACCAACCTTTGTGTCCTATTATCAATTAAAGATCTGCGTCCGGTCAGTGGAACGTCACCTGAAATTGAAAAATCTTCTGTTCTTACATGATCTAATCTCATTTCTCTTTCTTCAGGTCTTGCGTGCACTCGTCTAGCCTGGCTGCGTAAGCATGTCCACAGATGACAGCATCTCAGAGGACGTGTCTAGCTCCGTGGCACTGAGCCACGACCACACAAGCCCCAATGGAGGGAAGGAGAGCGAGGCATCCGTGGTTTCCTCCGCAGACACAGTGTCAGGGCTGGCTCTTCCCGAAGAGGCCGCTGTGATAACGCGACCATCCAGCACACCAGCATGCACCATTTCCAGCAAAATAAGGTTTTTTTATGGGATTTATTATGATGAGAAATTATAGAGCTTCACAGAGACTTCAAAGAGACCAATGATCTTTGTTTTGTGTGTGTGTGTGTGTGTGTGTGTGTGAGAGAGAGAGAGAGAGAGAGAGTGAGCAGATGTGTTTGCTTGGCATTTTCTGTCCAATACTCTCAAGTGTGCTGGCCTACAATTGAACCACAACAAAAACAAAATCAGAGACAGATTAAATACTCTGTAGAATGTGTAAAGCCCTGGCCCTTGGGGACTGCTCTACAGTAGCAGCTCGTCAGCAACACACATGGCTCATGGTGACTTCCAACACCATCAGCCCTGATTTGAACGTGTACGGCATAATTCAAAAGCACACAGCATGTCTTCAGCTAGTATCTCATCCTCGTTAAACGAGTTTTCGGATTTCATTTTTTTTTTTTTCAGTTTTGTTGTCTGTTTTGGATTACAGTTTTGGATTTTGTTTGGGAATTTTTGTTGTGTTTTAAGTTTTTGTTTAGTTATTTTCATGTGTTGGTTCATTTTTGTTGTGCAGTGTTATTGGATTTGGGTTTGTGCATGAAAATTTTGTCGTAATTTTGTCTATGTGACTTTTTTAATGTTTGTTTTGGTCCTTGTACAGTGTTATCTCTCAGACAACATGTATGTTTTTTTTATGTTAATAACAGGAGTCTGTGTCTCAGTGGCGCTGAGGAGGATTTCAGCTCAGGGAGAAGTCTTCCCTTCATCAACCCCAGTTCTTTAGAGACGCTTCGAGCGTTGGTGCACGAGATCCAGAGCAGCGAGACTGACCCTGAAATCTGGAAAAACTGTGAGGTGCTCAATGACAGATTTGCTGTTTTTTTTGTTTTTTGTTTTTTTTAAAAGATTTGGAAAATCGGAGGCAGTGAGTTACTCAGGTTTCTGGGTCATAACTGAGAGCTTCCCTAAGGACTTCTTATGAGCCGCTGTCGTGAGAGAACACGCAGCTGAGACCCCACAAGTGACATAATTTTTAAATGTTCGCTTGGTTTGTTTGTGCAGCAAGACATGTTTATTAGAGTTTTTTTTTTTTTTTTTAAATAAATCATGTCAGATACATGAGTTGAATGAATTTTGAAGTCTCGCTTTAACACTAACATCCGTAAGTACATGTGAAAATGTCCATGTGTAACGTTTCTCCATTGGGTTGTTTCTCTCCAAACAGGGCAGGTGGCTCCACCTCTTTCAGCTGGTGGAAAAGCAATATCAAGAACAAATTCTTGCTCAGCAAGAACAGTATCAGTGCCAAATACAGGTCAGTTGGAGGAACTGAAATCATTGCTAACATTTAGCAAAATATGTATTTTTTTTCTTTATATACGGTTAGTGTGTTAAAGTATTCAGTGCTTTATCCTGCTCTGGGTCACGTTGGATCTTGAGCCGAATCCCAGGAGGAACACTGGACAAGAGGCAGTGCATCTCACACCTACATTTGTGCGCTCATTCACTTCTAGAGGCATGTTACTGTAGCCAATCCTATTAGCATGTTTTTAGGATTTGGGAGGAACCCAGAGAACCTGGAAGAATCCTACAGGGATGAGGTATGTAAAACTCAGGCTTTGCCATTGATGCTCTATTTTCTTTAGCTCATTCAGGACGAGATCAAAGCATTAGTGCAGCTACAGAAGCAGCAAAGCGGTGCACGGTCGAACCGCTCAGGCACAGTCAAGACTTTGGAGCCTCCAGCGGACCTGGAGCATGAAATCCAGGCTTCTAGCCCCACAAATGTCAGTTCGAACCCTCAGGAGAGCTCAGACGATGGCTTGGTGACTGTCCAGAGCAGCGGCTATGGCACTCTGTCCACATGGGAGCCTGGAACGACAACGGCGAGTCTGGAAGGAAAGGACGGGGTGTTTCTCTCACGAAAAGAGCAGGACCGCAGCACTTCACGCTCCCTTTTGGCAAAAACACAGGGGCAAGACAGCATCCCAAGCAGGAATGCAGCTTCTAATACTTCACCTCACACAGCTTTCTCAACCGTGCCAAATCATCCTGCTGACCAGCAGAGGCTAAACAGGTGGGAAGCTTTTCAGTGTGAAACACAACTTTTATATTTGTGCCAAGTTACATAAAGCAGAACATTGTTACTGAAATGTAGGAGACGAATAAAAAAGTAAAGACAGTCATAAAGGTGTAAGTATTTATTTGTATTTTTTGCTAGTAGGTTTTCTTGGTTGACTTGATTTGTTTTTATTCTTTTGGTTTGTGCTGTTTACAACATTCTAGTAAACCGCTGACCTCCTGGGCCCAGAGGCAGAAACATATTCAGAGAAAAAGCAAAACAGCAAAAAAACAGTCACTGCAGAAGGAGGGGAGAGAAGAGAGCAGGCCAAGTGGCTCTCCAAAGGAACATATGGAACATGTGGATGAAGTAAGTAACAGATTTTTCAATTAAATTTATTTGTTTTGTTCCCAACTGATAAACGGTATCAATCTGCCAACCAGCAGAAGGAACGCCTACTGGCGACTGCATAGTACAGCGGCAAAAGACTAAAAAAAAAATATATATATATAAATAAATAACACAGTATATGTGAATAGCTTAACAGAGTGCAGTTTTAAAGTTTGGGTCTATGTGCACAAAGCTGTCCCCTTTTAGTCTGTGTTTGTGTGTTTTCTTTTCAGGTTCGACACAGTGCAGTTCATTCGAACCCCGCTGCCCTGAAGAGGACTGACAGCCTTGTGTCCGAAGCCTCGGGTAACGTTTGTGCAGTGAATCTGACTCTGTTTTCTGACAGCGTGTTAATGCTAACATTGTTCAAAAGCAGTAGTAATAACTTATAATTATCCTAATGCCACAGAGCTAGACAATCTTGCCAGTTTAGTCCACTTTGCAATTTTAGCTGCTTATGTTTATTGTTTTATTGCAATATGCATTCACATGTCTTTAAGGTCTTACTTACTGGAAGCTAGAAGAAGGCGAGCTTTACCGCCCTCTACCAGACAGCTTTGAAAACCGCTCTTTCCTCCTAATGCAGGATGTTAACCTGAGCCAGGTAAATATATTTTTTCAGTATCAGTTGTTTTGTTTTGTTTATTTTTTTGAGTGCTTTTAATTGACTATGTGTGTTGTGTGCATGCAGCCTTCAGAAGATGAGGCACGACTATCTCTGTCTCTCCGAGAGATCTACCAGAACAAGCAGACGGTGGATCCTAAAGGCCAGGAGTGGGACTCCTTAATCAACTCTGATGCATCTTCCCCTCAGGTGAGCACTGAGAAAGGTTCATTTAAAAGTCCATGTCTGTTAATAGGCTTGTTTGAAGCTAACTTGGACTTTGACTTAGACTTACTTAACCCTCCTGTGATGCAGGTGCTGACTCTGGACCCCGGAGCTCATACGAGGCAGTCAGAGCGTACATCAGGCTTCACGTCTCCCTCGCGCTTCAGCAGCCCCACCTCGCCCATATCGCACACCTCACCCACCGTTCCCCGAGTTTATAGTGAGGATGAAGGAAGCCGCACCGCCACCACGACACTGCAGGCCACTGGCTCGTCTGTACACGAGCCACGACTGGACAGCAGGAAACCGGATGCTTCGGCTTCACTGGACGACCCTGTGGTACTCTCATTGTAAGACTCACTACCCAGAACTACCTAGTACAAAGTACGTTTTTATTCAGAACAACATTTATACAAGGGAAAATTGACTTCAGAGAAAAGTGTCTATTCAATTTAGACTATTTTCACTTATTTATGGAGCTTAAAATATGAATTTTCTATATACGAATTTTGTAGATACTTTGACAAAAGTATTCTATTTTGAATAAGACATATATACACTCGAGACGATTAGGTTTGTTATCAGAATGTAAATATAAGAAGATAGATTAGAATTACAGCTTTCATTTTCTGATCTTTATATTTAAACAACTCCTGAGCAACGTGTAATAAAATCTAATGTTTTACTTGCTCTGATGGCTTGTTAGTACACCAGTGGCTGGATATTGTTGTATGTCCAACGCCTGTGCGATGACTCTTATTGATTATTCCTCTTTTCTCACTGGCTTGCTTTTCTCCCATAGACAGCTCTCTGGTATTCATGTTTAGTATCCAGGCTTTACAGGTGACTTTACTCAGGACTAAAATCAAGTTGTGTAGGATTAACCTGCTGGGTTTTGTTCCAGACTGAGACAGAAACAGAGGGAGAAACACGCACGGCACATAGCAGACCTCCGAGCATACTACGAGTCAGAGATCAGCGCCCTGAAGGAAAAGCTAGATTTGGTCAATTTACCTCTGGACATGGAGAAAAGCAACCAGATCCTGCTAGAACGGTCAGACTCCAGACATAGATTACATAACTGACACATTTCCTATTTCTTTTTTTGGACCCAATGGGCTGTTTATATATATATATATATATATATATATATATATATATATATATATATATATATATATATATATATATATATATATATATATATATACACGTGTGTGTGTGTAATATATGTATGTATGTATGTATGTATGTATGTATGTATATGTATATATAATTTTTTTTTGTGCTAATTGCCCTGTATCAGTTATAATAATATTGTCTGTAACCGAATCAGATTGCTGTCACTGACAGGTGTGAACACTTGGAGCGGGCTCTTACAGAGGCGAGTATGCGCATCAGAGAACTGGAGAATAAGAACCGCCACCTGGAGAGACAGCTGGTAAGAGTCCCAGCTCTCCTCTATAATGTACAGCTTTGAACTGATTTATTACTGTACAGTGATTTTTACACGCAAAGAGTAAATTAATCATTTCTATAGCCACATAAATGTTTATCACACATATGACCTGGATCTAATCTCTGAATACCTCAAATTCTAATCCCTAATTTGCAATGTGCAAATCCTGAATGTCTCACTTACCTTAATCCAAATTGCTCTAATTTTAAACACCAATTTTTTTTTTTAAACTGAAAATGCCTCACTGCTCTAATGGCAAATACAATACCTCACTCCTCCATATGGCAAATACAATACTTTAAAATGCTAATGAAATTTACTTTTATTACTTTTACTGGACATTCATTCATAAGCACTATTCGGACGGGACTAGTTTCCCAAACGACGTTAGAGTTAGAATATTTTTCATATTTTGCTGAAAAACAGTAGGTAATTTGCTCTGGAATTTTTACACAGGTCGTGTGAGAAAAAGACAGACATGGCAGATTCGGACGGGATTAAAATCACAAAGAACGTCTGTGAAACTGAAATTTCTCTAACGACCCCCTGTAAAACTAGTCCTTTCCGAATAGTGCTATATACTGTATGCCTATATGGGGGGGGACATTTTGTCATGCCTCCCAGGCTAAGGTGCTAAAATCATTAGTGCTGCTGTCAGTGTAAAATAATTAATATAAAGTGAACTGATATGTTGGTCCAGGCGGAGTGGCCCGAGTGCTACGATGCAGCAAGTTCCACAGTTAAGGCCCTGCAGCAGCGTCTGGAGGAGAGCAAACAGAGCAGCAAGGAGAAAGATAACACCGTGAACAAGCTGAGGAGCCGCCTGCACCAGCTGGAGGAGGCTGTACAGAACGCCTGTAGAGACGTGGACGAAAAGGAGGCACGCGTGAAGAAAGAGCACAAGATGCTGCAGGACGTGAGCTCATTCCTTATCTCTGTTTATACCGATTTTATATCACCTAAGTTTTACTCTCCTTTAAGTACACAGCATACACTCTCTAAAACAAGCGTTACTATAGAGACATATCATGCGGTTTAGTTTGAGGCTGTATGAGGATCGTGTGGGCATTTCATTCTTCTCCCTTTCAGCTGCTTCAAGAGTATGACTCATTAAGAAAAGATCACGAGAGAGCGAAGGTAATATATGTATTTAAATATTCTTTAAACAACAACAAATAAAAGTGAGCTCGTTCCGAGAGGATAAATCTGTTTTATTCTCTTCAGGACAATTTGGTGTCGACCGAAAATAAACTCTACGACGCCAAGGAAGAAATAGCAGAACTGAAAAGGTAAAACTCTGGACCAAATCCGACATCATGTGAAAGGTGTGGAAGAAGGAAAAAGGGACCTGGTTTGTAAATGTTACATTTTATTTTTTGTCTAGGATCATTTCTAAATTGGAAGCCCAAGTGAAGCAGATGGAACATGAGAACATGGCTAAAACTCGTCAGGCTTTTCACAACCACTTGCAGCCTTCGGGAGCTGGGTAAGAGATTTTATCCTTGTCTGATATTAAGTTTGTTAAATTATATCATCATGGATCAGAACATGGTTCTTTCTCAAAACATCCAATACGTCTTCAGGGCAGTCACAAAGTGTACACATGCCTTAAATTCATTAAGGAATTTGTCATTGTTTCTTCTGTTTGAACATCATTGAGATGTTTGTACACGTTGATTAATTTTCTACATAATAAATAATAATACCCTAAGTGTATTTTTTTTTTTTTTTTATCACAGTAACCTTTCATTAGTATCATTAGTAATTAAGGCTGCACAATACAGACATGTGACACTGCAGGAGATTTTGTGTACAGTGATACCTGCTGTTGCTTGAATTTCCCCTTCAGCTTATACCACCATCCTGATCTTCTACTTTCACCAAGCAAAAGGCAGCGCGATGTGGAATACGGCACAAAGAATCCTGGAGTTTCAGAAAAAGGAGGAATAGGAAGAGGGTACGGCTTTAATTACTGCCATATCATTGCTTCACCGGTACAAAGGTTTGATTTTGTGTGAAATGCACAGTGTAGTGTACAATATATAGATACAGCGAGATCATAGAGCTCAGCTATACAATTTATTGCTATTGATTTATTGAACAATGTTCTCCCCGTGCCTCGGGGTTTCCTCCGGGTACTCCGGTTTCCTCCCCCGGTCCAAAGACATGCATGGTAGGTTGATTGGCATCTCTGGAAAATTGTCCCTAGTGTGTGATTGCGTGAATGAATGAATGAGTGTGTGTGTGTGTGCCCTGCGATGGGTTGGCACTCCGTCCAGGGTGTATCCTGCCTTGATGCCCAATGACGCCTGAGATGGCACAGGCTCGTGACCAGAGGTAGTTCGGATAAGCGGTAGAGGATGAATGAATGAATGAATGATTAATTGAACAAGTGATTAAGGCCGATGCCATCATAAGAAGCACCTATATTGTATTCTGTGACAATATTCTGTCCTCGTCATGTGGCAAAACTCCACTGACATGACTTGCCACTTCTCTTCCTAGCCGTCCTTCACCTCCAGACAGAGAGCAGACGCACGAGGAGCCGACGAGGAGGGACGTGTCCCTGACCCCCATGATGAAGGCTCTGATTCAGTTGGAGGACACCAAAGCCACAGAAGGACGGGCTATGACAAAACCCCACTGTGGTTCTCCCAGTAAGACATACATGCTCCATAATTGCTTCTGCTGTGTCTGCTCAAGTGAACAGGTCTTTCAAACTGTTATGGTTCAGTCATACTCTCTTTTGGCTACATGAACATGAACGGGCCTTGTGTAGATGGTATTCTGCACTCCTTTGAAAGGTTGAAACTCAGTTTTTACCTGTCCACATGCATTATATCAGCATTGTTATTGTAACTTGTGCCATATGGTACAAATACTGAATATGATGAGGGTTTCAGACTAAAGGGCCAATCATGTCTTCTAGTTAATGCGGGCCACTAGGGGGAAGGTAACATGGTGTAACATGTGATGTCCACACTAAAATAGATCTGTGGCAACTTTGCCAGCTCACGTTCTGACCCACGTTCTGTGGAGATTATATTTGATCTGGCTATGATCCACTGTTCTCACACAGGCACAAAAGGTCGAGTGTGTATCTGTAGGAAACAATGAAAAGTCATTCATAGCAGCAAGGGTTTTAGTGGATTGGGTTTTTCTAGTGTGTTTTTTATATATATGTATATATATATATATATATATATATATATATATATATATATATATATATATATATATATATATATATATATATAAATAAAATATGAATTTTATATAAGTAAAATGATATATGAAAGTTATATAAGTAAATAATGTACATACATTTAAGATTTAATTGTAACAACAATAAATAATTGTAAAAAATTCTGGAAAGCAAAGAGGGTCATAAAACACAACTTTTTTTTGTTGACGTGGTCTTGTTAAATCTGTGGAATTATTTAAAATAAATCCATTTACTTTTTTTTCCCGCCATTATTTAAAAATGCAAACTTGCCATTTAGTGTGTAGTTTGGCGCACTCATTTTATTGTGGTCTAACTGTATGTGTTGGAATATTTTATTGATGTGTGTGTGTTTGTGTTTTGCAGGGTTAGGAAGTAAAAGACCCACAGTAGCATTTGTGGACAGTGTAAGAGTGCCTTCATTGGAAAAAGGTGAAGCTGTACTCAGAGCTCAAAGGAGTCTTTCTCCAGAAGGCCATCGCTCATCATCTCTTCCCCCCAAAGCACAGAGAGCAGGTCCTCCATCCACACCGAGTACGTAATCCATGCCACGTTGCTGAATAATCTGTAAACAGAACACGTTTATGATCATTAGTCGTCATTAGTGCCAAAATGTCATTTTAAAAAGACAAATTTAAATTGAAGTATACATGCTGAATTGCTTCTTTGTTTGAGCAGAGCCGAGTGTAGCACTGACGTTAATAACAATATATGTGAAGGACATCTTGAATGTTCTATTGCCTGTTTCCAAAGAAACTATGGACATTGTTTCAAAAAATCCTTTTTTTTTTCAAAGGAGTCATATTTGTTATTATAGCATGGGGAAATCAGTACTTCACAAGATGGTACATATAACACATTTCTTTTTGAGGTCAAAGAACTTTTAAAATGCCTTCACTGTTACTTAGCAACACCGGATTATTGAAATGATGCAGATTAGAAAAAAAGATAGATGCGAGATGTTTGATGTGGTTTCTTTTTTTTTTGTGTCTCTTCTTTTCCTTTAAATTATTTTAGCAAAGAGAGAAACTCTGCTCTATCCGCTCTCGGCAAAGTCCAGTCCTAAGCGATGCCCAACAGAGAACGTGTCCACTGCATTCGGTCGCCCCATGCATTGCCAAAAGCACCTGCATAACAGGTACGTGCAGAGTGTAATGTTGTTGTACTGCTCACATTCTTTTTCTTGTGAACATCGTCTTATCAGAATAAAAGCGTCAGAATTTCAGTCCATCTTTCTGTGGCTTCAGGTTTGATTTGCACTTTGATCAAACGGGTTTCAGCTCGCCGCCGCCGTCTCGCCGCAACTCGAGAACAAGGCTGCAGCTCACGCCGGAAGGTAGCGTCGTTTTTACTGACGTATCTATACTTGACATATTTAACCATCAAACTAACATGCAAGCTGATGTGCAGCAGCACTAAGATCATTAGAACAAATCCTTGTCACTCTAGATACTGATGGATTTGTTGATATTATTGTCTTAGCGAAAATATCATGGTACGGTTTTTTGAAAAATTTGATGCTAAGACTCTTGCTAAACCTTTACAGTGCTGTTAAATCAGTGCTGTATATTACAGTGCTGTTAAATCAGTTTAATATTTAACACACTCGCTTTAGTTCTGTACGATTCTGTATTAACAACCTATGGATTATTACACTGTCTTGCTCCAGATGATTTAAGACTATTAAATAAATAGAACACAGCAACCCTTACAAAAAAAATACAGAAAAAATGTTTAATCACAAATATGGAAGAAAGAGGACGTACGAAATTAATGGCTAGAATGTAAATTGATAAGAAATGTGATCTGTTCTTTGATATGTAACTGCTGTGATATATTACCACTGTTGTTAGTTATCCACCTAATGAACACTGATGCACGAGTAGGAAATAAACCTGTGAGCAATGACAGAATTTTTTTTTTTTTTTTTTTTTTTTTTTTTTTTCTGCAACCCAAACCTTGCATGTAAGATCTATATTCAATATAAGGGTTTTTTTATCACTTTTTCACAGGTGAAACTCCAGCACAGGCTGTAGAGAGCAGTGAATCTGACGAGCAAGAGGTTACAGACCTGGACCTGCTAACCCACAACCATGAGGACGAGCTTATCCTCCCTCGTGTTCAGTCTCTAGACGATGCTGAGAAGCTGTTCGACGAGCTCGCGCAGGAGAAACAGCAGGTGAGCCTGGAATCCAATTTTTTTTCATTTTTGGTTCTTTGTGCTGTGCAAGATCTCTCTCTCATCCACGTCACTTTAAATTACTTAAAGTGGATTTTTTTTTACTTGTGGGGAACCTATAAGAACATCATGAATGAGATGTAAAACATATACGGAATGCTGTGAAAGAGAGACTAGGGCTGATTTCTTCCAAGCGTAGATTCACGCATCAGATCTAGAGACGTCAAGTGATTACATTTGGTGAAAGACCCCTTAAATCCACTTCCCTGTCACATCTGTAACACGTCAAATTAGACAAGATGGAACACACGAAAAGAAGCATCCCACGTTACATATTTAACGCAAGTCTTTCAGAGCTGTTTGCTGTCATTATTTTCGACAATCCGTTGAGCGCAACCAGTCACAGGGAGCTGTAACACTGTGTCACTCAGTCTGAGCCAAAACACATGGTCCAAAAACATATCAGCATGTTTTACCCACTGACACTCTGTCTTCAGCTGCATGGCTTCAGTCCATCTCAGCACATCATCACTGTACAGTTCCTCTTAAGTTAGCTTCCAACTCTGAGCTAAAATTAGGGATTCTAAACTAGAACAAAATTTTTCCCTCTTGCCTATTAAAGCAGTGCTCATTTAAAGCTCTGTCCTCCCAGCTGTCCTCAGTCACCAGCTGCTTCGTTCGTTTTCTGAACCGTGCGTTGTGCCAACATCAAAATAGTTATTTCCTTTCTTTCCCACAGATCGAGGCAGCACTCAGTCGCATTCCTGGGGCTGGAGCCAGGGTCACCTTGCAGACCAGGCTGGATCAGGTACATGTGTAGTTGTGCTAAAATGCAATCAAGACAATCCAAAGAATATGTTTAGATATGAACAGTGTTAAAAGTTTGCAACTGAATGTTCTATACAGTCCGGATCCATGCGTATTTGGACGGCACATTCTAACCAATCAGAACGGAGAATTTTACAATGCCTTGCCAATGGGGGGAACTTTTGCACTCAGCTATCCACTTTGCTGTTTATTTCATGAATGATTTATCCTCCTTGTGGCCACGTTTATTAAAAACGGTTCCTTTTTTTATAAATATATATATATCTTATCTTTTTCTAGGCGTCTTTAGAGAACCGTTTGGAAAAAGTGAACCGTGATCTGGGATCCATCCGCATGACTCTGAAAAGATTCCACATTCTCCGCTCCTCTGCCAACATATAGCGAGCGGTCGCTTCCCTCTTCTAAGGATTGTAAAAGGTTTTTGACTGACTGGGACACAGGACACTTCCACTGTACATAATAACTATGGTCAATATTTCTACTTTTGTTATGGTAGGATATTTTTAATGTTTATATGATATGTTTTAATACGCAGTACAGAAACTCATTTTTATAGTATATTTTAATACACAGATTTGTTTTAAAAAAGATGTACTTTTTTATCTCATGTAAGTATGTCGTATGCTTGAACGATTCAGGTTGACTTTTTGTTTTCTCTTTGTTTTGCTGCTGATACAAAGAACGGCAAAAAAGAACAGAACAGGACATTTAAAGGGTTGATTTTTTTTATTGTTCTTTTTTTTTTTTGTTTTATTGTGCAGTTAATGTCACTGTTTATTTAAAAAAAAAAACAAAAAACTTTTTTTTTAATTCCAGTTGTACTTGAATCTTGTTTATTTATTCTTTTTTTTTATCCAAGTTATTTTTTCTTCTTGTGAGCCATTTTGATTCACCAGTTCCTGTGCCACATGTGAATATTTTATATAACACCTCAAATAGAGTTTAGTTTTAGATTCCTCTATGCGTCATTTCACGAATCGACCAACTCTCTCACACTTTCTGCACCTAGACATCGGTTTCTCTTTTAAACGTTCCGCACATTACTTTTCTTACTTCTTCCTTCGACTATATCGAATGTTTATGCACTCTTTTACAAGGCAGAACTTCGACACCTTTAGATGCGTGTGCCACTTTGAATAGAATGCCTTTGTAATGCATGGAAAATTGAAAGAATTTGAAATTATTCACTTTAATACTTTTGAATTAGGCTCTTTCATTCCCTGTAGATCGTGGGATCGCTATTTACTCTTATTACCAAGCACCTCAATAAAAAATATTTCAAAATGCAAAACTAGCTGTCGCAGTTGTTACGGCTTTGCATTAGAAAGACGGGAATTAAAATCCGAGGACTGCCAGAGAGCCGGCGATGCTGCTGCAGCCCTTGAGCAATGTCTGTTAAGCTCATCTGCTCTGTTATTGGATTGGATTCTGCCTCAGTTTTAAGATGCATAGCTTTTTTTTCTCTCCAAATGAATAAATGTAAAAACTCATTACACTGCTGAAGTGATTTTCTGGTGCTGCTAGTAATAGGATTTTAAAATACTTTTATTGACCTACAAAATATTAAATGGTCTTTGGCCTAAATATTTCAAGGGACTTATTAAAACAAGGGGACTCACTGAGAAGACTAAAGGCTTTTCAGCAGGCAAAGTTTTATAGCTGAGGCGGAATAACTTGTGACTGTCGGAAGGGAAGAAATACTTTGCAAATCTATTTGCTTACTTCACTTTCTTTGTGTTTCTTAATATCATATATCCACAGGTATAGCACTTTATATTAAGAAAAGCTTCTCGGAGCACACGATACATCAAACCTCAAGGTGGGCAGACTCAGGTGAATGGCCAGATTTGTTTGATTTGACCGGAGCCTTGTGGTAATTCAAATAATCACTCTTTGCTACCATGGTGAGCAGAAAATCAACTCAGAACGCAATACATCAAAATAGGTGGATGAATGAATTACACCAGCAGTAAACCACATCAGAATTTAAGGCTATATTTAGATCCGTTGGCCGTAGAAAGACCCAGGAGAATGATTGAATTCGGTATCAATACCAGAGTTAAATATGATTTTATCGGGTGTGATAATTCTGTAAGAAAAACCTGCTGTTTAATCTTGATTTCTTGATGGCGATATATAATGGAAGAATGAGAATTTAGTGTTTACAGAATGAAGGGATGTAGAGCTCAGGGTGATGGTGTGGGGAGGAGGTTTGAACTAGCTGTGTCCATTATTAGATTAGATTTGAAACAATGCCTGATTTTGTATAGAATTTCCTTCACTACATTCAGTGAATCAGTGAGTTTCTGTGTGACAGGTCTTGTGTGTGTGTGTGGGTGGGTGTTTTTTTTTGTGGCCACTAAGGGGCGCGCCAACCTTAAACAAAGCAGGATAAAGATCAATGGCGCGAGGAGGAGTAAATGTGTCTGATACAAGAACTTAATCATCAATGCGGAGATGATGATGATGATGATGATGATGCTTTCTGTTTCTTTGCGGATGATAAATAAGAGGAAAGGAGGTGGAAAGCTGTGGAGGAATGCGGAATGTACACCGGCTTGTGTTTTTGACTGAGGCAGAACAGACAGACAGACAGACAGAGAGAGAGAGAGAGAGAGAGAGAGAGAGAGAGAGAGATTGTTGCACATCTGGAGTCTCTGACAGCGACGAAGCGCGCGGACGATAAACAGCCAAAAACCTCAAGACTGCGCCTTGACGTGAGCGCGAGAGCGAAGACGTTCCACTGGTTCGTCGCGTGCTTGGCAACGTTAGCGTGCACTAGCTAACAGCGAGACATGTAGCATAGCATTGCACACACTGACAACGTCGACCCGTGAAAGACAGACACACATTTACACACACACGCACACACACAGACAGGATGTTCATGGGTTAGCTAGCTGGGGAATTTGCCAAACGAGTGGCCATGCCTCACTAATAGTAATAGCCTAGTAGAGAAGCCCTTCGAGCTCCAAACCCAGTTAAGGTTACAGGTAAGTGGCTTTGTGCTTTCTTTCCTCAGGCGAGTTGTTTTTATTTGTGCGCCTTGTGCGCTAATGGAGGAAAAACACACTAGCTTTAGCCACATAGCTAACGTGTCTGTACCTGCTCGTGTCTCTTAACGTTGTTAAAACGGTCAACCTGATTCACTGCCTTGTTGTTCCTTTTATTTTAAACGTGTAAGGAAGAAAGCAGGAGCTGGAAAACACGGGGTATTTATATTTGCTTAGAAAGGTCGTGCTTAACCTACATAAGGTTAACCTGCTTAGTGAGGGGCGGGAGATATCTATCTATCTATCTGTCTATCTATCTATCTATCTACCTACCTACCTGTCTACCTGTCTACCTACACCACCTATATATGCAGTTACCTTTCACAACAGAATGAAGAGAAAAATGTGATCTTAGTTGACCATGGCATGGTTGTTTATACCCCGTGGGCTGTTTTAGAGTATTTCAGAAACCCCAGAGGAGTGTACAGTATATAGTTTACACACACAATACACAAACACACACATGTAATACACAATAGTGTGGAATAATAAAACAAATCCATCCAGTGAGCCTTGATTCTTTGTGTGGAAATGCCTTGACTATTTGAGAGAGCTCAGAGAAGGAAAGCCGTACCGGTTTGCTCTGACAGGAAGGTTATGGTAGCTCAAATAACTACGCTTTGCAACCAGGGTGAGTAAAAAAAGCATCTCTGAGCATGAATATGAAGCTACAGCAGGAAACACACTCACCCAGGTTTTTTTTTTTCTTTTTCTTGTGAGCCATTTTGATTCACCAGTTCCTTTTACCACATGTGAATATCCGATACAACCCCTTAAATAGATTTTTGTTTCCGTTACACATCATTTCAAGAATCGACTGACATTCACTTTCTGGTCTGGTAAATTGCAGTTTGTTGTGTGAAAGTTTCAGAGTTTGGTATCGACAGCATGGATCACTGGTGTCAACAGTTCAGGCTGATGGAGGTGGTGTAATGTTGTAATCAGAAATGCTTTAAAGCGTCTCTTTACAGTTACAATTTACCTATATATATATATATATATATATATATATATATATATATATATATATATATATATATATATATATATATATATATATATAAATAACATAATGATGCATTGTCACAAAGTCATCTCAGACCGGTCTCAATCAGTTCACCTTGATGACCTCCCCAGTCACCAGCATCTAAAAAAAAGCACCTATGGGATATGATAGATTCACAGCATGATTGTGCATCTGATCTGAATCTGGAGCTATACTACGATGCAGTCGTGTCAACACAGGCCAAGGCAATGTTTTTAAAACCAATGCCAAACAGTACTTACATCATGTCTCCTAATTTTCTTTGACATCACTACGTGTCACATCGGTCTTTACCTCCTTAATGAAAACCTTCCTTGTTAAATGATTGAAGCAGACGAGCTTTTTTGCGGTTTTTTATAACTCAGGTGGTGTGTGGGTGGAAGAAGTGCAGGATTTTGTGTCTGGGTTAACGTTCTATGTTCGGGTGACTCATACCCCTGGCATGTGGCGAGTTTTAATTCTAGGTGTCAAAGATAACAGGACATCAGAGGCTGTTGGACACAGAAGACTTCAATCTGTTCCTTTCTGTCTGCTTCATGAAGCTTAAACCACTGCCAGTGAATCGCTCAAAATGTACGAACAGACGTGTGCAGGCAGCCGGTAGGCGACGCTTAATTTTATTTATTTTTTTCCTCCGTAATGTCTATCCATTGTTTACTGTTGCTCAGTGGTTCAGGACTTCCCAACATAATCACGTACCACATTTGGAGATTTTTAGGGACCTCCGATGCTGTATAATATTTATGAAATTATTTAATGTGGTGTTTGCATCCAGAGAATAGCCAGTTATGGTGTTTTGCAAGCTGAGATATCGTCTCATGCCTTGCTGTTGTTTTATTACAGAATGTAATGTTACTTCATTGTATAATGTAGCCCATATCATATTAAACTAAATGAATGTAGATTCTCATAAGGGATTCTCATGCAGCGTGACTTCACGTTTTATTCTGATCACCAATCATAAGATCTACCCATGCTGACTCAGCCTATAGTCATATCTTGTCATACGAGCATTTTCCTGACGTGTGGATTTTTAGGCATGCAGCAGCTCTGCGTCACGTTATTGGGCTGCGCTTCACACTCCGAGTTGAGGAGTTTATCATCGCCACTTCTCGTAATCCTGTTAATATTAACGCTTGCTGCACCTTTGAGTGCTTCTTCCCATATATAAACCCTCACTCAGCTACACCACACCTTGTGTTTTATGGACTTGGTTTGTGGCATTCTTCTCAACCATTATAAACCAAAACAATTTTCCTTTGTCCATTTCAAAAACCGAAATGATTTGGTTTGTCCTCGATGAAGCCTTCATTAGAAGAATGAGTCATAGGATTGATTGGCTTTCCAGTCCCACAACTAAGCCCAGGGAAGCCTGCGGAATAACAGGAGGAGAGAAAGCAAAGGGAGGCCTCCATCAGACTCTGACCAGCATACTGATATGACCCCGAGTCCATCAGCTACACACCTTCTTCTGCATTATTTATAGCTGCATAGTAAACAGCAAAGTGCACACTTTCTATACAAGGCTACTTGGCTTGCTGGGTTGAGCCAGGGGTCGACAGTGTCATTTAAAGCATGCACAAACTAGTAGCGATGCTCTGATTGAAAAGCAGATATTTTTTTTTTCAGTTCGAGTCAACGAGTTTACAGCATGCACAGTATTTGCATTAGGAAGGACATGGACTAAGAAACGTTATTGAAACTTCTCCATGACCTGATGATAACACAGTACTGTATGTGCATAACAACTGTTCAGTGTCAGTAATAAAACATGGCCTGGTGGCAGTATTAAGAAACAGGTCTTTACACCATGGTTTCTGAGATCAGACCAAAATTGGGCATGTTTTGATATCAGAACTAGTATAACTAGTAACGAGTACAGGGTTTTTTTTTTTGTTTTTTTTTCTTTTTCTTCTAGTCATGGATCATGGATTGTTGCATTTCTTTTGCATTTGTATATGTTTCCTCAGTGAAATAGTTGGTTCAGCCTTGTTCTATACCAGATTAGATACCTGATGGTACATAAAGTGCTTTAGCTAGAAGTTACTGTAGATCAAAGAGCAGGGTTTGTCCAATGTGTGTAAAAAAGTCTGGATCGTGTGTATGTATATGAAAATAAATAAATAAATAAAACCGAGTAAAATTTCCAAAGCTCTCACAGCATTTGAATGTGCTAAACCTGCTGATTCACTCGCCAGATATCCCACTGCCACTTGGAGTACAGTGACATTAACCAGAGTAGAGGAAAGTTGAGTTGACGGTGTAATCAAACCATGCGTTCTCCAGACACACTATCTTCCGCAGGGAAGACCATTAATAAGTGAGCTAAGTTTATGTAAGGGTCGCCTGTCTCACATTTACTGCTAGTTCCCTTCGATCTCTGCAGCTCGGCACTGCCTCTCGGAGGACGGCGTAACCTCTGTGATTGCTAAAAGTGTTGGATTATGTCGGTTGACGAGCGAGTTCAGCCGCTGACCAATCACCCTCCCTCGATGTTTCTGCTCTGCTTTCCTGTGTCTATTTCTGGATGCCATTCTTTCCACTCAGCACCATTTTCCTCTTGGCCTTCAGAAAAGGAACCACATCAGGGTGACTTCCAGCCTCCACTTCATCCCACACACAACCCTTTGCGTATTAACCTATTTTTACACTGGGACTGGCAGGGCGCAAGAATGCAGAACGTTAAAGGGAACCGAGGATCGAAAGTTAGAGATGGTGGCTCTCGCGCAATGCCACAGATCGCACCTTCTATCTGCAAGATCTTTCCTCAACGCGTCAATCTCCTGGTCGTCCGTTCAGCTCATTAGTCAGCGTGGGAGATGTCAGAGCTGCCCTGGCTAGTTTATTTAGGCCAGCTGATTTCCATGTTTTCCAGGAGAGAGCAGAAAGAGGAAATCGTTTGGACTACGTGTCATTGTGGTGATGAGGCATTTGATGCAAACTGTGAAGAAGTGTTTGGAAACTGTGATAACATGGTGTGTAGTAGAATCCAAAAAAAATAAAAATGTAATGTACATGTGGACAGCAAACAAGTTGAGGAAGTGTCTTGATTGGACCAAAGCACTGATTGGAATTGAACTGCATTTGAGAGATTCGTTTATCTTATGTACTGTATTCTTGGACACAATTTCCAACATTCCATTGCATTTTCACATTTGGCAGCAGCTGCTTATAGATATTGTTATTGACCATAATGGAACTGGTACATCTTTGTACTGGAGAATAAAAAATCTAGAAGTTTTGGGTTTTTAACTTAATCTTTTTTTTTTTACAGCATTTCTTTTCTGAAACATATTTCATGGGAAAGATTCGATTGTATCCTGTTTAAGATGATGGGTCTTATTAAATAACTCCTTTTAATTTTCATGACCGCCTTGTGTGTTTTTTAAATGCCTGATTAATGATTTTAAAACTGTGAAATTTTTATTATATTAAGATGCATCACTGATACCTACGGATCAAGGGGCTTTTTGTTGGTGACGATATTTGTAGACTGGACTTGATATTGTCGCAGTAATTAAATTCATTGAAATAAATTAGGGGGGCACGGTGGCTTAGTGGTTAGCACGTTCGCCTCACACCTCCAGGGTCGGGGTTCGATTCCCGCCTCCACCTTGTGTGTGTGGAGTTTGCATGTTCTCCCCGTGCCTCAAGGGTTTCCTCCGGGTACTCCGGTTTCCTCCCCCGGTCCAAAGACATGCATGGTAGGTTGATTGGCATCTCTGGAAAATTGTCCCTAGTGTGTGATTGCGTGAGTGAATGAGTGTGTGTGTGTGTGCCCTGCGATGGGTTGGCACTCCGTCCAGGGTGTATCCTGCCTTGATGCCCGATGACGCCTGAGATAGGCACAGGCTCCCCGTGACCCGAGGTAGTTCGGATAAGCGGTAGAAGATGAATGAATGAAATGTACAGTTCTTTTCTTTGCCAATCATAGCAGTCTTGTTATTTCATAATCAGCCATTTTTGAGATCCTGAATTACACAATCACAAACTAATCCGATGGTAACAGTGGTGAAATCACTGTGATGCAATAGCGCAAATGTTAATATTATCAAACGTCCCACTTCTCTCAGAAAGCCCTCTGGTCCTACTTTCTCCTCCTTGAAAGCCTTGCTTTTGTAACACCAGCACTTTGGGACTTATTCTCTGCAGCTGTGCGTGGGCTGAAGTCATTGTCCACAATGCAGAGAGCCATTATTAATGAACGCAATCAGGAAATGGGCATTTGGTCCTAATAGATGCTTAATCTTGGTAACAAACGGCTCAAGACCCACTGAGAGGGTCCTATGTCATAGCTGGCTCCAGGCACTGGGTCATCAATGCTGTGAGAAGCAACTGTATATTTTCCAGCCTTTGCACTTGGAGCCAATCCAGACACTAATGGTATTGGGCTGTGTGGCACTCTGGAGCCCACTGCCACCAAACCCCACTCCCATTTCATTGATTAATTCTGACATCTCACTGTTTGTAGCCAAACTCCTGAGAGAAGTGGCTCGGGTGCGGTGGCATGACGGAGGTTTAGGAGTCTAGGCAAACAAATTCCTCAGGTGGCGAATCGGCACTTTTCAGCCTGAATGACGCGTGGTTCTAGTATTTCCTTCCGGATCAATCAAGTTTATCTTATCTCCGAGTTGTGCTTACAGTGGATGACAAGAGGAAATTGAATATCGCTGACGCAGCAAAAAAGTGATCTTGGTGCTTGTACTGTTTGACCGTCAATTATATATCAGCTACATCATAGAGGGGCTGAAATTTCAAATTGAAAAGGTGTTCGTTTATTTTCTTTAATGCCCCATTTCATGAAGCAGTGAATGATTTTATCTCAGGTGGTTTATATTACCATATATGTTTAGTACCAGCGCGACGTCATCTAAGGCTAGTAGTAAAGGCATTAAAAAAAGGATTTAACAGTATTATCAGTAGTGTACAGAAAAAAGAAAAGAAATATGACACAGTGCGAGGCGGAATTCCAATAACTGTTTCTCCTCATCAGTCACAGTGATTCTTGCCAATTGTGAATGTTTGTGAGCTCATATTTGTGGACATGAAGAAGACACGTTGCACTTTTCTCCAAGTGTGTTACACTGTCATGTGATGCAGCAGTCTAAAAAGATGCACTTGGCTGGTTCCTGACCAATTTAGGAAGGAAATGGTTTGCACACGAGGAAATATAGAAGTTGACGGGGACAGTCTTGTCAAAACAATTTCTGCTTGTTAGAGTTCGCATGATTCAGTAAGTGAATCACTTGTGTGTTGTCTACATCATCACTAATGAGCAACGATCGGAAAGGTACTCTCAGGTACTGCTGGTTTTTATTCATAAAAGGTAACAGACTACAAGTTGGCTGTACACTGTCCCAGCGATCAGCCTTGTCATTCGATACAACTTACACTGTACGACTCGCTCGCTCGATGCGAAGCTGAAAATCTTATCACAAAAGTGCTCAAACTTTACGTTGCCTTACAGCACAGGTGGCGCATGACCAAAGATAAATACTAATGTAGTGCCACGAGTAATGCTGCAGCTCAGTTGTCAGTGCTTAAACTTTCAAAGAAAAGGATAAACTTCAGTCTTGTGTTCTCTCAGCTTCCAATAAATGGCGTCGCAAATGCCTTAGCAACATCTCTCTGACGTCAGAACAGCAGACAAAATTAGTTAAGCCATAACGACAGTAACGACTGTATAAATAAAGAAATGGCGTTCTCGCTCTGCTGTTGTGAGGCCCCTAAAATGCACAGTGTTTCGCACCATTAACAGCCATATTGTAAGTCAACAGGCTGCAGTATTATCATGTGGCTCATAGTAGCAGCAGCCCAAAACTATTTACACTTCACCTGCTTAGCTGCGCCATCTTCTAGAGAGGACGAACTGGCATCCAATCTGTGACGGAACTGTGGCCTGCCGACTCTCGTTTCCTCTCTAAACGTGCTCTTTTACAAGATCTTGTGCTTTTCAGAGTTTCCTCTCATTGCACGTAGGACCCATGAGCCTCTTCCGCTCATCTCTTTATCATGAGCCATTTGGGTATGCGTTTTGTTTGTGGTCTCGTATTTACATAAACAAAATGATGTTGATTTGGGTTAGACATCATATTTTTCTTTTCTTTTTTTTTTCCTTCTTTTTTTTTTTTGCTTTGCAGAGCAGGAGATAAGCTTCAGAAGCATTTACTTAGTCACAGAAACAGGAAATTCATTTTTTTTTCTTCTGAGAGTAAAGGTTTCTGTAGTTCTGTCTTCTGGCCTCATGTGGAATTATTCTTTACCAAGACTAAAACTTTCCTGCAGATTAGTACATTTAGCACAAATATGTACAGTCTTTCTTTTCGTTTCATTTTTTTTTTCTCCTGCTTGTAAGGCTTCACTATAAAGTTCCAGTGAATTTGAAGTATTCTGTCAAACAGTGTACTGTGTTGTCCAGGACCGCTCTTTTAATAGGTGATCTAGTTAATAGACAGACTCTGATTCACTCTGAGACAACAGTCAGGAAATCATGAATGCTTTCATTGTCGGATCACTGACATGATGCTATACGTGGCTAACTTTGTTGGTGCTTCAGCTCAAGTCAGTCAGAGATCTTTTCTCCTCGCTCGCTGGATCATAAGAGACTCAGCCTCGCATTTCCTCGTTGACATGCTGAGTAAAGCAGCGTAGGGATAGATGCTTTAGTAATATCTCGTACTTCCACAGCCCAGAAAGAGGCTTTTTAATAGCTGTGAGTGGCGAGGTGAGCGGCTGACGATTATCCTAGCTCCAAATGCCCTCGAGGTGAGTGATTTATTACAGTAATTTAAGGAAACGAATGAGTGCCGAGGCGTGCCACTATCAGCTGGGGCTGCTCTATAAATAAACTGCCTTTGCTCATCATCCACCCCTCGTGTCAGCCGTTTGGTTTGTTTGTGCTCCTCCTTTTCGCGCTCGTGATATTTTGGACTTTGCATTTAGCTCCAACACTGATAGACTGAAGAGATTTTTTTTATATGAGTCTTGGAAAATGTTTTAGCAGTTTATGTGCTGGTTCGGCGGATTCGTCTTTCTGTTTGTTTTTTTATTTCGGTATGATTCAAACGTGTTTGAGGGACAAGAGAGAGCTGTTATGTTTGTCTTACAGTAGCTCTTGTAGTAGGTAGGTGATCAGTGTCGCCATCATTTATTTATTTTTTTTTTTGAGTTTCCAGATGAAGTCATGGGATGATTTGCCTGTTCATAGAATCGTGGCTATGGTTTGCATATCAAACCATGTTAAAGCCATAGACTAGTTTATCAGAGGAGAAAATATTACAGGAGTATTAAATGATTTCATATAGAAAGAAGTAACTATTTAGTTTTAGAAAACAGAGTGAGGGGAAAACTGTGTGTTTACAAAATGGTGTTTTTTTTTTTTTTTATAAGTAAAAAACAAACACAAAAGAGGGATTTAGGAGTCAGGAAATAGACAGGAAATGGTTTTCTGATTAAATAACGGTCTTTGATAACAAATATCGCCAAAAATGGTGATCGCTGATTGTTTGTTGCGTAATAATAAAGGTTAATGATTCAGTCTTTGGGAAACAAAAGTGATCAGTAATTGGTTTCTGGAAAACAGTAGTGATCAGTGATTGGTTGTTTGGAACAGTGGTGATCAGTGATTGGTCTTTGGGAAACAGTAGTGATTAGTGACTGGTCTCTAAGGAACAGTAGTGTTGAGTGTTGGTCTCTGGTGAACAGTAGTGATTGGTCTCTGGTGAACAGTAGTGATTAGTGATTGCTCTCTAATAAAGAGTAATGTTCTGTGTCTCTGGGAAACAGTAATGATTAGTGATTGGTCTCTGGGAAACGATAATGATCAGTGATTGGTCTCTGGAAAAAAACAGTAATGATCAGTGGTTGGTCTCTGGGAAATAGTAGTGATCAGTGGTTTGTCTCCAAGAAATAGTAGTGATTGGCCTCTAAGATATAGTAGTGATCAGTGATTGGTCACTAAGAAACAGTAGTGTCCAGTGTTGGTCTCTGGGAAACAGGAGTGATTAGTGATTGGCCTTTAAGTAGATTGATCTCTGGGAAACAGTGATTTGGTTGTTTGGAACAATGGTGATCAGTGATTGGTCTCTGGGAAACAGTAGTGATCAGTAAATGGTCCCTGGGAAACAGTAGTGATTAATGATTGGATTGGTCTCTGGGAAGACAAAGCTCATTCAAACACCCTGGTGGTGAGTTGACTAAACCTGCTTTCTCAACTCCTCTAATCATGGAGAAAGCTCTAGATTTCTTGAACTTTTATTATTATAAAAGTTGCTAAAGGCATCAAAAGAGACACCAAATCTAGTGACGCATGTCGTTGTCAGTTGCATTAGAAGTGATAGATTTTGAATAATCATTATGTCTCTAGTTTTCCACAGCACACCTTGTAATATCCACATCCATCAGCGATTAACATCAGTGCCCTCTACCATGTAGATGAATTGTTTGCACATCACCGAGTCTCAACTTGTACAGTGAGCGCTGTAGTGGTTTCCTGCTTTCTGTAGGTCGACTACTGATCTCTTAACACCTTCAAGCGTGATCTCCCTTTCAAGCGTTTCCTACATAGCCTTGCTATTTGTCCTGATTCTTCTCCACTGTTATCCTTTTATAAGACCTCATTATACGTGTGCCTAAAAATGACTGGTTCCCCTGGAGATCTTGGTTGCAGGACTCACATAGTTGCGACTTTCAAAAAATTGTTGAACGTTTTAACATGGAACTGTTTATATACCTGTATATTAGCAGTTAGAAATGGACATGTCTTTTCTATCTATTGACTACATATGGTTGGATCTGGCAACCTCATCAGTCCTCACTTGTTTTTTTTTTTTTTGCTTATTTATTACCTTACTTCATGCAAATGTAGTGAGGCACATGAGCTCTCTGGCTAAAAAAAAACCTGATAGCACATGATTTCCTTGTTGGTGAAAAAAAAGTTCTTTCTGTGAAGGAGGGGGGTAGAAAGAGTATGAGTAGAACCTTGTGTTCTCTTCCACTACATCAACAACACGGTGCAGAAAAAGCATCTATTTGATTTGACTTGGTCATTGGCTTTAGTTAAAAAACACCCTCTCCCAACAATATTAGGTACACAAATCATGTAAGTACAGGCAAAGAGCTGTAATTAATGTGTACCATAAACATTAGAATGGGAGAAAATAGGATCTCTGTGACTCCCACAGTGTATATGGTTGTGAATATTAGAAAATGTTTTTTCTAAACAGCACATTTATGATGATCCTGTGCCCACTGTAGCCTCAGAGTCCTGTTCTTGGCTGATAAGAGTGGACATCGTTGTGGTATTCAAGCTCATGCATATCAAGGACCTGCATCTTGTGTGTTCTGGAGATCTTTTTTGCTCACCACGGTAAGAAGTGAATGTTTGTGATCTTATAGATTGTTTGTCAGCTCAAATCAGTCTCCCATCCACCTATGATCTCTCTCATCGTAGAGGCGTTTCCACTAGTCATTGGACGTCACTGCATTTTTCTCATTTGATTTGAACATAAATTTTTACATGATATGTATTGCTCCCACATGATTGGCTGATTGAGTAATTACATGAATTAGCAGTTGAGCATATATGCTTGACAACTGTATCCTGTTTATATATATATATAGGCTGGTAAATGTTACGGTAAGCGGTAGACAGGATATTTTTGGGATGATCTGACTTCATGGGGCAAGTGTGCCACCGCTCACGCTCGT
The DNA here is from genome assembly GCF_030014155.1 of Tachysurus vachellii. Taxonomy (NCBI): domain Eukaryota; kingdom Metazoa; phylum Chordata; class Actinopteri; order Siluriformes; family Bagridae; genus Tachysurus; species Tachysurus vachellii. Next base: position 5,215,438 of record NC_083479.1, read on the forward strand.
TCATCAGTTATTGTTGTGCCACCTGCCTCTGACTATCCTTCTCATCGCTCCATCTCATCTCTCTTTCCTCCCGTGTCTTCCTCGTGATGTGCGCGTAAGCATCGGACGTATGTGATCGTTTCGGAATTGACAGCGGGTGTTACTCCACTCCTTGACGACGTTCGCCACTCGTGAGATCAAGCCAGGGAAGAATTTCAAACAGAGGGTGGGGAGATCAGTCGGAGGGCCGTCCTTGGGCTGTTTTCATCACGTTCAGCCCAACCAATGCTGACACAGCCTCTTGCACTTCCATGGTAACAGCGCTTTATAGCCCACCACAAGAGGTGGATACTGGAGAAAACAGGAAAGAGAGAACGAGAGAGAGCGAGATCAGGAGGGGGGAGGTTGCAGAAAAGAGGCATTCCCCCCCCCCTTTCTTTCCTTTCCTTTCCTATCTGTCGGATGATTTCATTGACAGTGTTGGATGTGTGAGAGCCAAGAGAAGACACAGAGCCCAGGCTGTGGTGGCATGGGTGTAGCACGCTCATGTTTGGCAATGAGACGTGGAGTGGGCGCACGCTTTCTATTGATTGAGTAGATCGTCTGCTATGCTCCATCAACAAGGTAAATTGTGTCTTCTTGCAGGAATGTGCTTCGAGATGGTTCTAAGCTCCCAGAAGCTCCTGAATCATATTTGAGTATACAGTTGTTTTGGGGCTTTTTTATGTCCTGTTTATATCTTGTTTTCCTTCTCTGCTAGAGAAAGGCGTTTTGCATGGTTCTGCTTTTCCATGCACAACACATCTTGCCTCATAGCCTGAAAATGTTACTATGAAGGTCAGGATAATCCCAATGTTTGTATTTGAATTCCTTTTTTCATGCACAATGCAGTACTATTATTTTACTCCCATTCACCAATTTTGCAATGAACCAGTTTGTGTGTCTTGTAGAGAGGTTTGTCTTGACTTGTTTTTCGTCTGGTTGTCTGGTATTTATTATTTTTTGCCCAGGCTGCTGCATGCATGTTCAGCACAAACAAGCGATTAGCAATTTTGCCTTTCATTGAATGGTTTAAGATAATGAATGTGTGGTTTTGTGCTATTGGCCCTTTATCGCTTCAGATACCTGTTGGGCTGCTCTGTGCTGAAAAAGAGCTCTTCAGGATCTCTGTGGACATTTTCAATTGAAAATTTTGATTAGATAGAACAAATTGTGCTTGTTACATACTTGGTATACAGCTGTCTCATTAGAAAAAAGAAAAGAAAAAGCAGAAGGAAAAAAATATATATATATAATATATTTTTTTTATTTATTTTTATTTATTTACCAATTTTCCTGTTGTCTGAAACTGCTATCTGATATCAGAACACAAAAACCTGAACCTATCCCAAGACCTAAAGCTTCACTCCAATGCCATCTTATAGATCATGTTACTGGGCTGATATCAATTTTGCTTGTCCTTTTCGTCATGGAAAGAATACGTTTGTGACGTGACAGTAGTACATACAGATTGTAAGTGACACTCAAGGTCTCACCTCAGACACGGAAAGGTCATAGCATTTTGTGGTTGCTTCTGCTCACGGACAAATTTGCTTATGGTTCATGTCTAGGAGGCTTTGCTAAACAAACCCAGAAGCTAAGCCCTCCGTGATCTGATTTCATCATGAGTTCCAGTGAGACGCTACTGAAGATACATTGCACAAGCTTTACTGACTAATTTCTGGCTGGACATCTTGCTGAGATTCGTCTGAACCTTGGGATTCCAGGCGGTGGCTGTACACCAGATCATATTCGAAGCATCAATTTTATTGGATCACAAGATGCTGTTAAACTCCTCGTTGAATACATCTTTATGAGCAGTGACACAATCTGTTCGAAACGTGGCGTGCCTGCCACTAATAGATCTTTGCTTGGGCTGTGCTAAGACACAAGACACATTTGGATATGGTTTATGTCCTAAACTTGAGCTAAAACAGGCTATTGGTCTGCATACTCTGTCCTTATTATGGTGTCTTTCTTCCATTGAGCTGTACAAAAACCAGACAAACTCGTTGGATTTTAATGGTACTTTGTTGGTAAGTATGACATTCAATGTGTATTCACTACAGCAATCTATGCTAATTCAGTGGAGCTTTCCAGGCAAGAGTGTCTTGTATAAAGAAACCAATGGTTGCCTTCATTTCTGCAGTCTCTGACCTGTTGTTTGACCCTTTTTTCATACAAGGATATAAGATTGTATTAGTCTGTAGCCCAAGATTAAACAAAAGAGAGGAAATAATGCATGCATCCCCAAAGTTCCTACAGTATATAGTAGCACCTTCATACACATTAGGGTTGATATTCCTCTAGCACTAGCTGTTGCTTAACTCCAGGTCTAATCACACCTAATCCTGCTAATCAAGGTCTTCAGGAACATCTGAATATCAACATTGGGTGTTGTTATCTATCATTAGTAGCTTGTGGACCAGGGGTGGAATAGTATCATTGAAAAGAGATTGTATTTTATGATATACACACACACCCAAAAATAATCCTGTAGACTATTAAGAGTGAAATGTCCATAGTATGGTTTCTGGTGGCAGACGGGCTGGTTTTGAGTATTTCAGATCACCTTGGATTATTATTTATTTATTTTTGCGCACACAGCAGTCTCTATAGTTTAGACAGAATGGTGCGAAAACAACAAACGCACTGAGTGGAGGTACTTCAGCCTGAAGCGGCTCGTTTAATGAAGGAAGGTTAGAGAAGAAAGGCCAGACTGCTTCAAGCTAAGAGAGAGAGGCTAAATTAACTCAGATAATTACTCTTTACATCAATGGTGAGCAGAAACGCATCTCAACACATTTCACTTTTTGACGCAACAACAGGAATGTGAGGCTTCAATGGGAACAAGATCAGCGAAACTGGAACATCTTGGAAAAAGACCAAGTGATGTTTCTGGTGCAGGTGATCAGGTGCAGTAGTTCAGGCACAGCATCGATACCGGTCCTGCAGTCGTCCTGCAGTGGACTCTTTAACGTTTTAACACAGTAGATAGCCTTTAGCCTGTACACTATAAGTGTGTGTGTGTGTTTATTTTTTTTGTGTATTTATTTGACCTTCAAGATTCTGTCTCTTTGTTACCGCTTCATTGAAAGCCCTATTAAAACCAAGGATTTGTCACTTAACTGTATTTATTTTAATTGCCATTTTTACCAATTACCTTCTCATTTGGTTTGGGCTATAAACAACAGGGCATGCTGATTTGAGAAAGGAATCCGTGGCAGGATGTAGATCTTCCACCTATTACTGAAGCAGTAACATTGTTTTAGAAACCTCATACACGCCTTTCAATCAGCAGTTGGCTTAGAGAATTCATTAGCACTGTGGTACTTACTATAAGTGTGAAAGCAGTGTGTGTACTCTGTTATGAGGACACTTTGTTACCTATGTTGGTTTAGAGCAGTGGACTTGGAACACTTGTTACTTTCTTGGCCAGAGTTCTCATCCAAAAAGAGGTTTGTTTTTCTTAATTTGACATTCATGGACAAATAAGGGATGAATCTTATCTTGGATTTGTTTGGTATTTGAAAGTTTTTTTTTAAACTAATCCAGTGTTCCTGACGTTTGGTCCGCTAAATTGAAGGCCATTTGTGGTTGTACTCCAAATGTTTACATTTAAAGCTGCTCAACCTGTTTTCAACACACGCACACGCACAGTAGAGTTGTGTATCATGACTGGATAATCCGTCTTACACTAAGCACGCTGTGTCATGTGATGCCAGTAAAGACCCACTAAAGTGTTGTCCTGCTGTGTGGACAGTGTTGCCACTGACAGATGAATATCTTCTCTTTCCGGAAGCTCAAATTCGCTGGTTTGTAAAGCTTCCATTTCCGATTTTCTTTTTTTTTTCTTCCCTATGAGAAAGGCTTGTCATATTATTGGAGTAAAGCTTTTCTGCACTGGATTAGTACACTGATTTGCTGTTATTTTCCAGTAACAAGACAAGTTTTGATTTTCTTTTTATTTTTTTTAAAAATACATGCCTTAGCATCCTATTATTATTCATTCAGCATTTTTGTATGCACAAGAACTTGCTATATGTTTCACTTATCTGCATTTAGTGTCTATTCATTACCCTCGCTGTCTGGTTTTTGTGTCGTGTCTCCTGGCAGGATACTCTGAGCCTCTGCGTCCTGTCAACACTCTCCTCCCTTCAACATGAAGAGCATGTGTGTCGGGCAGAGATCTGAAGATAATGAATATTAACACTCCACTCTGTTTTCTTCTCTCCAGGTGTACGGGATGAACTTGGCTCTGTCCCTCTGACGCGCCCGAGCTAGGGCCTGCCTGGTGGATTCCTCAATCGCCCTGCTCCACTGCCAACATGCTGATTAAAGAGTACCGCATCCCCATGCCCATGAGCGTGGAGGAGTACCGCATTGCCCAGCTCTACATGATCCAGGTTAGTCTTTTTGCCCTGACCTTGGACTTGAGATTAAAGTCTGTAACTGGAGCAGCTCAGATTGTTGGAGTGACTGTGTTTAGGAGTGTTTGACCAGAAGCCTGATGAACCTTGGAGATACACCTAGTAGCTGAGTGATCTAGCTGAACATGGTGCTCAGCAAAGCTTTTTCCTCAGTGGAAGGTTTCTCCCCACCCATACTTATAGGAGGGAAGATATCCTAGATGATGAGACGCTATATGCTTTTGTCATCACATGTTTAAACCAAGGCCAATCTGTATGGTAAATCAAACAATCTGAAACTTATACTGAAGGTAGCACCACTTCAGCATCAAAGCTGATAAACCGTGCCGCCAAAAACATGCCCAAATTCCACCTTCTTTAAAATGAATAAATTCAAGCCCATTTTTCTCAACCGAGGGGTGTTGCATGTGAGAAAACACACAGCCAGAAACACACCAACGAACCATGTATACTCAACCTTCTTGAGCGTATTTATCACAAGATAGCACGTGATGACTCATCAAAAATGTGATCATTTCTTTGCAAGTGACAAACTATAAAAGGATAATGTCCAAGACTATGGATAGTATCTTCACTCTAACAGTAGAGGACAGGCACAAGAAGCTCTGAAACAACGACTTTAGTTACAAGGCCACTCTTTATCCCTCCGTCCTGTAACAAGAACCTGCTGAGTCCAACAAATGACTCATTATCTGTATTTTAGTCCGTACTGTCAGCCAGGCTAGCGGTGCTTGCTTTAAGTGGGGGTTTGTCGCTCATGGAGGTCAGAGTGTACTTGCAGCATACGCAGTCAGGCCTTCCCCTCTGCCAATAAGCTCCTGCTGACAACAAAAGATTGAAAGTGCCGATTGCCATCGGGTGACACCCGCAATCGATACGGGGAGCTTACAACACCAGAACTGTGATCTGCATATGTAAATAACATACACAGACTTCTTCACCAGAGGGTAGGCTGTTATCACAATCATTCATTACCATTTCATTTCACAGCCTTCTTAACGGCAATATATTCAGGAAATAAGTTCAGAAATAGCAAAAACCTTTTTTTTTTTTCCCACAAATGTTCATCGTCAATGTAATTGGTGAGTTATAAAATCTATCTTCAATCACTAAAATTCACTAAGGTTATCCAAACAGAGGTACAAACAAAGGTCTCGCACCAAATGCCAACAGTGTCCTGATTAATTTTATTAGTCCTGCAGCCAGAAATAATTAATGTTTAAGACGTTTATCCAGTCGCACTGGTATAACAAAAAAAATGGAGGGTTCAGTGGACAGTGAGGAGGAGAGTTGTGAAGTTTTTCAGTAGCAGGAATGTGGCTGTTTGTGTACTTTTTCCTGCTTTAGTCTTAATGGCTTGTAACTTCTCTCACTTAGACCCATTCACATAACTTTATATTGTTTGATTTAAGTGTATACACAAGCAAATCGATTTGAGACGATAAATTGCCTTAATAATGCATTATTGAAGCTGATTGTAAATATAGCCAACAATCATTCTGGAACAAAGCAACTCTCTGCTATGGGAAATGATGGGTGTAGGAATCTGTGAGCTCAGGAACGTAATTTGCATGAATCACAACGCCCTACTGCCTCACACCACACTGCTTTGGTTCTTGCCCCTGCAACCATGCAACGCAGCTAGCATAACCTGACAGACTTGAAAAATCTTCTAGTGCTTAAAATACGTTCTTTTCTCTGCCTGTAAGATAAGGCCTAGACTCAGAGGCTGTGATTTATGCTGGGGAATGAAAATGAGCTATGAGCAGCACAAAACCTTCCAGCAGTTTTAGACTTCAGGCTCGTTACATAAAACTCTCAGGTCTTTGGTCCTCTGGGAAACTTTACAGATTCACTCTTGTTTTTTGTTTCTTCTGGTGTTGTAACTATAGCGGTTCCCTAACCCTAACTTCCCTTCTTTCCACCTTTCCTCTTTTCATCAGCTGACACACACACACACACACACACACACACACGGGAAAGCTGTTAGGAAGTTGGCGATGATCCACAAGTTAGCAGGTCAGCCTTCATCTCCGGATTGTAGGCGGCGAAGGTGTCTCTCTTTTTTGCTGGGGAACCGGTCGTGACTGCTGAGATGGACGTGGGCTGGACTGCTCGGAAACTGGCTGAAGGTTCCTACCGGTCCACCCACATGCCCAGCTCTCACAGCAGTTTTAAGAGGTTAATTAGCATCCTGTCAAACCAGCTGTCTGACCTGCAAGACACCGCAGCACACTGACGCAGCTCTGGAAACTATCAAACGCTTGACACATTTTAACCCTCGGATGAAGCCTTAACACTAAAATTACACTATATTGGATTGCAGTCAGCATGTCAGCGTTATAGATGGATGGATGGATGGATCTTGCTGAAGTGTTGGGTTTTTTTTTCTCGCCTTGACCAGTCGTAAGCTTTACCGACATCAGGGACTTTCTATGTGAAAGAAATTCCCAATCCCCAAGTTCAGATTTACTATATGAAAAATTACTATACTATACTACATTGTTTAAATATGTGCGCTCGCATTGTTATTAAAGCTATAGAGCTTTTTATTCCTGAATTTTCCACACGACTATGTACACACTACTTTCTATCAATCTTTTTTGCTTTATCGAGGTTTTAATTGAACATCCAACCAGTTATTTTAGCACCTCTGTAGGGCAAAACAAAAACACTAAATATATTTAGTGTAAATAATTAATTTGTCGACTCTTGTTACACGATAGGATGCATGGAAAGCTGACTAGAATGCATATTGTCTTTGCTGAGGTTAATTTTAGCTCAAGCCACACACACACACACACACAGATACACAGATGTTATAAACGTGTACCAGCCATCTGCTGTGGCCTGTGCGACATGGCAGGGCAGAGCTTGCCTAATGGCTGAGGGTAGCCTGGGCACCCAGCATGGCACGCAGACACACTGGCAGGTTGACCCTGCTGGTGTGGCATTAACTGTCCTTTCTGGCTTGTCTCTATGAGTGAGAAAGTGAGAGATTTGGCTTTTTGTTCTTCCTGATGGTGTTACAGCGTGAATATGTCTTATGAGCTCTGCACCATGAGTCAGAACAGTTGTCAGGAGGCACAGGCAGATTTTTCGTGGCTGCTTTGGTGATTTAGAACAAGCCAGCCAGCGCGGCTGTGAAAACTGCTGTATGACAAAGCCGTTATTCGACCAAGACACGTTGGATTTTGTATATTAATAATGCATTTCTTAATTTTGTAGGTATTACCTTTTTGATTCTGCAGCATGTTTCTTTGTGACGTTCGAATTCCAGGTAGTGAAAAGGAATTCGGAGCATTTGGGGGGAAAAGTGGAGGGAAAAAAAAAGAATAATTAAGGAAGTCGATCCGTCAGAACGGGCGCCAGAGGTCTCGTCTGCCGTCTTTTCTATCTGTACATCTCTCCTGCGCGCGTCCACCCTCCCCGCCACGCACACACAGCGTCACAGCTGAGCTCCGGCTGCTATGGTTACGGGTGACATCAGCAAGAGCATGGCACTCGCTGCAATCATTTGTTTGCAACGTGCGTGCGGTGGTGTCGGGGAGGGGGAGAGATCGGAGGGAGAGGTCGTGATGATGCAGGCACGTTGCCACGGCAACTTTTACTCCGTTGATTTTGTTACCCACCGCTAAAGACAAACTCCGGAGGCACACTGCAACGAGGTCAGACGGATTTAGGAAGAAAGAGAGCGGCTGGGAAAGAGGGGGAAAAAAAAATCCTCCTATAGTTAAGCGTTTTCTGAACACTGGTGGAGATTTGCATTGTACAGAAAACTGATTTGTCTTGCTCTTGTTATAAGAGACGTATCCCTTTAACAAAGTTCTGGCTGAGTTTTAGATAAATGGCTGAAAGTTTCTTTATCGACACACATTTCTCATTTTGGTATGAGTCACCTAAACGCAATCCATCACTAGACTAAATGATTTGGATGTCTGCTGGAAACCCAGCTCTGCTCAGCCCAGGAGCTTAGAGTTACCCCTCGCTTTTAATTTCTTTACTTATTTATTTATTTTACCTTCGCAATTGACTAATAAACGAAACAGCAGCACATTATTGTCCATCACTCCTGTCCAGTTCAGGACATGGGGCATTTTGGCATGTGCAGCCTTCCACTCCCACTTTCCTTTTATTAATATTTAATGGGGAAAAGTCATTATTGGGATGGGGAGGAATTGGCAGAGATAATGTGTGCGCTAGCTGTAAGTTAATTAAGGCTGAGTGGTGTCTCCACTCTCCACAGATTCTGAATAAGTGCTCTGAAATGAAGGAGCCAAAAGACGTACGGTGACACAAATCACAAGTCATTTTGCACGTCGACTGGTTTCGCCTCATATTTCATTCACTTCCTTTCACGTCTGTTTTTTTTTTTTTTCTTTTTTCTTTTTTTTTGTTTTGTTTTTCAAGCATTGTCTATTTCTCAAAGTAAAGTTAACAGACAGATTCTAATGTTGACATTTGAATGCTTTCTTATGCAGGGTGTTTTGTGGAGTGCATTATATGGAACCCCCCCCATATGGCACCATCACACACGCTAATAGCTAATACTGATTCTGAACTGTGTCTCTGCATCACTGTGTGCCTGTGCTACAGTGTCTGCTTGGATCTCTGTGATATCTCTGTGTCCCTGTGTGGGTGTGTCTACCACCTGCATCTGTGTCTCTCTGCGACTGTGTGTCTGTGTGTGTATTTGTATCTCTGTCTCTGTGCCTCTGTTTTTGTGTTTGTATCTATACCTCTGTGCTTCTGTGTTTGCATCTGTGTTTGCATCTATATCTCTGTGCCTCTGTTTGTTTGTGTTTGCATCTATACCTCTGTGCCTCTGTTTGTGTTGCATCTATACCTCTGTTTGTGTTTGCATCTATACCTCTGTCTCTGCATGTTTGTGCTTGCATCTATACCTCTGTGCCTCTGTTTGTGTTTGCATCTATACCTCTGCTTGTGCTTGCATCTATACATCTGTGTCTCTGCATGTTTGTGTTTGCATATATACATCTGTGTCTGTTTGTTTGTGTTTGCATCTATGCCTCCATGCCTCTGTGCCTTTGTTTTTGTGTTTGCATCTGTCTCTGTTTGTTTGTTTGCATCGATACCTCTGTGCCTCTGTATGTTTTTGTTTGCATCTATACATCTGTCTCTGCATGTTTGTGTTTGCATCTATACATCTGTCTCTGCATGTTTGTGTTTGCATCTATACATCTGTCTCTGCATGTTTGTGTTTGCATCTATACATCTGTGTCTCTGTATGTTTGTGTTTGCATCTATACCTCTGTGCCTCTGTGTTTGTTTGCATCTATACCTCTGTCTCTGCATGTTTATGCTTGCATCTGTACATCTGTCTCTGCATGTTTGTTTGCATCTATACATCTGTCTCTGCATGTTTGTGTTTGCATCTATACATCTGTGTCTCTGTATGTTTGTGTTTGCATCTATACCTCTGTGCCTCTGTGTTTGTTTGCATCTATACCTCCTGTGCCTCTCTTTGTTTGTGTTTGCCTCTGTACTTCTGTGTCTCTGTGCATCTGTGTTTGCATCTGTACCTCTGTGTCTTTGTTTCTTTTTGTCTCTGTCTCTTTGCACCGGTTTTTTTTGTGCATCTGTGTTTCTATGCGTCAGTTTCTTTATGCAGCCATAGTCTTGTTCCTCTGTTCGTTTGTGTCTGTATTAGAGGTCTTCATGGGTCCACTTAGATCCGAAAACCCGAGGTCCGACCCAAGACCCGAGCGGGTTCGGGTCTAAAAGTTTCACGTGTGCCTCGGACACGGGTCGGGTATAATAATAGCGGCATCGGGTCTCGGGTAATTTAAAATGAATGTGTTTTTACCGAACGGACCCGAGAAGACCTGAACTACTTTATCTCGTGTGTGCGCGCATCGACTCGAGTCCTTTTCCAACCTCTCCTCTGTTTGCCAAGACCGCTTGTGACGTGTGGCTGCAGACGTGTGACTGGCGGTAAGCTAATTTTCGTTGAAACAGACCTGTCAATCAATTTTGAATCCATGCTGTAGCGGTTACTTTAGCGTAGAGTTATGCAACATTCGGGTCCAGTCGGGTAAAAAAAAAAAATGCCGTCAGGTCGGACTCGGGTCTAATTTTTTCGGGTTTGGGTAAAAAGTGATTCGGGTCACTTCGGGGCAGGTACATTTTTTTTTAGATCCGAGAAGACCTATAGTATGTATGTCCCCATGTCTATTTCTTTTACGTAACGAGCCTGAACTCTGTTCTTTCTGGGTCTGTGTACACTTCAGGTTGTATGGGTGTCTCTATCCCTGTGTGCATCTTTGTCTCTGTCCAGTGGTGCATTCACGTCTGATTACAATCACCAAGGTAGAATTGTCAAGTGTACAATGTAATCATCTCTATAAATATGTCTAAATATACCATCACTGTCTCTGTTTGACCACAGAACTGAGCGATCCAGTGATCCCACCCAAGAATTATGTTTTCTCTACTAATTCAATCAAGGGGCAGCAAATGTTGGCCCACAAGGGTGGAGCTTTAATGCAATTGATTTTTTTTTTTGTTTGTTTGTTGCAATAAACAGATCATTAGCAGTGATGTATGTTTGTGCAGACAGCCGATGGTCTAGAGTGGGTTTTTTTCCCAGAAAGGTTTCTTTTGGCAGTTTCTTATTTCTTCTTTTTTTTTCTGTCTACATTACATCTCAGAGGTTTTGGAAAATATGTGGAAAAGTGTATTTCTATATGCGCATGTGTGTTATTCAAATTTTAGAAAAGCATAACATTTATTTAAATGATAACACTCACTCTAGAGGGAGTTTGGAAATGCGGAGCGTGTCGAGTAGCCCATCATCTCCTAGCAGCAACTATCAGCAAACCATGAGCAATGACATCGTACTTGGCAAGCTTGGAAATTCAGTGTCATAAACATTCAGCTTTCTCCATCAGAATGAATGTGATGTGTTTAAAAAAAATATCGTGTTATTATACTGTTGGATCTGAATGTCTGCTTACTACAGTTTCTGTTTAAACGACACCTACGCAGTGTCAAACACTGGCTCTTTTCAGCTCTCTTCACAGTATAGACCCGGCACATGCAAAAAGTGTGTGTGTGCATGCGTGCGTGTGTGCACGCAGTGTGAGTGCACGTGTGTGCGTGTGTGTGTGTGTGTAGAGGGCACAGACAGCAGCTCTCTCATGGCTGCTGTAGGGGGGATTGATGATGGACTGTGCAGCGGGTGTCAGGCCTGATCTCAGCTGTCAGCACCATAATAAAGTGCTGCTGAAGGAGAGCAATAGCAGACCTGTACACAGCAACACAGTCCGTCTCTCTCTCTCTCTCTCTCTCTCTCTCTCTCTCTCTCTTTCTATTGGTCTCAGACTCTGCTACTCTTCCCTGCTGTGTGTCCACCACACCTGCCACATCTATGTGCTGATATCTCTCTCTCTCTCTCTTTCCCACACTGCTCATTCCTATCCAAAGATTTTAAAAAGCTTTCTAGCTGTATTTCCAGCCACGTATTTTTACTCGAATTTTATGTCAGATTCGATATAAAAAAAATTACGAGCTTAATAGAAATGGTTTTCTTTTTTTTTATTTTCTTTTTTTGTTTGATCCATTGAGACGACACCTGCATAAACTATGACTGAAACAAATTTGCTGAATAAATTCCTCAGTGTCAGTCAGAACAGTCATGTGAATTTGCTTCAACAAATCATGAGACGGCTCATGGATCTCATGCTCTGTTTGGTCTGCAGAACCGGACTGAGCAGATGATCGATCCTGCTGCACGGCATCTCAAACGTTTCTGTCTTCCTGAGACAAAATCTGTCATCAAAACAATTTGGCATAATTACCTCCCATAATTACAACTTTCTTACACATTTCCATTCCCAAAAATAAGCCATCTGCTTCGGATCTCGAGACAACTTGAGAGCGTCAGCGGCTTCCTCGATACCACGTACCAGTTTCTATAGATTTACAGGGTTTGTTCTTTTAAAAAACACGGTACAGAAACGTTGCTTTATTCCAAATGTTTTATACGATATTCCAGTTTTCTGTAGCTTGAATAGAAACCTGGTTACATGGTGTGTCTTGCAGACCTCGGTCCTTAGTGCTGGTAATTTCTGGCTTTGTAAGAAGCGTGACCTGAAATTTATTTTGATTCATGATGCCCTGATACAACATCACCTCTCCTTTAAACAGCAACATTCAATTAAAATCCTGATAATTAATCAATATTCCTTTATGGTGAACCAAAAACACACTTGTACTCACTCTGGAACTCAAGCATCTTTAATATTACTCTATATTTTCTCATGCACTTAAGTTTTAATTCTTAGGTCTGTGCCTTATAGTTACACACCCAAACGTTTCACTTCAACTTAATCGCCTCGCTCTGTTGTCACTTCCATTTACTCGATATCACAATTCCTTCTGCTTGCCGTGCATTAACTCTGTGTAATAAGTGGAGATTTCAGCACAGAGCCGGATATCTGCGCTGACATTTCACGCCGACATGTTTGCCAAAAAAAGGCTTTTTTCTCCGTAGTAACCACAGAATCTCTCTGACATAAACATTTAACGGGAACTGTAAAGTGAGCGCCGTCTGTTTTTAATCTGCGAGATGACATTTTGCTAATGCGGATTCGTCGACGAGGCAGACCGGCGAACCTGTCAGTCATCTATCAGAAGCAGTTTTGTTTACGTTTTTTTAATTTTTTTGCTAAATGTAACATTCACATGTTAAAACAGCTTAAATTCGTATAATCTGTTTCATTATCTTGCCTCACTCTGTATTTATTCTGTGATTATTACGAGGCCGCTGTGGGTGGCAGGATCTCCGCAACCTGTTCAAACCAGAAGGCTCTGGTATTCTGTGGCACAGCGAGCTTCTTCTTTCAGGGGAAAACAGACGGCGCTGCCACGTGAAGGCCTTCGAAGCGCTTGATTTTAAGGTTGTAACTTCTGACATATGCGCTTGCTTAGCTGCTAAAACCCAAAGGCAAGCCGTGATAATCCACGCTCAGAAACAATCATTCGCTATGGCTCTGAACACGCTGGAGGAAGTGCTCTGTTGGTTTTAGAAGCACAGCACAATGAATATTCTGAAAGCTGTTGCCACGCATGACCGCTGACCTGCCTTTATTTATTTATTATTTATTTTTAAGAGTTGAGGTCTTTGCAGCTGTCCTGAGTCGCTATTGGACTCCTCTGTGTAAAATTCTGAGACGCTAAAGTGAAAATATTTCAAGGTGATCGCTCGGATTAGCTGAACATCATTTCCGAAGTTTCTGTAGGCCTATTTATTCCTTTGCACTGCTTTGTAACTCGATGATGATGGTGCTTTTTATGTCTGTCCTAGTTTTAATTTAACAATGAATATTGTCCCAAATCAGCATTACAGAGATATATAATTTCAGGATATAAATTCTACATTTAAATTTATCCCTAATGATCAAGCCAGAGGCGACGGTGGCAGTGAAAATCTCCGCGAGACAATAAGAGGACGAAACCGTGAGAGGAACCAGACTCACGACTCACCAGACCGGAGAGTGCGATTATATATCATTTCCCTTTAAATAACTGTGTAATATATGGTCAAAAAGTGCAGTGGTGTAACCAGTAACTTTATTTTAGTTCTAACGTTGAACTGATCAACTGTTCACTGGTGGAGACTTGAGTGCAAAACTGTTAATTTGCAGTCAAAAACCAGCCTCGTGGTATTTAAGTTAAAGCATCCGCAGTCACGTCATATATCTCCTGGTCATCACCACCACCAAGTGATGAGACTCCAACCAGAAGTAAGGCATCAGGATGGATCAGAGTGTGAGATCTTACAGTGGGACATCACCTTTTACCATTGTATCATCGTCTGGTAAAGGATGTGTCGCAGTTCCATATACAAAAGCATCCAGCCATTTTTGTTGCATCTACAGGAGCCTGGAGCCTTCTTGGATAACCTCCAGCAGCTTGGATAGCATACCTGTTCCAGAGTACTTGAGCTGTTGCAGACAGATTGTGTAACAGCTTCTTCCCTGAGTCACACTCCCTTATAGCACACCGCAGAACACACAGTTTGTTCATCTACATGTACATGTACAGGTTATTACACTTATCATGTATCAAAGCTTTTTTGTGCTTTAACCATTTTATTGTGAAATCAAGTATTATGTAGTATTAAATATAGACATTTAAAATGACTTGTCATTAGAAAAGTGGTTTCTGGGTATGTTTTTGGTAAGTTGCTGAGCACCAAGCAGAGGTTCAGCTCACACACACACACACACACACCGTGAGGTCATGTGCCCTACCAATGACTTAAATAAGCCCTTACAGTTTGTTGTTAAAATGAAGTGAATGAAGTACACACAAACTTTGGGATCATAACAACTAAATATGTTCTCTGGCTACAAAACTTAACAGAAGTTTTTGGAAATTTAGTGTTTTGCATGTTTGATGTATTCCAGGATGTGCAAAGACACGATTGTAGAAAGTTTTCTTCTAAAATTTTTCTCACTTGGTTCCTATCTGTATATTTATGAAAGGAAACTTTGTGAAAATCCACCTGATGTGTGCTTGCAGAAAAAGAGTCGTGAGGAGAGCGAAGGCGAGGGCAGTGGCGTGGAGATCCTGGAGAATCGACCCTACACGGACGGGCCCGGCGGCTCGGGACAGTACACCCACAAAGTGTACCACATCGGCCAGCACATCCCCAGCTGGTTCCGCTCCATCCTGCCTAAAGCAGCTCTACGTGTGGAGGAAGAGTCCTGGAACGCATACCCTTACACTCGCACCCGGTGAGCTTCACATACCCGATTTCAAACTGGTTGACATGGTAACTAGCCACCATGGCTTTAAAATGTTTGGTGGCTATATTACCAATGCTGGGTTTAGTACTGACAGATTATTGTGCTTCACAATATTGTTGTCTAACTGCACGTTCACCAGGTGCTTTCTCATTAAGCAGCACCTTAAATCCTCTTATTAAATACAAGGGAATGTGTGTGTGTGTGTGTGTGTGTGTGTGTGTTTGTATAATACAACATTTTAATGTGAAATATCTGCACGTTTATCCTCATTACAATGTCAAGATCTTTTTAAATTATACAAAGCTACAATTTGCAAAATCACCCATGTCCTCCTGGGAGCTCTTCAAAAATATACATTAACAAGCATTTGATTTTCTCGATCCATATCAAAATTAGCCTGCGGTTCTCCAACAAAAAATGTCTAGGGACCCGGTAACCAGCTGATAATTTTCACGTCCATAACGACATGTTCAAGACTGTTTTGTGACGGTGGCTAATCTCTTCTGTAGCACCTGAATTAATCCAGAAACAGAATAAGACTATTATCCTGAATACTTGGTTGTTGCTTTACGAATCCTTGTCTTTCAGTTACACGTGCCCTTTTGTGGAGAAGTTCTCCATCGACATCGAGACGTATTATAAGCCCGACACGGGGAACCAGAACAACGTCTTCAATTTGTCTTCAGCAGAGAAAAGGCAGCGGGATATCGGTAAGCATGGTTTCTGATGGCTGTTCTTTTTTTTTTTTTTTTTTTTTATTATTATCTGATGGCTTCATTTTTTAAATAAATTTATTATTTATACATTTATTTTACATTTTATTTTAATTATTTTATTTATTTATTTGATTTTCTACACTCAGCATATGCGTGTGAATGTCAGTAGTTTGACTTACGACACCTTTAACAGGCAAGGTGAGGGTCATCTTAGCACATCCTCCTGTATTTGTGTATCAGACACACACAGTGAATGCACACCCATGATTTATACGGATATACATTGCGAACGTGTAAAGAAGCTCCAGTATATAGTAAGAGACATGTGAGCACATTCTTCTCTTTTTCTTATGTAACGTATTTTCTCCCTCGTTCTCTCGTGTGGGTCGACAGATCAGCCTTCCGTCACGTCTTTTTTTTTTCTTTCTTTCTTTTTCTTTTTATACAAAAAAAAACAGCTTGACTGTTAAAATCTCTCGTGCCTCCAAACGCAGAGCTTGCTCAAAGCCCGGACTCAGATGCATTCTGGGAAAAGGTGCTAGAGGCTGAGATGTAGGCAGACTGCAGGCGTAGCCTCTGCAGGGGGAAGCGCCCTGTGCTTGTTGCATAACTATGTCCACGGCCAAGCTGTGCAGAGGGGACACCTAGTGGCCGTCTGCCAACTCTGATTCACCAGCACAAGGCTCTTTATTACTCTGGCAAGTGGGAGCGATAAAACAGGCGAGAGATACAGAAAAGATGGAGAAAAAAAAATCTAGGTTTAATACACAGTAACGTAAGACTTGGAGCAGTATTTTTTGCTTTGTTGTATAGGAAGGGAACAAATATACCTTTAATGGGATATAATATTAAATAGAATAGTAACACTTCTATTTAATGTATTTTTATATATCCTTTATTTTGTTCTTGTCCTATGACATAAAATATAAGGAAACGAGGGGGAAAAAAAACATAAGACATAAATTACAAATTTACAGAATTACTAGTGCAAAATCCTGTGCATGTTTATAGTGTACCGTGTGCAATGTACAAATCAACAAGTATGTGTTGTTTTTTTCTGTAATATAGCTCTATAAAAATTGTTTGCCTACGATTATGTTGAACTTCTGCTGTTAGAAAAAATTCTGAGCAATCAGTTTCTAGAACAAAACAAGGCTGTGGCATAAAATAAGACTAATGTTACACAACTAATGTTCCACTGCTCGAGTTGTGTATTTTTTATTTTTTTTGGTTCTGGATGGAGAAACAAATTATAGTACTTTGCAATAAAACTGTGTGACATGTCGGTGCAATGACCAAAGGACCGTGTTCCCTTTTTCCAGACCCTATAGACATTGTGAAAGATGTTATTGCACCTCACGAGTATTTGGCTGAAGAGGATCCCAAGCTGTACAAGTCGGTGAAGACTCAGCGAGGCCCTCTGTCAGACAACTGGATCCAGGAGATTAGCCTTAACCCGGGCATGATGCCTGTCATGTGCGCCTACAAGCTGTGCAAAGTGGAGTTCCGCTACTGGGGCATGCAGTCCAAGATCGAGCGTTTCATTCACGACGTGGGTGCGTACAATCTTCTGGAAATTTCCATGGGGAATCCTCAGAATACTTAGTCTGTGAGAGTTGTGGGGGAGGACGTTTGCTCAACTAATATTTCCTCAGCAGCCCAGCTGCTCTGATTTCAATTGCATGTGCTGGGATACAAGTGTGTGTGTTTGCAGCTTGGGTAAGTCACGTTATCTAGACAAGTGGGTGGGCAGCAGCTGTGAAGCGCACTGCTAAGGCTAAGGATGAGCGAGTTATTGGGACAGCCCTGGCTCTGTTTCCTTAATCATTAACCTGCTCTTAATGAAAGGTAGATTGATGCAGTGCCGCTCCACTGCAAATGAGGACATAAAGAACGAAGGAGAGAGACATAAGAGAGACAGGGAGCGAGACAGGGAATGAGAGTCATCTACCTTCCTTAGACAACATCAAGGCAGGATTAATTTCCTTCTCATGGGCTGCTGCCTGAGCTTTAATCATTTTCATTACTTCGATATCTTTGTGTTTATTGACTTCCATCGGCCTTAATTCATCAGGAGCCCTTTGACATTCCTCGTATTTCCACCCACGTATAATTCACTACATGGAACATCGAAGTGTCAGGCTAGACACCTAGTACTAAAACCATTTAGATAGAAAACATCTTGTGTTTGCTTTAAGATTCACTGTACCGAATGGTGAAATATGAAAGATCCTAATTATGGATATATTATTTTATCTGTTCTATACATACCCTATACCCAGGATCCAATAAGAGAAAACTTTCTGTTGCCATGTATATGCAATCACATGTTGAATATAAAAAAAAGGGATTGAATAAAAGGATGAAATTAACTAAAATTCTTCAGTTTAGCTATAATAAGTGGTGGGGTTTATTTTCATAAAGGTAAAGTGTGTGTTTTGAATGATCTAATGCTGGACGCTGTCGCCTCCTCCACACATTCTGCAGGCAAGTGCTCGAGCCAATCACGAGAGATGGCAGCGTCAGGGTTTTTTATTTGTGACAGAACGTGAGCATTTTTGCCAACTACATTGGTTCAGAGGACTTTTGTGATTTTATTAAATCAGTAGGATAAACCGCTAATAGTTTTGAGCGTTTTTAGTGATTAAAGATTTAATGAACGGAAGATAGTAGGAGTTATAATTTTTTGGATGAACCTAAACATCTGCTATCACTGCATCCCTTCTTTCAGGTTTGAGGAAAGTGATGGTGCGTGCACACCGGCAGGCCTGGTGCTGGCAGGACGAATGGTACGGCCTGACCATGGAAGACATCCGACAGCTGGAGCTGGAGACTCAGCTGGCCCTGGCTAAGAAGATGGCGCAATATAGCTGCAACGAGGACGGAGGAGAGGGCAACAACAGTCCTGCCAAAGAACAGGACACCAAGGAGGCCATCAACGCCTTCGAGAACGAAAGCGCAACGCGGAGTCTTGGAGACACGTTGCAGGCCCGGGGAGAACTCACCAAGCAGTGGTCCACCTCGTCCAGATCCTCCCGTTCCTCAAAAAGAGGAGGTAGGAGCAATTTGGATAATTCTGCTAGATAATATGTGAAAGGAAGTAGGTATTTGATCCATTCGCGTTTCTTTTTCTTTTTTGCACTGGAGCAGCAAGCCCGTCTCGACACAGCATTTCCGAATGGCGCATGCAGAGCATCGCCCGTGACTCAGACGACAGCACAGACGACGAGTTCTTTGATGCACACGGTAATCAAACGTTCATATCTATATGCTTATTTATTTCATACATTCAGTTCTCTACATTAACTCTTTTCCTTAAACTCGACAGAGGACCTCTCAGACAACGAGGAGATATTCGTCAAAGAGATCACCAAGTGGAACTCCAACGACCTGATGGACAAAATCGAGACGGCAGAGGCGGACGAACCCCAAAGTAGGCACAAGATTATTTCAGCCTGTCTGATGCAGTGCAGATCTCCTGGGCTATTTATGTTTCCTCAGTGTGGGATGATGATGATGCCTGGGGTTTTTTTTTGGATGCTTCTTTCATAACCATAAAGCTGTTTTCCCTTTACCTTCATAGTTTTAGTTGGAGATTAGAGTAAGCTTTGCAAATTGGAATCCTTGTGGTGAAGCTTAACATGTTAAACACGTTTACGGTCACGTGCACTTGTCAATTAACAAACACCAGCGGCTCGGTGCAGGTTTCTTTTTCTCCCCCTTGACACACAAATCCTGCTGTGGGAAATACGGTGTAACAAGATGGCCAGGAAATATTCAACAGTAGCAAACAAACCAGAAATAAATCTGTTAAATATTTAAAGAATGGAATAGAAGTCTAAAAGAAGTCTAAAAGTCTATGGTAACTACTCTTTAGACTCACGTCGAGCTGAAATGCATCTCAGGACACAACACGGCACAAAAATGCATTAATTAACAGGATTACATGTTTTCTTACTAATAAACAGGCTGTGAAATTAATAGTAAAGGAAACCCATAATAAAACATAACTAAATAAATCAAAGAATTGTTTGTAATGCTGTAAATTAAACAAAAGCTTGACTACATGTCATCTTTATTTATTTGTTTATTTTTTATTTTTTTTTGTTTAAACCAGGACATATTTTAAACATTCCTACACAGGGTGAAGCCATGGAGCTCTAATTGAGGTCAAATCTTCCATTCGATCTGTCCATTTCTTCCACCATTCATTTCACTGATTACTTATTTTTCAGGTGACTTGTACCAGGACTCTGGGGTTGAGTACACTGAAGCTGAGAACGTTCAAAGACTTAATGAGGTATGTGTGAATTCTGCTGTTCCACTCATTTAGCGTGTCGCAGCGATGCGATACTGTGCATCATTCATTATGCTACTAAAACGATTTGTGGAAACGAGAGCATGAAATCTCTAGTGCACTCTTGTCCCAGTTTCAACACCGGATGGCAAATGCAGGGTTAACCTCATGGCAAAGCAGAACTAGTGTTCATAAACCCAAGACTATTTGGCTGCGCTGCTATTATAATAAAATTGTGTAAGTGTCTCAGAGCATATAGCATTACGTTAGATCCAAAACAGTTAGCTGCTTGTTTTTCCAAATGAGGCTTAAGAAGTGGTGTGTGATTCAAAGCAAAGGAGTGAAGCCAGTATGCACTTAGATTAGGAAACGGGCCAAGTTCTCATGCAGCTGAAAGTCGTAGAGGGACAGGAAGGGTATGTCCGAGGGGTGAGGGGCCGTAAGAGTGTTCTCAGTGATCTTTTATCCTCGCGTTCAGAGACCCACCAGGCGCCGAGTGACCAGACATCCAGCTGTGAGTAGGGGCACAAGCCTTTTCCTCTCTCATAGCAGCTTACAGATTTAGCTTCCTTTTAGTAAAGAGTGTAATTGAGTTTAATATGTGCTTTCAAGTGCTTATCTAAATGATTCAGATGATGCTAGAGTCTGATTCCTCCCATTAGTTGGTTGCGGTTGTGAATGTTAAATCAAAGGCTCTCCCTGTCCTGAGGGACCAAAAGCACAGCACAGTTTTGTATTTGTATTTCTAACATCCCTCAATTAGCTCATGGCACATTGATAATCGAACGAAACACGAGTTCAATCAGTCATCAGTTCAATCATTAAAAATGTTAAAAAAATTGCACATTCAGGCAACTCGAGAGTTCCCCCAGGACTGGAGCTGCAGAAAAGATAGTACTGTCAGAGATTTCCCAACTGATTTGCTTACTTGCTTGAAGACAAATCGTTTGTGTGTGATTCAGGATGGCTCGGGTCAGCAGGGTCTGCAGTCGTCATCGAAGGTGCACGTGTTGCTCCTGGTCCTGCACGGTGGCAACATCCTGGACACGGGAGGCGGAGACCAGAGCAGCAAGCAGGCCGACGTCAACACTATCAGCTCTGTGTTCGAGACAGTCATGCGCGTACATTACCCGACAGCTCTGGGCCGCATCGCCATCCGCACAGTGCCCTGCCCCGCCGTGTGTGTGGAGGCTTTCTCACTCGTGTCAAAGTAAGCCTGCTTCTCAGAGTTGCTCTAAAGTGAATGTACAGTACAGAATATGTTGTGAGGTTTGCAGACTAGCTCACGACACCATGTGAGGTTGCATGAGTTATACAATCTTATTATTATTCTTTTAATTAGCGATAAATATTAGGAATATCACTCCAAATATGAACATGGATTTTGTCTTGAGATTTTGAAATATTACTCAAACAGCAGTATTTAAATGTACATGCTGTTCAAGTTTGTTTAGGAGAAAGCAAACATGATTAATATTACACTTATAGTATATATACAGTGGGGCTCGAAGGTTTGGGAACCCCAGGTAAAAATTTGTTGCAAGGTACAAAGTACAAGGTATTAACTCTGCAGGGTGCCCAAACTTTTGCAGATGGCATTTTTTTTTTGTTTTCTGTTATTTTGAAAGTGTAAATGATGGAAATAAAATCTAACTTTTTTTGACATATTATAAGAACGTCTAATCTGTAATTTGATACCTTTTGGAGATTTTTCCATCTTTTCTTGGCTTCTTTATGCACATTTAATACAAATTTTTTACCTGGGGTGCCCAAACTTTCGAGCCCCACTGTACACATGAAAGAATAGCAGTAATAAGTTCTGATTAAGTATAGACTTCTTAAATGAATCTGACACCGATTGTTTGCACACATCCTAATAATCCGTTAATAATCGGATGTTTAACCAGAGTAAAGCAAACCCCCCATTGTGACTTATACTCATTAAATTCCTATTCCATCAAATGAGACGAGCAATTTGTTTAATAATCCGTTAAAGAAAACAGTAATCATCATTCAGTGATTTTTCTTGTTCTTGTTTTTGCAAGCTGCAGTCAGTTAACATTGCTGTGTGTTCTGCTACAGTTTAAGTCCGTACAGCTATGACGAGGGCTGCCTCTCTAACAGTCAGGATCACATTCCTCTCGCTGCTCTACCTCTGCTGGCCACGTCCGCCCCTCAGTACCAGGATGCCGTGGCCGCGGTTATAGTGCGAGCCAATCAGGTGTACGGAGACTTCATCAAATCGTTGGAAGGTACCATGTTCTCTGGCCAGGTCAGTGTCTTTGTGTGATTTCTCATCATGAACGAATCGGAATTTAAATATTGCAGACAATTCAGACTCGTGTCTTATCTGCGGAACTGTGTTTGTTTTGGTTGGAAAGGTGTGTCTGATAGGTGACTGTGTCGGAGGGATCCTGGGATTTGATGCCCTCTGCAGCAGCAACATCACCGTGTCAGAAAGCCAGAACAGTAGCAGGAGAGGGAGCATAGTCAGTGTGCAGGTAAAACCACGTATAGTTTTTATCCCGCATCAAGTATTTGGCTGTATGTGGCACCGATAGGTTTGTAATAAAGATCGTCTCATGTCTCCTCCATGTTATTTGTATCTGTTACTATGTCGGCTTCAGATCAGCGTCACTGACAGTTTCCTGACATTCTTTAAAGCCTAAGGTTGTGCCGTGATGAGGAATGACACATCTGTGATGGCATATTAGACTCTAAAGCTTGCTGTAAATCCAACCTGACAGCTTTGATAGCTTTTGAATGAATATTTTAGGATTTTCAGGCCAGCAGCACAGTAATGTCAAATTTCTGAGTGTGCTAATATTCACTGCTTTAATAATGCTACACTTTTATACTGTATAAGTTACATAGTGCAGCTTTAACTACACCGTGTCAGAAGTTGTCGTCAAGAAATAGCAAAAAAAAAGTTTGCTCTCTTAATAATTGTATATATCTGTGGCTTATTATGAATTGTAGGACAACGATCTGCTCTCGCCGGGCATTATCATCAACAGTAGTCCTTCAGGCTCAGGCACGGGCTCAGGCTCATGTTCTGGTTTGTCCCTGGAAGGCAGCCGTCACTTGAGCCGCAGCAACATCGACATCCCACGCTGCAGCGGTGCCGACGACCCCAAAAAACAGTTGCCCCGCAAGCGTAGCGACTCCTCGACCTATGAACTGGACACCATCAAGCAGCACCAGGCCTTTCTTTCTAGGTCAGATGCATAAAATAGCTTTGACAGACAGACAGGAGCAGTACTCATGTCCTTGGTTCTAGTAACTGGAGAAAAACATTATGTGAAAAATACACTGATGTTACTTCTAACCCTTTGGTCTCTGTATGTGTCTCTGATGTAGTTTACACTCCAGTGTTTTAAGGAATGACCCCGGCTCTCGGCGGTCCAGTAACAGCACCATGCTGGAAGGAGGTGGCGTTCTGGGCAAGTTTGATTTCGAGGTGTCTGATTTCTTCCTGTTTGGCTCTCCACTGGGTTTGGTCCTGGCTTTGAGGAAAACTGTGGTTCCTTCTCTAGATGGTAGGTTGGAATGCTTGAACTCTCTCTAAATTTACCGTAGTGTGTGAATGGGTTTGTGAATGTGATTGTGCACAGGGCACAATGGGTTGGTACCCCATCCTGGGGTTTGTTGCTATTTTTATAAAGTGTTTTTAAGCTAGCCTGCTAACCACGATTACAAATGACTACAAATACTACTTACAAATAATCGCACAAATTAGAGACAAGGCGTTATGATTTCTCAGAACGGCTTAATAAATAAACCAGGAAATATACTTGCACTGTTGTAAATATACTTGGGCACAGCACCAAAGAATCATCCATGTGTGGGGAAACCCTGTAAATATTATCTTTCTCACTAGCTTCATAGCTGACTGCCCACTGCTGCGACATTTTTCATTTTGAAAGGTTCCCAGCTGTGGCTTTTCTTCTTCATATTTTCTAACGTTGATGTAGAGCATAACAAATAAAAATACTAATTTGCTTTAATCTTTATTACTTTTTTTTTTTACTTGTAATATATTAATGTAAAATTAACTGAGGACAAAAACTTTCAGCCATTATACTGCGGATTAACTAAATTTCAGAAATTATATTTTTTTTCCTTTTTTTTTTTTGGTGAGCTGGGAAAGGCCAAGCTGAGAGATTAAACTGTCCTCTGAAATCTGCCAAATACTGCATGAGAAAATAGTAGAAATTGAATACAATCCTACACTGAGCACATAGATATTTTTTTCTCAGTGCATAGTTTCGACTGGGGCAGATATTGCATTAGTTCATGCGCTGTTGGGTTTCGTTGCTTGCTTGTGTGACCTGGAAGACTCCCAAACACCAGAAATGGATGTGTTCAGCAGCTATAGATTAGGAACAACAAAATGTATATATCAATTCTTTTATAATATTTTTATTTATGTACTGTTATAAAAAACCTACTCCAACTCAGAATTTCTTGCATGTTTTCTGTTATGATGAGCAGCAGGTTATTAAAACACTTCACATTTGTTCTCTACTTCCCCAGTGGCTCACCTCCGTCCAGCCTGCCAGCAGGTGTATAACCTGTTCCACCCTGCAGACCCGTCAGCTTCACGCCTGGAGCCACTGCTGGAGAAGAAGTTCCACCAGCTGGCACCTTTCAGCGTGCCACGGTACCAGCGGTTCCCTCTAGGCGACGGCCACTCGGCCCTGTTGGGTAAGCCCGGCTCAAACTCGGCCACACAGGCTCTCAAACATGTCACGTTCATGTTCCATCCTGTCTCTCCCTTATACGTTATACAAAGGTTGAATTTTCATCATGCTGCTCTTGGAAAACCGACATTAACTCCAAGAATGATCTAACACATTTGATCTGAATTGAACGACTGTTCAAGTGTGTCCATATATTAAAGACATGCGTGTTTGATGAAGGTTCAGGATCAGAGATGTCGAGCTTCTTAAGAGCAGCACAGTACAGTAGAAACCCCTGACACAAGTCCACCAAGGTGTTTAAGTTAAAACATCTTTGTCGAGTCGACCCGTTTTCATCCCAACCCTTGTAACTCTTTGATTCATACCGGTTTTTCCGTCATCTGTTCATACCATTTCTCTGTCTGCCTCTTTCTGCCTTGTTCTGTCTTTCTTTGTCCCCTCCCAAACCCCTCCCTCGTGCCGTCCTGTCCTCATGTGCCCTCCTGCTGTGACTGGCATGCAGTGGATGCCCTCCAGAGCAACCCTCACCTCCTGCTGGAGAGTGGAGGCCGCTGCCATGACGGCTTAGGCGAGACTTCCATCCCCGTCCCCGTGCTCAACTGGCAGGCTGCGCCAGCCACGCCCGAGTGTGTGTAGCCATTCCTGTTCTGTTGTTCACCTGCTATATATATGTTTGTGTGTTCCAGTACAGTTGCAGAGACTTTTAAAATCTGTGTCAAGGCCCACTTATGCTGTTCTGGCCGGTCATCACGGCCCAACACCTTACTGATATTGTGCTTTTTTTTTTTTTTTCTTTAATTTGTCATCCATGTTGCAGTTGCAAAATTGGGAGAATTGGCAATTAGGGATTTGCATTAGTAATTCATCAGTAGCAGTTCAATATGGAGAAGGGAATGGAGTCATCTCCAGAATTATCAGACGTCATTGAAAAAAAGTGAATAAAGATGCATACAGTGAGTGAAAAATATTTGGGGGTGCTGTATATTTTCATTTTAACATTATTTTTCAAACTTAAACCTTTTCACCTTCAATTATGAGCATCTTTAATGAATATCTTGGGCTCACGTTGTGTAAAAGGCCATCTACAGCAAAATCTTACCCTCCTGGCAGAGGTAAACAAAAATCTTTACACAAGTGGGCCAGGAACCTCAGTATGGGTAAAATATCATTAAAATTATTGTCTTCTGAGAATGATTTATTTGTTAGAGGATATGTGAGTACTTCATCTCTTTGTATAGAGTCATATTTTCCAGTTTTAATTTCAGAGTATGCTAAAATTTGAGACCTTTCTAAATCATTTGCAGTCCTCAGTTAGGTTTAGGTTAAACTTTAAGTTTGTTGGGTTTTAATTTTGAATTCTTACCTTACCACTGGATGAAGGAAGTGTTGCTGCACTGTTTTTTTTTTTGTTTTTGTTTTTGTTTGTTTTTTTAATAAATCTGGACTTGTCTTTGTGTTCCTAGCGGATGTAATGCATTCTCATGGGGGGATGTTCCTGGAGAACTCGTACCCCTCGTCGCCCGCTTCAGCCCCAGCATCCCGAATCATTCGCAGGCCCAGTGAGGTCAGCATCGCTAGCCAGGTTTCCGGACTGGCGGATAGTTACACAGCCTCTAATATGGCCAACAGTAAGTCCAAACACACACACATCTATGCTCTCAAATATTAAATCAAATCCACCGACAAATCTCAAGAGACAAATTCCACAGTAATGAATAGCAAGCCTTTGGACTGAAACAGCTATTTATACACTTTAGCTCATTCTATAGAAATTAACAAGACATATTTATATTCATTTCATTTGAATAAAACAGTTGAATGTGGTGTGTTTTTTATTTATTTATCTATTTATTTTTTCTTACACACCTCGCGGTCAGTATGAAATGTAAAATGTCCAGTATTATCTTTACAGATTTCCTCCTTTTATGTTGTTGTTTTGTTTATCTCTTAGCACAAGCATGCCAACTCAATCAGTCCAAAAAGCTTAGCCTTTTGTCTCAGCTGGCCCTCCCTTATAACAAAATGTCCTCAAGAAGCCCATCCCCGAAAGCCCGCTACAAGTTGCTCAGTAGCAGAGCGGCGGGCTCAGATGAGGTGAGCTGCTTCGAGCCCTCCCCTCTCCCCGACTCCAGCCCTCCATCGCCGAACATGCAGCTGGATATAGAGCAAGGTACTGCTGTCGGAGCGAGGAGGAATATGGACCTTCCTCTTCCTCTTCTTCATTGCTGTTCTGTCCCATGTGCCTGTTGGTCTGAACCACCCAGTCCTGCCCTGTTAGCACTCACTAATCCCTACTGCAGTTCTCTGCATCTTCAGGCTATGCTGTAGCTTCTCTTTTTTCTCAGTCCTCACTCCCCTCTGTCACTCATAACCACCACCATAGAGTCTTCATCTGCAAAACCAAGCTTTCTCTGTGTTTCTCTGGAGGATCAAGTGCCTTTGAAGAGGCTTTAAATGAACATGTTGTCTCTGGTATGATATTCCGTGGTTTGCATGATCTCCACATGACTGATTGAGATTTCTTTGAGTCCTCTGGTTTACATGCATTTAGGTGGACTGGCTATGCTAAATTGCCCGTGTGTGTGAATGAGCGTGTGAACGAACGTGTGAACGGTGCCCTTTAACGGACTGGTGTCCGAGCCTTCCTTCTATTGTTGCCGTTAGTGACCCAGACCAGGATAAAACCGGTTGCTGATGATAAATGGGGAAAGAAAAGAAAGTATGTTTTAAAAACGATCAGTTTCCTTAATCACACACACACTTTGTTCATTTTTGCAATAGGAGGCGTTTGGTTATAAGGTTGTGAGTCATTTGGTTATATGTTTAGATGATTTCTTCACCTTTAGAAACATACATTTTGATTGAAACAGTTTCTAAGGTCTGCAGAATGTGATTGCAATCATGCAGGGTTTCTGTAAGTGTGTCAGAGCGTGCGAGGGAGTGAAAGAGCCCGAGCAGGCTCACCGTGGCATCTCAGTGCCATTAGAGCCAGGTTTAGAGCACTCGACTTTTTGATTCAAGCTGCTCATTTCACTTTCCTCTCCTGCTCGGGCTGCTTTCCAGACGATAGGCTGCTATCTTGTTGTAAACAGGTGCTCTCCGTGGTGCTGAAGCAGGACGAGATTTGGGGGTTGGGTATGTGTATTTGACAGCTTGGACCTGCATCTTGTAATATTGTGGGAGGATGAAGATACGAGATCTTCACCATTGCACGAGCCAGTGCACTCCAGTGTTTCCACTTCACTTCTTTTTCCACTGCCCTTCACATTTACTTGTGCCATATCTTTTGACTTTTTGTCGCTTAGTCCAAGCACTTAGATTGTCCAGAGTGTTTAAGAACGTGTTCTATCCTAAACCTGTAAATTAGGTCCCACTGTTTTATGTGATGTGATGGAGGCCCTGATGGAACTCCTTGGTCTGTTGCTATCAGATTCATAATTGTTATCATATCTTGTAGTCGCTGCTCGTTGGTGGGGGACAAAGCGCATTGACTTTGCCCTGTACTGCCCTGATGCCCTGACTGCCTTTCCCACCGTGGCTCTACCTCACCTGTTTCATGCTTCCTACTGGGAGTCTACAGACGTCGTGTCCTTTCTGCTCAGACAGGTACGAATACATCTGCTTTCCTTTAGCCCTGCTTTACTTCTAAAGATCATTACAGAGCAGAGGCTCATTATGTAAATAACTTCCATAAATGTGAATGGAAAAACCTGTAGATATTTTTACTTTATTTATTTCTTCTCTCCTTTCTCAATTTATTTTGTGTAAACGTCTCTTTGTCTCTCAGGTAATGAGGCACGAAAACTCCAGTATTCTGGAGCTGGATGGGAAGGAAGTTTCCGAATTCACACCTTCCAAACCACGGGAGAAGTGGCTAAGGAAGAGAACACATGTTAAGATCAGGGTGAGCTTCTCTCTCTCTCTCCCTCTCTCTCTCCCTCTCTCTCCCTCTCTCTCCTTTTCCACATTAAAAAATAAGCATATTACATACTCTGTGTTTATTTACACTCAATGGCTGCTTTATTAGTTTAAAAAGCCTAATATACCCCCCTGTAACCTATAACCCCCATCCTTCCATCAGTGGTAAGTGACTACATCTTTAAAGAGGTTTTTTTTAAAGCTTGTGGTTGCCTGCTCTTACATATATTCTGACAGTTCCTGCAGCTATTTCTGTTCGTACACACCGCAACATTTTCAGCTTATCCTTCCTAAAGATATAAATACACCTAAAGCAATAATCAAGTGGGCTTCGATCTTGAGCTTTAAATTTAAGCACACAGCAAAACTCAAACCTTGTGGATTTCCAGAATCAGAAAACAGGACTTATGTTTATTAGCTAGCCTTACAGTTAAGTATAAAGTCCAGTGGGCATGTGCAGTCATGACTTTATGGGCTGGAGCCCTAAATATCTAGGCTGAAAATAGTAGTGGATGCAATATATATATCACAGGATGGAACATTTTTTGTGTAGAGCTGCACTGGGAGGAAAAAAAGGATTCCAATCAAATAAATAAATAGATTATTATGCCTGTTTCTAAGTATTTCTACTAATTTTATGCTTGATCGTGTATTAATTGACAGATTTTGCTTGTTTAAAGTATGTCTAGATTTGCATATGTTTAATCTTGTATTCCTTTTTTTTTTTATTAAATCATAGTCTTACAATGAAAAGTTAGCGAATACATTTCTGGTTGTGTAATGTGACAAGGTGAACATGTGTTGTAGAACGTAACAGCGAACCATCGTGTGAACGACGGTGTCTTCACGGAGGACGGCACGCAAGTTGTCACTGGCCGGTTCATGTATGGCCCGTTGGATATGGTCACTCTAACCGGAGAGAAGGTAAAACGGTTACCTCGCTTTCAGTATTATTTTTTTGTATTCAGGTTTTAATCCTTATTCTTGTATGTTTATCCCTTTTGTGCTTGTTTTGCATTTGAAGGTTGACATCCACATAATGACACAACCTCCATCAGGAGAGTGGGTGTACTTTGACACAGAGCTGACCAACAGCAGTGGACGTGTTTTTTACACGATCCCAGAGAGCAAGCGCCTAGGGATCGGAGTGTACCCAGTCAAAATGGTGGTCAGGTATGTATCTGAAATGGGGCAGTTGGTGTTTTTCATGTATCTTAGCACAGGTGGAGTGTAGCGTTAGCCATCGGTACAGTAGAGTTGGGATTTTGCTAATTCTTGTTCATATTTACTGCCAAGTTGTTAACCAATAGTCTGGCTTGCAATGCTTTCTTGTGCTAGGATGGTTTTTGTGTAAAATACTTGATTTTATTTATTCCAGAGGTGACCACACATCTGCAGACAGCTACTTGACTGTGCTACCACGTACCACAGAATTTGTAGTGTTCAGCATCGATGGCTCGTTTGCTGCCAGTGTGTCCATTATGGGTAGCGACCCTAAAGTGAGAGCAGGAGCAGTGGACGTTGTCAGGTACATCGCAGAATCCTTATTTAATTCCCGCTATACTGTGTTCTATCATCTTTTTCTCATCATATTTATGGCTCTGGCTAGTAACTTTGATGTTTTGGATGAAAAGAGGGCAAAGGGAAGTGTGAATCATTATGTTTTTACTAAATAACATTCTGTCAGCTCCTTTTAATATTCTGACTCAGCTGGATCCTCTTTATTGAGCTGCCACATTTTTCACAGTAGTGAAGTGTTTGCAATAACATTATACATGGCAACCCTGCTGACAACAGCTTGCTATCTTGTTTTTTTTTTTTTTTTTACAGGCACTGGCAGGACTTGGGCTACCTGATCGTGTATGTGACGGGCCGTCCAGACATGCAGAAGCAGCGAGTGGTGGCCTGGCTCTCGCAGCACAATTTCCCTCATGGCATTGTGTCCTTTTGCGACGGTTTGGTGCACGATCCTCTTCGCCACAAAGCAAACTTCCTCAAGACCCTCATATCTGAGGTAGGAAGCAGAAGATGCCTCCTTTAAATGAGGCATCAATTAAATGACATTAAAACAATGAAATGATCAAGGTTCAAGCTTTTTTTCTACCACTGTCCAAAGGCGCATATGAAGATCATTGCTGCGTACGGCTCCACTAAGGACATCTCGGTGTACACGTCGCTCGGCCTGCAACCATCTAACATCTACATTGTTGGCAGACCAACGAAAAAGTTGCAGCACCAGTGTCAGGTATGCCAAGAAAAACACGGACCTTGATGCCTTATGGCTTCCTTCTTTTGGTGGTTGCCATTCTGTAAAATGTGTATGGGTCACATTAAGTGGTCTCTTTATGTAGCAGGTGTTTGAGTGTGTCACTCGCCAGCTAGTGTCTTTGTAGTGTTCTGTATCTCTCAGACATAGTGTACTTTCTTCATGACCTTATCAGCAGTGGACAACTGATTAATGCAGTAGCTCCAGTTTGTTTGCCAACCCCAATATTTTGGGTTCCCAGAAACCTAACCTAGCTACTTAAGCAAATGCTAGCTCACTTAATGTAACACCATTTATTATGTGTAGTTAGTGAAGTAAATGTGTTAATACCGACTAAGGGAAATGAACAAGATGATGAATTCCTAAGTAGGTACTGTGTGCGACCTTGACCGAAAAGCACCAAGTCTCTGTGAATGTCTTAGGTTTTCCCCTAATACTCATGAGTCTATTTATAATGATCAACATTTACACCGGCTGGTAGAAATATTAACCCTGGACTATGGCTCCAAGGGCTTGCAGCCTCCCTCATGGGTCATTCCACCAGGAGTATGACCTTTGTGCTGGGCCTTATTTTGTGACTCCCAAGCTGGGTCTCTAATACTGCACTTCTGTTCGGTACTGCTACCTCTATAAAGGGACCATCTTTTTCTTTAGAAGAAAAAAAGATTGTTTACAAAAACACTAATGATAACACAAAGAACAGTATTAAATTAATGCTCTTTACCTCTTAGATCTATGTTCTTCCATTTGCCTTCTCTTTGTTTTTTCCCCACTGCAGTTCATCTCAGATGGTTACGCGTCTCATTTGTCAGATCTGGAGTACAATCAGCGCTCTCGACCGGCCAAGACTGGCAGCACACGTGTGACACTGCGTAAGGGAAGCTTTGGTCTGGGTGCCAGTGGCGACTTTCTGCGCAAACGCAACCACCTGTTGCGCACCATCTCCTCTCAGCCAGCTCCCACATCCTCGGCCACATCGTCTGGCCATGGGGGCCGTCCGGAACGTGCTCAGAGCCAATCTGAGTTTGACCGCGAGCGGGCTGAACGCGCACAGAGGAGCATGAGCATTGCGGCAGGCTGTTTTGGACGTGCAGGGAAAATGGAGGGAGGCACCCTGAGCCCCAAGTAACCCTCCATCAACTTGCTATGTATAACTGGGAGTCTTTTTATTTATTTATTTTTTTAAAGGAATGGTGGATCGGGAAGAACAAAAATGAAAAATGGAACAGACTCCATGAGAGACTGGCACAGCTTTTCTAATGTAGCAAGCGTGGCATTAGGGGAAAAAGATTTTATTCCACTGGGGAAACACACCATCCAGAAATCTAATGCCTTATGCATCGCTCTAGGTTTTTTTGAACGCTGGTCCTTGCGTCTTCTCAGTTTGCTTGAATGTACAGGGAAAACGGATGCTTGAGTAGTTCGGACTCCTCCAATCTCCACCTGCATCATCAGAAAAGTGGAAGAAGTCTCCAACATGTCATGATGATGTCCACCAACATTTTCCACCTGTAAATACATGCCTCCTTCCTCACAAGCTCAGGGCAGCCGTGTATGGACGAGTCAACCATGGTCTATCCCAGGAGTCACTTGTGTTCGCCCAAACCAACCCCTCTTTGCCAAATGCTAGCCCCTAGTTTCTTCCTGTTTTTACTGAACTGTTCCTGTGGATGGGGTTCCTGTACAAAAAAAGCCCTGCAGCATTTGGCAACAAGGACCCACCGTGTTGCATCTTGTGTTTTGGCACGCAGGTCATCAGAGGCCTTACTTCTTAACAGCGTATTACCACACGAGCATTAAACATACATGGGCCGAGTACTGCCCTGGGGCTGAAAAGTGAGGAAGTTGGCCTTTTTTCTTTGACTTTCAATCTGTAATTTGGCAACAATCCCTTTATCTGGCCATCTGCTTGCAATACCTCTCGGACATCACTAGGGTGTCTAGTGCTCCTGAAAACTCTCTCATCTCTCTGGTGCAGCATGCCATGTACAGATAGCCAAGTACGAATCCTTCTGAGCCTCCACGCTTTCTCGTTCCCTTAGTACCCTTCTCCTTCGCCCTGGTTCTGGAGCAGAACCACTTCGCTGCTCTGCTCCTCTAAATCGCATCAGCCCACGAACCAGACGACCGCAGTAGGCGTCTATCCTACTATATTTACAAAGCGTACGTTGGAGAAATCCATTTTTCTCCAGACGCACAAAGCAGCATATAGTCGTCTCTTGCCAATTTGTGCACCTTTACCGCTTTGCTTTATTGGACGAATCTTGAGAGTATACGGACGTCTGGCGACACTTGATCCAATCGATGGCCAAAATCATTTATTTTCCAGAAGCTGTAGTTACGTAACTGTGTAACCTCATTGTTCCTTTTGCACAAAGTCAATAGTAGAGAACCTTGTTACCATCTCATGTGGCTACATATTGTTATTGTGTAGTGCATGATCTTTATTAATATATGACAGGATTCGAGTGCGTTGTGTGCACAGCTGTAGTATTTGTCTCTAATGTCAGGATTAAGAAACGTGCCAAAATTAGAACGATCATAGGAACGACAAACGAAAAACAATAGGCTTTATCGTTTTTTTTTTTTGTTTTGTTTTTCCTTTGTAACATACTACTGAGTATTTGATCTGAGTGTGTGTATAATTTGATATGTAAAAACCATTCTGAGTTGGGATTTGATGGCACATGTCTAATGTTTCTAAGATTTAGATCATTTCAGGTCAAAATGAAGTCCTTTAAAAGTCTGTGCTCTAGCTTACCCTTCATATGTAAGTGAGATGTATAGGACTATTGCAGGATATTCTTTTAATCATAAGCTGTGATTTTACTTTTCGGTTTTTAGAGTCAACGGCATGAATACGTTGTAGCCAAATACTGTATAAAGATTTTTTTTTTATTTGCTATTTGTTAACAGGCAGACTGGACGAGAGGACGTGAATCCTATGGGACTTGTACATTTGAATGGAAGTACTGGGAGGGTCTTTGGATGCAGCAGCTGTCTGTTTATAATTGTTCAGGGGATAGAACGTTTTCCGACCGTGCAGGAATAACGGACGTGTAGATATTGTAAAGATGTACATTTTACTTATATAGGAAATGTATGGTCAGGAATTATTTATGTAGATTACGCAAAAAGTAATGTCAGATTTTAGTGTTCATGGTTGCTTTATTACTACTACTACTATTATTATTATTATTATTATTATTATTATTATTATTATTTTGGTATATAATTGAGATTTCTTTAAGGACCAACACCATTAATGCCATCTGCACAGTTTGTGTAC
Organism: Tachysurus vachellii; assembly: GCF_030014155.1. NCBI lineage: Eukaryota > Metazoa > Chordata > Actinopteri > Siluriformes > Bagridae > Tachysurus > Tachysurus vachellii. The sequence continues at coordinate 5,249,850 of NC_083479.1, forward strand.
AGGAAGACAACAAAAAGACACCACCGCACAGACAATCAGTCTCGGGCACACAAGCAAAACACACCAAGAACACAAGCACCTGGAAATAATACTCATTGACATACTCAACACGTCCATTAAATGCGAGATGTTTTCTGAAGCATGTAAAAGATTTGATTTATTAAGCTGAGGCAGTTTTTTTTTTTTAATTGGAAAGGTTCACCAAGGAGTTGGAGAATTTAAGACTTTAAGGCGTGCTTAAAGTTACAACTTGACACAAGCAAACTCTCTCCGTTAAACAAGCGATTCTGGGTGTAATGTAATGCCTTCATATAAGGCGCAAGTAAGCAGCTTTCACACAAGAAAATGCAGCGGTTTTTATTTTTTATTTTATTTCTTTTCGGACCAATAAATGTGCAATATGTACCTGTGGTTGATTCTGTTTTATACAGGCGTGTAGAAAAATGACACAGTAAAAAATATAAATCGCCCTTTTCTCTGGGAATGACACAAATCTCTGTTGGAAGCACTTTCTGATTAAGATTTGCTGTTTGTTACTGCTATTTAAAGTTTACTGTTGCAATCAAAAAACAGTTTGGTCAACAATCTGTGAGCTGGAGTTCTTTTGGGTTGTTTTTTTTTTTTTTTGGGCCACACTTTCCCCTCTTTCCATGTACACACTACACAAATTGGTCATTTTTACTGGAAGCCACAGGAACGCAAGCCATTTTCTGTAAGTCATCATTTTAAACTATTGCAAAATTTATTGAACTTCTTATTTTATGTAATTTCTTATTTTAATCATAGATCAACACACAGATCAAATAATCAGCCGCACTCTTATGTACATGTCAGCTACACTATAATTATATATATATAGATCATTTCTATTATTATATTATATAACGCCTGGGTCACGTTTTGCCTGATGTTCCATTTTTCAATAACTTCTGATAAACACACTGTCGTCTACAGAAACGACAATCAGCGTGTAATTTAAAAAGGGAAAAAAAAAAAAACAAACCTTGCATTTGCAACATTTCTAAGTATATGGCACCAAAGCATGGAGGAACATCACGGCTGATCCACAATGTACTAATTTTAAAACTCTTCTCTGTTTTTTCCCCCACGACACTTCAACAAATCTCACATTTCACCTTTTTTTTTTTTTTTTTTTTTTTTTTTTTTTTAATCTGAGGGTTTAGATGGTGTCCAAACGTATCCCGTTTTTAAAAAAAAAACAAAAAAACCACCAACTATGTACTTCCTACCGTGCGCTTTAAATACAAACTACCGCTGTAAACCGTTTTGATCTGAATGACTTCTCAGCTCTTTTTCACCCACTTGTGCTCGATTCTGTATTATTGTATGTACTGTGGATTAAATACAGTTGAACAGCTACGATGTTTCTCTAATTTTTCGGTAACGTGAAATGTCCTGCATTGTGTTTTGTTAGGGATGCATCAATACACACATTTGGAGGTAGTCATCATCATCTTCATCGTCAATCCTAAGGATAAGACAGTAGGATTTTACAGGTTGCTTGTGAGGTGTGTGAGAAATCATACAGTGACAGATCCAGTCATTATGGGGTTCTTTATTCTTTGTCAGCAATACAGATGTGCACATTCTCACACACATACACACACATTCATACACACCAGCCATTCTCATGATCAAGAGTTTCTCATTATTCTTTATTTTAAAAAAAACAGCTTTCACATGGAACACGTATTCAGATGATGAACAGAAAAGTTTAATAAAGCCTTCTCTGTGTGACCTGATGCAGCTTACACACATGCAGATACCCTGTTTCCAAACGAGCGGTCTTGTGCAGATGTACCTATAACCCTAGTAGTGATTATTAATCTCGTCAAATCTCGTCAAAAAGATTTTTTACTTCATGGATTATTAACAAGCTTAATTAACACTGGGTCTCAGACGTGATGCAGTTAGTCACCACTAGGGGGTGTATAGAACACAGTGTGTTTCTTTCAATTGGCTCCCAATGGAGCTCAGACGTGATGCAGTCAGTGACCACTAGGGGGTGTATAGAACACAATGTGTGTTTCTTTCAATTGGCTCCAAGTGGAGCTCAGACGTGATGCAGTCAGTCACCACTAGGGGGTGTACAGAGCACAAAATGTGTGTTTCTTTTAATGGGCTCCCAATGGAGCTCAGACGTGATGCACTCGGTCACCACTAGGGGGTGTATAGAGCACAAAATATGTGTTTATATTAATGGGCTCCCAAATGGGGCAACAGAAAAGAATCTGAAGGTCGTTTGTTCGAATCCTGCTAATGCCAGTCGTTCTCTCATGGTAGGAGGGATTATATATTCACTCTCCTCATACCAATCACAGCATCATTACTAATAACGGGAGACTAATAACGAGAAGGTGTTGGATTGCGCTTCCCTCTGAGTGTGTTACAGCGCACACAAGCTCGCTTGTGAGAAGCTGATGATTGGGTTGTTCACCCTCCTGGGTTGATGGATCACCCTCCTAGCTGTGGTGTGATGGATTAATGCTCAGTTGTGCTTGAGTATTCCCTAGCTGCAGTGCTGCCTGAACGCGGCATCACGCCACACAGATGTACGTTTTTTTGAGTGAAAACAAGCTGAAGTCAGCAGGACATAACTGACTAAAGGTCAGCAGCATACACACAGACTCAGAAGTGCATGTAAATTTAGATAAATCTAATTTAAAAAAAAACAACAACAACATTACACTGATGAGTACAGTAACAGCTGCAATCAGAATGCCTACTTCATACTCCTCTGTTTACACCATTCAGATTCGGACATGTCAATGCTTTGTTCCTTTTTTCTCTCTCTCCAAGTCTCAACCACTAACACAAAACGCTTCCCTAATACTCGTTGTATTGCCTGAGCGACGATGTGGTGATGTCGGTTGTGGTTTTTAATCTCACTCTGTGTTGTTGGTATTTGATGTCAGGTGTGTTCAAATATGCCAGCAGTGATCAGGCCGTGTCTACGCTCTCTTCATTCCAATACCTGTGTTTCCATTTGGCCCTCAGAAGTGTGCCTCTAAACTATATACAGTCACACAGGCCTAATATTAAGTCAGTGTGATGACTAGCCAAGTGAAAACTGTGCTTGCTAATTAGAGCGTCTCATGGATAGCTGGCTACAAAGAACCTGCAATCTTTTAACATACATTATTTGTAAAAAAAAATTACTCAGGAATTCAGCTTCATAGCCGGGGTCTAAAATGTAAGGGTTGGCTTTTTGTTTTATTCGTTAAATATGGATTAAATATATACTGACCAACAATAACAGATGTAGAAATGGCAGCATTGGCAGCATGATGGAGGATTTCTGACTCCAGCACAGAGCTGACCGCAATGATTTCGAATGAGTTCGGTTGGCCAGAATATAAACAAACTCTAGGGTCCAAATTCGAAACTAAAAGGTGGTTTGCTCTTCACATCACGGGCCATTGTTACATACACCGAGGAGTCAGTAGATGTTTTAAAAGCAGCCGTACCGAGTGAAAATGTAGTTTATACGCAGACGAGTGCGGATGTATCTAAGGGTAACGCCCGAGTACGACCAGTGTGTGCATGTGTGCATGCAATTATTCAAAATCTTTTTTCACTATCTATTTTCCATCGTGTTGTGGCCTTTAAATTGTATGGTATTATAAAAGTCATCTTCGTTAGAACTGGAATTTATCTTAATACTATACAATTCGGCATAAAAGTGTGCTTCTTATCTCGAAAAGGTATATCCTCTTTCAGCTGCCGGATCTTTGATCAGTGCTCTACGATGGTTAGAGGGCTCGTGGTCGTTTGGGGTTGATCTGCTTACTGGCTTGCTCCTCCTCCTGAAGAGCCGACCTGAACGCCTTCACTTTATCTGTTTCAGAGGGGGAAAAATAACAATTCACGGTGAGCAAATTAACCAAGAAATGTCTGACCTGACAAACACGCTTCTGTGACCAGTCTGAACAACTCCACACAAACACGTCATTTACCTCGGAGCTCTGTTAAGATTTCAATCTTTTGATCCAAAATTTGCTCGAGCTGTGTCGCGTACGAGTCCACGTCGTAGTCCACTTCCTCCGTCATCTCTATAAGAACCTTCTCGTCTTCCAGCCAGCGTATAGTCTCCTGCGTCAGAACACAAATTGTGCCCGGTGATTAGAATGAAGTGTATTTCTGAATGAAAATTTCTAGTCAAACTTTACAGCATGCAATGAGAACACAACCGTGCGGAACTGAAGAAACCGTGCAGACGAAGAGGGTGGTGATGTACCTGAAACACAGCCCTGTGGTCCTCCAGAACCTGCTCCTCCATTTCCACCAGCTGAGACACGGCCTCGTGGAAGGTGAAAAGCTGAGGAGAGACCTCTTCCTCCTACACACACACACACACACACACACACACACACACACACAAAGAAAAACTGTTACTTCACTCCTTTAAATCCGTGGCAGCCTGAGAAATCTCTTTGTATGGTAACATGTTTTCTAGTTTGTATTTTATAGTACAGGCTTTCCTGTACTACTATTTCCTGTGTGTTTGATCTGAACAGATGTTCATGTAAACAGAGGTGGTCTCCAAACCCTGGCCAGTTTCTTTTTATTTATTTTTTTTTCTCCTTACATTCTGTTCACACAGCAGTTTGAGATCGTCTCTCTGAGGAGAGCTTCCCACTCCCCACTGCGGCTCCAACACGTCCAGCTGGCTCACTTGATTGCCTCCTGGTCTGCCTTCCATCAGTGCACTAGAGTTGACAGTAAGCTCCTTTACTCTACACACACACACACACACACACACAATCATGTATATTTAAAAGCTGAAGATGTTCCTGACATTAATCATGGCCAGATAATGAAGCAAACCATAAGAAAAGGACCATCATGACCTCAAGCCCTTCACACACAGTAAAAAATAAATAATAAAATAAATAATGGTTAGGTTTCCATTAGCAACATGCTCAAACATGCTAACATGCAGAGAGAATGGGGTTAAATCATCGGGTTAATGACAGAAAAAAAAGGAACGGGAAAATGAAGCAGAAAACTGAAATGAAAGCAAGCCATTAAATATGGTTGATGTGAACAGAAAGCGAGTCGGCGGAGGAGCGTTCAAAGAAGCGTGACGTTGGGAAAAGAAAAAGACCTGCTCGGTGAGGAAGCAAAGTCATCGTACTCGTAGGTAGGAGAGAGTTCAGAGCGTCCGCTTCCCCCCTGAGAGAAGGGGATGTCTGAGGGGCTTATCCCAAACTCCTTCACTCTGACAGATGGACAGAGACAGAGGTGACACCGTGAGACTTCACACTGTAGACAGGTGCTGGTATCTGCTTCTTCAACATGTACAGTAGTATCATGGACACCGCACCATCATTGATTTAGATCAGAATCTGCAGACGGCCAAACGCTATTAAGCTAGCTAATGACTGACTAGCAGAGTCACAGGAGTCACACACACTACCGGTCAAAACCTGAACACGCTGGATTAATGCTTACAGCTAAAACGTCCAGAAACGAGCCCTTAGGTAATGCTGACGCTAACTGACACCACAGATTCTGCTTCGTGTACAGGGAAGGGACTAAGAGGTTAAAAATTCAGGTCGTACACACCTGTTGGCGTATCTCAGCGTGTTCAACGTGTTTTCACAGGAAGCCATGCCAGGAGAGATGGTAGCAATCTGCAGACAGGACAGAGTTCCATTATCATCACTACATAACAACCCCCTAGTTGACGTACACCAGAGGTTTCTTCTTGTTAAGAGGATAACGATGCTGCTGCACACTTTATTCTTGATGTATGAGAAGCTGGTTAATTAAATAGCAGCTTCTTAAACGAGAATGCGTTATTTTTTCTCCCGATGCTTCTGTGCTGTAATTAAGGTTTTTTTTTTAATGATCTAGAGCTGAAAAACTTCACTACATGCACATATATATCCATTCTGGTGAAAACAGGTGACGTAAATCGGTGGTTATTTTACGGACATCTCACCATGCACGTTCGAGAGTTCTCGCCAATAAAGGAGTCTCGCAGAACCTGCGTGAGTTTACTGGCACGGAACGGAGTGTGAGGTTTGTTGCGACCCAAAGCCCTGATGCACTCCTACCAAGCATAAAGTTCACACGGTTAGCACGCAATTAAAACCGAAAAGATAAAGTGTGTGTGTCTGAGAAAGAGCAGGCAAACCTTCAGAGCGAGTAAACTTTTATTGATCTCAGCCCCTTCTAGTCGAGTCTGGCGGTCGGCGCTGGACGTGTCCGCCCCTCGCTCGTTACCCGCCAAGTCTATGAGGGAGAATTTTCCGTGCATTTTGCCTCTCCTTCGCAGAATGATCTGGAAAACGGCATGGCTGCGAGAGGAGTGTGCGTTGGCTGATGTCTGTCCGGACGTCCTGCAATTAAAAGCACAGAACTAACTAAATTAAGACTCGAACTATAATCATCATCATTGCTGGTGAATTCTCCAATCTGATTGGATTGAAGGTACACATGTATAAGAGCTCCTTTGTATAAAGAGCTGCTATGACTGTAGTCCAATTATTATATTAATACGCTTACTCAAAAACATGAACATTTCTACACTATGATGGTCTTCATTTGAAGGTCTTCACCTGCAGCTGTTGCCCATTTCTATGAGTTTGAGGACGTCCTCGGTGCAATGAACCTCACGTTCCTGCAGTCCTACAACCTGCACCTGCTGCTTGCCGTCCTCCAGAACTCGCAGCTTGGCCTTCCTGTTCAGCAGGTCAAACACCTACAGGAAAATTCCTTCAAGGTAAGTTTGGCTTAAGACTTTATAAAATGTACCAAAAAAAAAAAAAAGACTTTAGATGAAGTGAGAGAGAAGATGCTACTTGCTTTTCCACTGTAAATTTCAAAGAAGGTTGCGAAAACTTGGAGGTCCAGCTTCTTGTAGTTTGGCTTTTTCAGCATGAGAAAAACATCCCGTGCTGCAAAGAAATTAAGTGAATTGTTTTTTTTTTTTTTTTTTACATCAAACTCTAAAATTTTAGAGTTACTAAAATTGTGACTATATACCTGCCAATGCATAGATCCCTTTCGCGCAATCCTGATTTTTCCCAGAAAAATCTCCACCCATCGTCTGGAACAGAGAGAAACAGATTAGGACGTTGAGACTAGGTTAATGGGCTTTGAAGAAAATCTGTTCCAGTAAGACGAGCTCCTCTGGGGTGATGTTATCTTCTTAACAGTAAGACTTACATGAGTTTTACCGCTTCCCGTTTGTCCATACGCAAAGCACGTAGCCATCCCTCTCTCGAATATTGTCTCTACGAGCGGCCGGGCGGTAAACCTGAAAGATCCGGAAGAACTCTTCAGATAACTGGAGTTTTCTAGAATTTTCAACTTTTCTGCTTACAACAGTTTTAGTGCCTGACCTGTAAACCATTTCATTAGCGGTGGTATCATCGAAGGCGTAATCAAAGCGAAACGTCTGGTTCTCGAGGTATCTCGTTAAGTCCACTTTTTGTTTGGGTTCGTGAACCATGACGACATCTTTACTGGGGATGGTGATTACATCCAAGTCCTTCAAGCTCATCTCTATGACAGATTTACAATACACTAGTGACTATGTCTGGAACTCGCACAATTCATACACTTAACACTGACGTTAAAGGTGGGGTGCACAATGTTTGAAAGCCAATGTTGACATTTGAAATCACCAAAACAAACACGCCCCTAACCTAAATGGGTGTCACCCGTTTTGATAGTTCCGCCCCCACACATACATACGCAACCAGGCAACTATTATGGTGGAACCTGCTGGGGCAGCTGGCTGAGGGGATATTTTTATCAATAAATGAACTCAATGAGTAATACTATGGTAATACAAATGTGTTTTTGTAGTACTGTGTGTTGTACCATGAAAGGTTTAGCTCTGGAAGACGTTCACTTCTCTCCAGCGCTGGAAAGCTTATCCTATATTAACACGTGTCCTGGTTTCTTGCCTTATCGTAAACCTTTTTTCGCTTTTCGTTTTTATCTGCAATGTCAATGTTTCAATCGCTTTCGTCTAATGTCAGACATGCGCACTGAACACTCTCTCCGCCGCATATTGACAAGACACACCCCTTTCTGCTCATTGGCTACACGTTTGTTTTGTTAGTCGGCATTTTTCAAACATCGTGCACCCCACCTTTAATCAGGGAGTTTACAATATTTCAAACATTCGGTTTTTACCTTTTTTGTTCAGTGGCCTTGCCCTGACACACACACATATCCTGTGCTCTTCGATCTGGATTAAAAAAACATTGATTTAAAACACAAGGTATGTGATTACACAGTGTACAAATGGCTAATTTACTGTAGTCAATAATAAATAAAACAGTAAAAGCCTGACATTACCAGATCAGCGGTAGTCAGTGGCCTGTAGTCCAGACTTGCTCTGAAGTCCCGGATCATGCACATAATTTCATAATTAGGGGTTGTTGTGTCTATTTCCTGTGTGGGGAAATTCAGCGTGTTGAATTAAAATGTTATATTTTTAATGATTATATCTGTAAACAAGGAAAAACAGGTATTTCACGTCCATTAAATGCACAGCAATAGGATGGATTACATTGATATGCAATTCAAAGTCTGAGACTTTGGTGGATTAATTAATGTGCAGATCTAGCCAAGACGATGTAGACATCAGATCTTCACACTCGTATGTGGTTCATCCCCAAACTTTTACCACACATTAGGAAGCTCAGACTCATCTAGGATGTCTTTGTTTGCTGTAGCATTACAATTTCTCTTCACTGGAACTGCTTTTAATATCCTAAGAGTCAAGGACAGAAAACTTGTGACTTTTTTGCCAAAGGAGTAAACACATTATTGAGCTGTAACCCTGTACCTGTGCTCTCTTCTCCCTGAGCTCCTGCTGCTGCAAGCGCCTCCTCTCCCTCTTCTCCTGCAGTTTCTCCACCTCTTTCACACAGTTTGACTTCCTGCGAGCTGAACACACACAAATAGCATTTCAAACTGGAACAGGAACTTTGCTAACGTTCATTAACGAAGCTGTACATGTGACGTGCCGCGGGGAAAAGGAGTAGCCGGAGCCCACTGCCCATGAACAATGGTGACAAGACGTAACATCTATGCAGCCACAGAAAACCAACTCTAAATGCTGTGTTTGTTTTACACCAAAAGAGTAGCTCTGTTTAAGCTTTGGAAAGCTCTTCATTCCGCCGCGTTAAGTCTTTTGTAAAGATGATGCACTCTACCACTCGAGAGATCACCAACTCTGATATAACTGAGAGCTACTGAACCTGTCCTGTGCATCTTACTTACTGTTAAATCTCCGTCTGTTTCATAGTGAAATACAGAGAGTCTAATCATGATTGAATTAAACAGGAATCTATTTTATATTACTACAAATCATAATAATATTATTACATTTTTTTACATGCCACAGATGATATTGGGGGTTTTGTGCATTTGATAATCTAGCTTGACTTTCATATTACATTTAGCAAGGTCCTTGCAGTCAATAAGGTATGTTATTAAATATGACTTTTTGGATTGATGTCTTCTCAACCAGAGTGTGAAGAGCTACTACAGGATTACATTTGATTACCGTAATTATTATTCATTTAGGGGTGTTGTAATAATAATAATAATAATAATAATAATAAAAACTCTTAAAGGGGTGGTAAAACACGATTTCACTTTTCTAACTTTAGCTAGTGGGTAATGTTCCTGTTTGAGCATAAACAACATCTGCAAAGTTACAACGTTCAAAGTTTTAAGCAAAGGGAGATATTTGCTTTTAAAGAAATCCATTTCTAAGGACTACAGCAAACGGCCGGTAGGAACTACACGACATTCCTCCAGGGTTGCTGACGTCACTAAGCCCAATATTTACATAAACCCCTCCTCCTAGAATATTAAAGGGGGGGGGGGATTTTATATTGCTGTGGAGAAGAGTAAGGGGTGTGACGTTTCCGAAAAACGTGCACTTGGCGGTTAGCGAATCACAACACACTGGGCCAGCTAACCAATCTAAGCCCATTGCTATTTTTGAGGGACTGGCTTCATAGAACCCGGAAACCATCAGACCGTTTTACAAGGAGGGACAGAGCAGTGTAGAATAAAGGTAAAATATATGAAAAATCATGCAATTTTTTAAAAAACAAAGCATGAACACACGTTACAGTGCACCCCACAAACACAATCAAGCCTTCGAAAAAACGTGTTTTACCACCCCTTTAAACCAGATGATTTGCAAACAATGTTTTTGGGATTAGGGTCTGCTTCAGCTGAGCCGTGTCTTATTATTACTTCTAAAATATCAGCCTTGATGTTTTAACAGGCATTTTATGAAACAGAACATGTAATGATGTTAAAACAGGAAAGAAGCAATCAAGGGTTGAACTAAAGTGCTTTGGTTTCGCCATCAAGCTGTTGAATTTTAGTTCAGACTAATCATGTCGTGCTCTTCCTTTGCTGTTCTACTCAACATGGTGTTGTGTTGTGTTTCTGTACCGTTCTGCTGCTGCTGGAGTGTCTGGTGCTGGATGGGAGGAGGAGCTGGAGCACTAGGAGCTTGTTCGATCTGCTGGCTGGGCCGTGCTCTCGTCGTACCTATGACTAGCAAGACAAACTTCTGTGCAACACAGGACTTCAACACAGTAAACCATGTACTCATTTACACCAAGCATTATTCTCCTGATCTAAATCATTTCTCCTGACTGCTAGCGGTAGGTAATAATAAATAATGTGATTTGTTTACTCTTAATCCAAAATTTATTGTCAAATTAGTTTTTTATAAAACATTATGCTAGGCATGAATATTTTCTCGTCATTAAAGAAGACTCAACATGGCTGTCTCAATTTGGCTCTCTTCCAGCAGCTTACCTCGGTTGTCTTTGGCAGGCGCGTCGTTCTTAGGCGGTGCTACCGTGCGCCGATTCTACAGAATAAGGCAAAGCTTCAGAATTACAGAATTATCACTTATGTTCCAGTCTAGTCCTACAAGCAGTACAGTACATGTGAAATGTAACGTAAAACATCATTAAATAGTCAAATTAAAATCTTCTGATTGCTCAAAAGATTTCTTTTCTATAAGAGCATGGCTCAGACATTAGGCAAATCACAGCTTTATCAACGCTCTTATTGTAACGTTATGGCTTCTATGGTAACACAAGTACACTGAGGAAGAGGACTGGGGCTACCATGTACTAACAGTGGATGAGAACAAATTTGGGCCTTTTAAATTAGCCCACATTGTGTGCTTTATTTTTATGCATATTGTGCTAAAGCTACGTCTTTATATTTCTGTAAGCACAAAATATAGTGTATATTTGTGCCTATGCAGCGATTTTGCGGACAATATTAAAAAGGAATGGCAAATTATATTTGTAGTTGCGTTTCCTACTTGTTGTAAAAACGTGATGTGATTCAAACACAAACCGTTTGCATTTCCGTTAATGCGAATCCCACCCCCAACAATGATTGACAGGTTTATGTGCAGGAATTGGAAATGCAAATGCAAAGGGAATTGCGATCACATTTGGATTTTGTCAGGCTCAATGACACGACCTTAGAGGAAGTGAAATAGCACGTAATAAAAAGAAACGCAAAATTTGTCATACGTTGTGTATTCGTGAACCCCTAAATGCAAACGGTTTTTACGACAGGTAGGAAACGCAATTGCAAATACAATTTTACCTGAGAGTATTGATTATTAAATAAGCAGCATGTCACGTTACAGAGAACCTACAATTACGAGAAAATACTTACACTAAACTTCTATAACAGAATTTTAAATCATTACTTACAATATTTACAATCCTTGCATTAACGTCAACGGTACGTACCTTATTTGTGGGAATCTTGTTTACTTTAACATAGCTTGAAACAGGAGGAGGCGGAGTCTCTGGACTCTGTGCGATCTGCTCATCAGGCGCGAGGTCTGGATTTAGTGCAAAAACGCTCTCCATGTCAATCTTTTTGGACAAAAAAATTAAATAATTCAGTGTCATTTTGTGCTTCAGCAATCTGTATCATTGTATCTGCATCTTCTATCATCTACACTGACTGTGTGACTCCTTCCCAGTAACATAGCACTGCTATGGAACCAGAATCAGAACCAGAATGAGCATACAAGTAATTGCCATACGCTTCCAGTACACAGAGACAATAAAATATAAACATAATAAAATATATGTAAACATACATATATAAACATCATAAAAAAAAATAAACATATGTAAATACAAAGTGACGAAAAACAATTGAAAAAGAAATAAATTGTATGTACAATTGTGCTATAGATGATAGAATGGAATAGTATAGAGTAGAATGAGATGCGATAAGATTATTGCCCATTGTTATTGCATAATGAGGTGAATATTTAACTGTTCATGAGGTAGATTGCCAGGGGGAATAAACTGTTCTTGTGCCTGGTTGTGCTGGTGTTTGGGACTCTGTAGCGCTGACCAGATGGTAAAAGTTCAAAATGCGAAATGTTTTGGATGTGAGGGATCCAGAGTGATTTTCTGAGCCCTTCTTCAATCTGGATATATGCAGTTCTTGAATGGTGGGCAGGGGAACACCAATAATCCATGCAGCAGTCTGAAATGTTCTCTGTAGTCTTCTGATATCTGATTTTATAGCTGAGCCAAACCAGACAGTTATCAATGTGCACAGAACAGACTCGATGACGGCTGAGTAGAACTGTTTCAGCAGGTCTTGTGGCAGGTTAAACTTCCTCAACTGGTTAATGATGTGAGTGTCCCACCTCAGGTCCTGGGAGATGGTGGAGCCCGGGAACTTGAATGCCTTCACTACAGTCACAGTGCTGTCCATGACAGTGGACTTCAGGAGAAACCCCCCTGCACTCCCCTCATTCTCCATCATCTCCACTGTTTTGAGTGTATTGAGCTCCAAGTTGTTGTGACTGCACCAGACAGCCAGCTCTTTAACCTCCTGTCTGTAGGCAGACTCGTCTCCGTCCTGAACTGAAGTGTTGGAATGATGGTGTTATAGGCAGAACTATACGTAGGTCCCTGATGTGAGGATCCTGTTTGTAGACTTCAGTTCGGCCTTTAACACCATCATTCCAACATTCCTCCAGACCAATCCAAAATAAATCTCTACCTAGTAGATCAACACTACATCTGCGACAAGAGAACGTGAAGGAAGCGGGAAAAAAATTCTTAAATCTTGAATATTAATTGCAACTTTGAGGATCCAAGACGTTTGCTGCAGAAGTGACTCATCTCAGTAACCCTTCTGTAAACAGTCATGTCTTTATAAAAATCACAGGCTGTACCTCTTTGCCTTTGGTGTCCCCGTTTTCAATCCATTCCACAGTCACGCTATCGTTGTCTTCATTCAGTGATGTGACCATGGCCTGATGTATTCGTCCTGTAAAGAGAACACACGTCCCTTCTTTTTAATCATCCTACCTGGATCATTCTACTTCGGTTCTTAATTCAGCCGTATTAAATCTTCAGTAACATGTTGCATCATTTATAATCAATATGTGAAGGCCTTGTGCTATTTGTAACAGATTTGTGCGCTGTTATATTTAGTGGACTTTTTATTTATTTATTTTCAGAAATAACAGCAAGAAATAAAAGAATGGCTTTAGTCAGATTTATTGTAAAATGTGTAAAGGTTAGTGGACAGGATACGATTGAAAGTAATAACATCTGTTCCTCAAGGCTTCACCAGCTGATGGGACCACAATGATATATTTGAATATAAATTATATAGTCCCTATATTTTGAATAAAAAATTTGTAATCAGTTGTAGCTGTGTAGATTTGGATGTCAGAGAATACTGGCAAAAAATATTCTTCAGACCGAGCTTGAGGTAGTAAAAATATTTGTTTCTGTCCATTAGCATGTTTCACTATTAGTAATAACGTGTTTGTAGCTGCCTCACAGGTTCTTTGGCTTGTCGTTGGCTTTAGGACAACACTGACAATTTAAATACAATCTTCTGACAGTGCTTAATCTTGTAGTCGGTGGTCATCAATCACATTGACACTCAATCTGTCACCAGTGAGCATGTCACTTTAGACCGACGATCTCAACTCAATTATAACTCAGAATTCAGAATTATGACTCAACTCAGAATTACTCCTGAAGAATTATTTAACAACGTGTGATTTTCCTCCACGCTGGCAAAAACACCATCTGTTCACATCTGTCTTTTACATTCAAGTCCCACGCTTATCTTATAGAACATTTACTTACGCACCATACGTGCTTACTCGGCGATTACACACATGCATGTTATTTCTCACACAGACACCTGCATTGCAGTAGAACACCCACAAGAAAACATCCATGCTTTCATTACTTGTATTAATATATTAACAAATCCTCTGTACTGTGTGACGGCGTACTTTTTTTCAGTGGTACAATGTGGCTAGCAACTAACTACTCAGTACTTTAGAAAGAAGGCACTTCGGTTTTTGCACATCTTCTGTGGTGTAGATTTCATTTCAAATATGGATTGCATTGAATTTCTGACCGTTAATCTACAGAATAATTCAATGCCAAAGCGATATTTTAAGAAATGTATTAAAAATCTAAATCTGACCACGCTCATGTAAATAAGTATTCAGTATCCTTTATTCAGTGCTTTCTAGAAGCTCCATTGGCGGCAATTACAGTGTTTAGTTTTCATAGTTTAATCTCTACAAGATTTCAACTCTACAAGATGTCTTGACAATTTTTTTCTATTCTGTACTAATCATTTTGGTATTAAAGGAAAAATTATAGGATTGTCTCAACTTCAATTACAGACACAACCTGACTCGATGTACGTCTTTTTGAACAAGAACAGAAATAGGAAGTGTCTGAAGAAGTCATTCGTCAAAAACTTTTTTTTGAAAATTTACAAAATTATTACAAAATTACTCTGCGAAGTCCTCATAAATTCAGTTTTCAAAAATAATGATGAAATGATGAATAAGAAAACACTAGAAAAGAACATTTCCATTAAACAAGCGGTAAAAAGAAGGACAAATTGATGTATTTAACCAAGAGCTGTCAACAAAAGCGAGGTTTATTTCTTACTTGTGAGGACCTTCCACTGACATGATTATTAATGCAGCCAAAGTTAACCTTAACCTCAGCAACCAAATGGGGGAAAAAGTCTGTTTTTTTAGTTTTGGAAATAAAACCTACATATTTTTTTTAATGCTTACAACAGATAACTAATAACTGTCAGATATTTCTATCACTGTAGGGGACAAAATGATCTGTCTACATACACACACAAAGAGGAAAAAAATAATGATGTAATAACCCTAGAGTTTTAAAGCTCTTTCTGGGAAATGATAGCTATTTAATGTGCTGTTTAACCCTTCAGTCCGAGTGACTTGGTGTTTAACTGATGCTCTTCTATCTGTAAACAGAAACAATGTCATCTGGATCATTTCTCTAATACAATTTGTAGTAATCGTGCTCTTTATTAAGCCATTTGTTGCTGTTCTTTCTATCCGTCTCGGTGAGGGCGTGTGTGTGACACTGTGTATGTGTGTGAGACACTGTGTGTGTGTGTGTGAGAGAGAGAGAGAGACACTGTGTGTGTGTGTGTGTGTGTGTGTGTGTGTGTGTGTGTGTCTGGGCGTTTTCAGCCACCATGCTAACCATGCTGAATAAGATGCAGGATGACAAGTAAAAGCCTATTACTAGCTGCACATCTTGGCCCCCATACTCGTTATTATTGAAACATGATGCTACTAGTTGTTCCAGCTCCCTTGTTATTGCTAGCCGGTCATCGCTATCACGTTAGCTTGCTGCATGCTAACCCGGACAGTGCGGGTTACTCGGCAACAAAGATGATGGAGCTAATCTACCGGCCACTGCATCCTCTAACCCAGGGCGTGACTTACCGTCGCTTCGTTTGATTTCCACGTAGATGCCGATGAGAATCTTCCCAAATATAGCCGCCATGCTGCATGTGTCAAAGAGATGTTTTTTTGTTTTTTTTTGTATGTTGATTTTGTGTCTTTATGAAAACGGGGACTAAGTAGTTCAGCGCCGCAGAAACCGGGAGGGAGCGGCAGGACCGCGCATGCGCAATCCACCAGCTCCTGCCTCAGAACTAGCGTGCAGCTTGAGTGACAAAAGCTAAAGCGACGTGTCTGAGTTCATTCTGGGGCTAATATTTAACGTAGACTTCCGACGTTACTGAATTTGGTACCGAATGTCGTTCGAACATTGTTGATACCTCGTTATATAAAAAGCAGTTTACGTACATTCATTTAAGTAGTTTATCCAAATATTGTGTGTTTGTTTTTTTTTTTTGGGGGACACTAGACTATGACTCTGATATGTTCATGTTCAACATCCTATTACAAATTTAGTCCTCCCTTTATTATACCGTTATTAACACCTTCACTATTCCAGTAAGCTTTCCACTAGATTTCGGATGTGGAGATTTGTGCACTTTCAGCCACAAGAGCATCAGTGAGGTCAGGTGTAGTTTGTTGGATGAGGAAGCCTGAAGCACATCCTACATTACACTTCATCCCAAAGGTGTCCAGTGGGGTTGAAATGAGGTCTTTGTGTATGCTTCTCGACTTCTTTCTCTCCGACCTCGCTTTGTGCCAAAGGGGCATTGTCACTTGGTTCCAGCAATACAAAATCATAGTGATGCCACTCCATACAAACACAGATTGTGTTACAGTTGTGTGCTTCCAACTTTGGGGCATCACTATGCGAAAAGCTCACATACGAGTGTGAACGTCAAATTAATGCATTTCTTAAATTCTTAAATTTTGACACAAATCTGATTTTTTTTTTTTTTTTACCAGTAACATCACTGTGGTTACTGATATACAAGTGATTCAGCAATTATTGTGATCATTAATATCTTTGTATTTTTAAAGCCAGTGCTGTATGCTTGATCTCCATGAAGTCAGAATTGTCCTCAGTATGTCCGCAGTATGTGCATATGCAGGATGCTCAATATGTGCATTTGCATGTCTGTATGTAGGTGCATATTTACAAGTACATATGCCAGCCATATCCAATTTGAATTCTCACACGTGTCGGATACTCAAATGCAGATATTGAGCGTCCCTTTAATGCACTCAGTCTTGTCTAACTCTCTAGTGTACAGTAAAAAGTAATGATTACGAATCTCACTATCCAGTGTCACCCAGAAGAGGTTTGTTCCTACTGAGTCTGGTTCCTCTCATGATGTCATCATTTTTTCCTTGCAGCTGTCACCTCTGGCTTGCTCATTATGGATCTACAGTAAGTCTAAATATACCTACAGATTGTAACATTTCTGTGTATCATGCCACCCAAAGGCCTGCAATCACTTCTTTCATACCAAGACCACTTTTTATCCTGTCAAATCATGGATGTTTTACTTCAGAATTCATTCCCTAAAATTATGTAGCTAGCTCTGACAATAAAATAATGAAAAACTGACAAAGCATATTGTTTAAAATAAAACAAATTTAATGATTTGTCCACAGAAGTTGCTTTATATCTTGGTCTAATGTACCTTACATATGAATTCATAAGGGATAAAATCTCAAATATTTGATCAAAAAAATGAAAAATAAAAATTGAATGTTCAATTTAAAGATACATTTGCACTTTCATCATGACTTTTTTTTTAACATGAAATGGAAAAGTCTGACTTTTATTGTTTAAATTATAATGTTGAGGGCAAAAAAATAATATTTGACTGATACTGCTTACAAATACAGAGTCACAAAAGCTGTATTTTTTTTTTTTCCTGTTCAAGCACTTGATGGCAGCAAAGGTCCATATTGAAGAAAGAGAGAGAGAGAGAAAGAGAGAGAGATTATTTGGTGTGCAGGAGAATCAGGATTAACACTGCAATAAGGTCACAGACAAACACATCAACACACAACCATTTTATCTTTGTCAAATTTCGAAATAGTAAACTTCAAACTTATGCTTACATCCAAATGAACTATTAAGCTGTCCTTCAAATATTTATTTGTGTTTCTGCTTGTCAGTGCCTTGGGTTTCTTTGCAAAAGAGATCCTTACCTCTGTGCCGCAGTTGTTGTCATATCATAATACAAACTTCTGGATAACACAAACGTTCTTTTCAAATTATGTGCTTGAATAAAAATGGCAGTTTATCCTTCTATAGATAACAGGGAGGAGACGTTTAACTGTACTGAGGAGTGAACCAATAACGCAGGAAGTGAGGAAGAGTCTGTTTTAACTGACACACAGATGCAGGAGACAGGTGTGAGCTCTGATAAATGTCTAGTTAACATGTCAACTTGTGGGACCTCTTGTTCAAATAAGTCAGAAATTAATCTAGAGAAACCTAATGTTTTTTTTAAAAAAGCAAGTGTGAGAAAAAATAACCTGCTAACAAACTGAATTTTTAAAAATAATGTCTACAGTGACTTTTACAGTGATATTTCTTTTGTTATATGGTTTTATCATGTGTTAATGTACTCTAAAATGGCCCAAACAATCAATCAATAAATAAACAAACTCTTTGTAAATTATTGAAGTGGTAAAACAAAATAACATTTTTCTACACATAATGTGTGCATTAAAAGTTGAAAATCCCAGTACTGCTCACCTGGACACAAAAAAGGGGGTCATGCTATCTTTTTTATTCATTATTATTATTATTATTATTTTTATTTTTTTTTAAGTGCACACCTGCCTGTCTTTTGGCTAGATGCACAAACTCTCATACACTCCCGAAGTGTGTGCAAATGTGCATTATCATATGGAAATGACATCTGCAGGTTACATAACGACCTCTACGTCCCTGTGAAGGCAAATTGTGCTTGGTTATGATCAGTACTGCCCACATAATCAAATCCCATTCATGTTCAGGAAAAGCTTAACTTGGATCCATTATAATGCATAATATTTGAAATGAACACCGGAGGCCCTTCTCTACGTTAGGAGCATGTTCAGAATTTTTCTTTGCCAAGGAACATCTGTCAGGCCTGACGCCCTTCCTCTGCGCCCAGCCAGGCACAGGGCTGTCACTCCTCCTTCTAATGACAATTCGTCGGTGGAGATGAATGGAGCAGGCCCTACTCTGTGTCAACTCAAAGCACCCAGTGTGCTCCCTGAGGTAGCTGCCATCACTCGCTTATCAGCTGTTACCCCAGCAACGGCGACCTGCCCTGTCACAGACTGAGGGAGCGCTTGTCTTTCTGCAGGATTAATGGGCCTCGAGGATTGCAGGGTTTAACTTTCACTTTGCAATCGAGTGCCGAGTATTAGACTATGCCATCAGTGTATAGCTTACAATGCAGCTGCTCTGCTAAGGCTGGGTTGAATTACGAAAGCAGGTTCTTACTGCAGAGAAGTCGTGCTTCTGTTTGTCATTATTTGGAAGCATCAGAATGCCACAGTCAGGGTTTGGTGACTCAGTGGTTGGTTTGGACGTATTGACCAGAACATAAGGTTCAGGTTTCCCAGACCAGGAGTAATCCATACCCAGGAAAGAGATCCGTAAGAAAACCTTAACCTTATTGTGATCAGATGCACTTTGATTGGACAATATGTGCTTAGTCTAATCTACATTTAGTTTTTCTCCCAAAGACATTCATTACTGAATAATCCACCTTCATCTCATTACTGTATTTCACATCACTAATGTGTCAGTGAAGCAAGATGAGGGGGAAAAAAGCCTTAATAGAAATCAAATTCAAGGGGTGTGTCTCTCACTTTCACTGGTTAATTACCTACATGAACCTACAGTCTGGGAGAAATCAGCCCCCGCCTCACTACTTCATACCATACCACTATTACCCCTGGTGCACTTGCTTCCACGAAAGGTAACACTCAATGCGAACCAGTACAAAGTACTTCTTACTAATTACCTTTATCTTATGCTGAAATGTTTCTGACCTCATGAGCACAATCTCTTCTGGGATGACTCCGCCCACATCCACAGGCTCACTAAATAATTTTATGAGAATGAAAATAATGTCAATCATATGCTATAATCTTCGCAGTTGAAGATTTGAGAGATTTAAAAGCGCTGTGTTAGGCAACCCTTCATTATCAAAACAATAATGAAGGAATATTTCTTTGTAAGAATGATGCTCACCCCTCTAGTATATTTCCAGAGACTTCCAGATGACTTGGTAACATTCTAGGACACTATGTGGTGGTGTGTTTTTCCTTATACTGTATGTAATACATCTTTATCCTTCTCTATTGTGCAAAAATGTAATTCTAATCTAAATATAAAATGCAAAATTGTCAGTTTTATTTTATCATCAATCTTGCTCTTACTATTGTAGTGCATTACTTACTGGAAGATCTATAAATATCATATTCAGTCTAGCGTTGCACCTAGACATCTTACATGCACCAGACAGACAGAGTATATTACACCTGTTTTAGCGTTGCTGCACTTCAAAACCTTTTTACTGGTTTTTAATGGCTTTAATGGATTAATGGTTCTTAATGGCTTTAGCATCTGCATATGCTGAATATTTCACAGGCTGTGCTGCAAGTCAAGTGATATAAAGTGAGGATTTACATATATATATATATATACATTTATATATAGATAGATAGATATAGCTATACATATAGATATATAGTATATGTAAATAATTCATACAGTGATATATATGACATTATATGAAGTTGCATAAATTCTTGATTTCTATTATTTATATACATTATACTGTTGTGTCTAAAAGACAAGAACATAAAATCCAAAAATAGACTATTCAGATGGATGTCTTTCTACTGTGTAGGAAACCCTCGAAGAACTGAGAGAACATGCGCACACATGGTGGAAGCAGGATTTAAAGCTCTAACTCAATGCAAGGTAACGATGCTAACCAATACATACACATACGTATACGTATACACAAAAAAAAAAACATTTTAGGATTAGCCAGAGAACCCACACAGACAGTAACTGAAGCTCAAGCTTGAACCCAGAACAAAGACAAAAAGCAGTTCCAGATTTCATAAATAAATCCCAGACAATCTCGCGCAACCAACGTGTGTAAAACTACAATACATCCAGCAAAAAATGAAAGTATATTCTTCTGTTCAGTGCCGCCTTAAATGGCAGCGAAGCCAGGAATCCAGGCAGATAAGCCATTGTCTCAGATAGCTTACTTCAGAAGGAAAGGCTGCCCATGTGGCGCGTAGCTCTGTGGTCAATTGAACGGCTGGCTCCAAAAAAATGGCCAGCACAGATTCCAGCGAGCTTTGAGCCATGGCATGCATCCCAGTCTTAATTAACATTGTCACACGAATGATTTGGATCTGGAAAACAAGGATGCAGCATGAAGTGTGGACAGCAGAAAGGGGGCAATGAGGGAGAGATTGGTGGAATAATCGTGGCTGGCAGATCCGAGGCCCTTACTTCTGTGCAATGAAGCTTCAACATGCCCCAGTGATTAAATGGGGGAAAAAAGTGTCTTTGTGTCTTTCTTGGCCATGGAATGTTATAAGGCATTCATAATATAATAATACACATTCTTTCTGTTTACAGTCTGAGTTGATTAAAAATCTTACAAATATAAAAGCGAAACAAAGCCAGCATTGTCAGTTTAGACATGTATTTGATTTACCTAGATGAAATGCATTTGATTGACCTGGATTAACCTGGATAAAAGTCTCGACTTAAACATTAGGGTCGTTTAGCGTGCAGCTCTCGCATGCAAACTAGTGCAAATTTTCTTAGTACAATAAATGAGAGCTGATAGTAAGTTCGATAGAAAGTTGTTCTGGCGTCATGTGTCAGTTGACATGACACTTAATCACACGAAAGAAGTCTGACAGCATTGGGACAGACTGGAGTCAGCAGCCAATCAGAAGAGAGAGAGAGCATGAGAGAGAGAGAGAGTTCAGAAAAGAGATTAATGTGTCATCCATCATGGAGTTTGCAGGGTTATATTTTGCTGAACAGATACAGCGTTTGTTCTATCACTGGTTGGGAAAATAACTAGTGCTAATCAGACTAATCATCACCTTAGAAATAAATACACATACTACTATTACATTCTACAGACCGTACGATCAGTTCTCTGAAACTGTAACAAATAAATAGCCCTAATTCTTCCCCTAATTTACAGGTTCTTAGCTGCAAAGTTAAGAAGATAAGCAGCACGGATCGTCCTGATCGTCGCGTGATACTCTACAGGTTTATATTCTATGTTCAACTCAAACACGCTCAGCTAAGCCTAGCAAAGGACGCTATGAATGTTACTTCTTGCTACTGTGTGTAAATTACAGATAAGAAATTTAGGAAGTATTCAATTGTAAACAAACACGCTGCTTAAACCATGATGTGCGCTACTGGTGCATTATGGGTATTGTAATTAAACTGTATGAAATCCTGTAAATCATGGCTACGAACTGCATATGAATTTGAATACTTATCTAAAGCTTTTTTTTCTCCCCAGGCAATTTCCCAGGAAATATATTCACCCAATTCCATCCTTCCTCCATACATTTCTCCTTGCCCTTAACCTTTGTGAGGAATTGGCAAAGAGATCCCTTCAAAGCTCATTCAGATCCTGAACCAGAATCCAAAAGGACGAAGCAGCACCTCCAGAGACCTAAAGATCATAGGTGCAAAATGAGTTTTTTAAGCTTTCTCCAGTTGCTGTTTGCTCATTATGATTTCATGTTCTGTCCCCTGCTACTTGTGCGAGATCCAAAAGGTTTAAAGGTTAACAAAAAAGGAATGTAAAGGTGCAAGAGGTGATGCAGCACTGCAAATAAGGTTTGTGCTACAAAAATAAGAATTAGAACTGAAGAAAGTGGCCACCAGCAGAACTGCGGGAAGCACAGGATTGTTGGTAAGTGTATGGGATATTAAAGGTGATGCATTTTACAGCTAATGAGTTTTGTAATATTTGTCAGCTACTGATGAAGTCTGGGTTTTGTGAAGCTCTAGATACAGCAGATGGAAGGAAAAAACCTAACCATTTGCACCACCAACATCCAACCTATCAGTACAGTGTGGTGCCACTACAGGTTGCCTGATCATACAAAAAAAAACATCTGGGCTAATTAGTCAAGACACTCTTGGCATGTATATATAATTTAGTCAGAAGAAGAGCCGTGTGTTCTTCACAATACTCTCAGTGCATGTATTTGTACCTCATGAGTGAGCCAAGGACAGTACTTTAATCTTATCCACCATGAACCTCTTATTCTACACAGAAGCCTGGATTCTACCCCAGGGGACTCAGGACACAAGGCATGGGACAACAATGGACAGGGTGCCAACCCATCACGAGGCAAGATCACACACCTATTCACACAATGCGGACAGTTTAGAGATACCAATCAGCCTAAAAAGCATGTCTTTGGACAAGGCAGAGGGAACCTTTGTCCTTTACATCTTTCCTGTCCAAAACTTGAAACAGCAAGTACCGTGATGTGTTGGAAGGAGATAACTTCCTATCTGATTTGGACAGTTGACCAACCTAGTAATTTCAAACTGCAATGATTTCTGGGTTTTGAGTTCAGTATACAACTTCATTTAATTGTTTGCAGTTCTGAGCAATACTCGCCTCTTTTCCGACCTGCTGGCTATCGTTTATCTCAAAATGTCCTTTCATGCTTTGATGAAAAAGCCATTATTTCTGCCACTCAAAGCCTGTCATACATCAGCTCAGCATGTGCCACAATTAATTTTCCCTTATGACGATCCTCTGTGCTGCTATTAAAATTCTGTCAGGTTTCCCCCCAATGCATATACTTCACAAATGGCAGATGATCAGATTGTGTTCAGAATGTATTTGATTTTCCATCAGTGGCACGTAAAGGTGTCAGAAATGGGACTCAGAGGACAGATGTTATAGGAGTGACACACTGCGGTGCAGGAAACAAAAGAGTAAAACAGCTTTATTTATTTATTTTAAATAAAGGTTAAATTTTTGTAAAAATAAATAAATAAATGCATTTTTAGGGATGTTTGGTCATCACCAGATTAGAAAAATACCCAAAGACAAGTAAGTTACGGTATAATAAGAAAAGTAATAAATAAATATCTTTTCACTGTAACTTTAAAATTTCAATTTTACATTTTCTAAACTCATTATTCGTAAATAATTATCAGAACAGATGGTGGGACTTTTATTTTTTATTAATAACTGTGGAATTTTACTTTGCGTTTGAGTTTTAAACAGCATTGTTCTTCGGAGTGCTTGCAATGACTGTAATTGACCACAGGATGTCGCGCTTCTCCACACACCGACAGGATGAATCCCTTAACCTACGGTCTCCGGGGAGAAATGATAGCGTGGCGTTAAAAACATGGGTCAAGCGAGATGGTTTTAAACCATTTGAAACGTATTTTTTAAGCCAGGAACAGCTTTCATAAGGTAAATAAACGTGAAAGCCAAAAAAAAAAAAAAACATTTTTTGTGTAAGCACGTGTTGTTGTTTTTTTTTTTAAATAAATAAAATGGTGTGACCTGAGCTAAACCCACTCAATGTGTGTTTTAGTGTATATCTGACTTTCTGAAGTTTGAAATAATATTCATTTTAATGTCCAACAACATTCATTCAACCCTTATAGGAGAGCTTTGGAAGATTCCCACGTTGATTGTTCAACCGGAAGTTGCTTCATCTCAATTTCCTGAGCATCATGAGAAGAAGAAAGTAAGTTTCTCTCATTCCTTTGACGTCATCCTCAATGCTGTTGTGATACTGACCTATGAGTTGACATGGAGACTAGAAGGCCATGCAAAATATATGAGTCAAGTTAAAGACTGAAAATCAATCATTAATTAAAACAAATCATTTTAATCATATCGTTAGGATGCCCTTAAATCCCCATGTCATTAAGCACAGAGTTACTCATTTTACGAGCGAAATGTCAGCCATGTTCGTTCAACCCTGTTAACACGTTTACACTCAGCAAATATATCATTTATTATATTCTACAGTAAGTTGCCTTGTCCCCATATTCTGAAGAAAAGATTCATTATTACTGACTGACAAGGTCACTATGAATGTATGGGAGTTTATTCGGTCCCCTACAAAGTATTGGAACGACAAGGGTGTTGTGTTTTTTTGTTTTGTTTTGTTTTTTCTTTTACACACTGGACATTTGGATTTGATGGGATGATGGGTTCGAATTTTCAGCGTATATTTCCTGACATTTACTGTACACATCCTGTATATTTTCATTTAGACGCCATTAACATTGTTGCTACATTTTGTGTATTTGTTCAATCTGTGCTAAAAGCCCAACTCATTGTTAGTCATTTAAGAGCAAAATGTCAGCAGACAGCTTGTAAAACATGAGATTTTGTTGAGGTTAATGCACTTTTAATGTTTTTACGTGTGTGTTTTCCTAGTGAAAATGAGTTACGAATCAGTTATTTGTAAGAAATAGCTCAGGTAAATGAGGACTGCAATGCTTTGCTTCAGACGCATCATCATTTTTCGCTTCTGAACTTCTAGCTACTCTCAGGTCGGCACACGGCAAGCCCTTTGGCGTAAGAGTTTATAAAAGTGCTATATTCACACTTTGTGTCACTCCCTGTTTGCATTGCTATCTCTTTCTCTGTCTGTAGTGGCTTTTCTCAGCCCTTTTACCTACCTTTCATGAGTGATGCACACCCCATCCATCTGAGTTTATTATAGTCCTCAATGCGCACGGCTCAGCGCAAATGAGACGCATCTATCTTGTGTCATTTGGTCCTTCCTCCTGTCAGAGCGGGGAAATAGAAATCTCAGAATATTAGATGAAATTTCCTATTGCACTTTGCCATGCTGTGAACGTGAACTTTTTCTTTCTTTTTTTTTTGGTGCAGATTGTCCTGTATCTGCCCTTCTCTCAGGCACTGTTTATGGAAATAGATCATGCAGCAGATATGCAGTTAGTTTAACTTGGAAACACGCTGGAACATATTTAAGTGCATGAACTGAGGGCAAGACTGGAGTTGCCCAAATCTTCAGTTTGTTTTACTGAATTGATTTTATGAAAAATATTTGCTTGTAGTAGAAACAGGCATTCTAATAAATGTTTGTATTGATACTAAATGTTAGTTAGAGATGATTTTCTGTTTTAGTGTATGCTAAGGACTCATTCTGCTTAAACGAAGAAAATCCAGTTTAGTTCCTAGGGGATATTTTAACATTTTTTAATTTTATTAATTTATTTATTTGCTTATTTATTTATTTATATTTAAGGGACAATGATTTTTAAAGTGACATTTTTTTTAATCAGGGATTCAGTTTTTTTTTTAATAATTACTTTTATTTAGTGAATTTTTAAAAAAAAATTTCTTTCAATATTTAAAAAAGGGGTAAGCTTTTTTTTTTTTTTAAAGGGCTAGAATTTTTGTCTTTTCTTTTTTTAAACTGTTGTACTAGTATTACTAATACATTTGTGTAGTAGTGGCTAACAAGTGTAGAAGGACACCAGAAATAACAGGAACATTGTGCAAAACTAAAGATGAATATTTCACACCTTAACACATCTATCTAATTCCAGTTGTGGTAAACATAGGTATGTGGTCTACCTTCTATTTTTGCCCAGACTATTCCTTTTGATTCAGTAGGCCATGTTGAAAACCCTTAAATTGACTCCATCTTTAAAATACATAGTAGCAGCTATAAAAGAAGAATCCATTGCATTAAACCTGCACTGAATGATTTGCACACCATTTGCAGTGTGTTAGTGTTAGATACATCCTAACAAAGTGTATTTTTAGTCTGGAGAACAGTTGGCCAGAAGGCAGGTCTCAGTAGAACGAAGCCCTTTGGGCCTCTTTTTCCAGCCTTTCATGTGATGACTGGCGAGGTGAAAAAGTCTTTGGCAGTGCGTTTGTAGGCATTAAAGCATGTGTTTCCCACAGCCAGCCAGCAATGAATACTTCACACAGCAGGAAGTCAGCACCCCGGTCACACCCTTTATTGACTACTTTGATAAATGGTGCGTGAGATTTCTTTGAACTGCTGTAAAATATCAGTATTAATAATTCCTGTAGAAAAAAAAGAAAAAGAAAAAGCACTATGGCATATGAACTATGTGAAGAATCAAATACTATGATGCATGCTGTTATAGGAAACTAATCAATTAAAGGATGGATTGTTGACTGTCTCAAAGCAGATCCAGAAGTCTTTATCTTTACCCAGCTGAAGTCTGTAACTTTATAGCGGCAATAAACTTTCACTCACTGACTTCAGCATATAAACGATTAGAATTTTGTCTTTTTGACACTCTGTGTCTTAAAAAATAGATTAAAACTAGACTAGGAATAAAATTACAATGAAATAAAATCTAATAATATAGGTATAGAATGGAAAATAAATATAATAACGTAAAAATATAATATATGAATACAAATTGGAGCATCCAGCCTGCAATTTGTTGTATATTACTGTAGTTGTTACTATAGATACAATAACGTTCAAATGTGTGCAATTATGCATTTAAAATATATAAAAATTAGGTGTCTTATATAGGGGCCTAGCCTTATTTGATATAGATTGGTTTCCCTGTTTGCAATTTACCATTTAAAAAATTGTGATTAATGATTTAATCCATTATTAAGCTACTGAGTAAATATTTTAAGAAAAGACAGAAAAAATGAACACTTTCACTATTTATAACAAACCAGCTGTGTAGTCAGGAGCTGCTTGCTGGCAGTGACAATTGAGAAAATCCATTTAATCACCTTAACGGTAATTATTAAATTTGATTCTATATAAATGGGGCAAAATGTTGTCAGATTACCTCAATAGAAAGCGAGGGTTTGAAAATTGAGGCGGGACTTCCAGAAAGTGTCAGTTAATTATTCAAAACATATCATAAATCCATTTACCCAAACTGTTTTAGGGATGTTTTTATAAGCCTTTCTAAACTTTAACTGTAAAGTCATCAGTCTGCTTTAAAGTGGTTTTTACACTTTAGCTAGCTAAGTGTGCTAGGTCTTAAGATAGCAAGCTAGTATGTGATTTGTAGGTTTTGTCAAATTAGCCGCACTGCAAAAGCACCTCACTCACATGGTAGAGACAGCAGAAGACAAAGCTGTAATGATTAAATGCTAACAAAAAAAAAGAATATAACTGGTAAAACTGGTTTATCAGGATTATGCACTGGTGGGAATGAATTTTACCTCAGGAATTGAGACTAGAAAGGCTGATGGAGGTCAAGCGGCTTGTTTTCCATCCAAAAATTTGTTCCCTGATCATTTTCTTCGATGTTTTTCCGTGAATAGATTCAGTTAGAGGTGTAGATGTGGGTGTAATGTTTGCTTGAAAGAGCGTTCCAGCTTTGAATAAATAACAAAATGGGTTAAGATCGTTCCAAATGAGAGAGAGAGATGACGACAGCATTATTACAGAAATTGTTTCTCGTGTTATTTGAAATAATAAAATATTCTGTTTACTGTTAAAGACATTTAAATAAAGCATATTATTAATGATGAAATCAGTGCTGGAAGAGAAGGACCATGGAAAAGCCTGAGAGTCTGTAGGCAATGAATAAAAGCCTCTATGAAGGTAGGTGCTCATGTTAATTATGTGTTATGGTTTTTAATCACTTGTTCAATTAAAATACAAAAGTAATCTATATAGAGCAGTGGCTTTTAGAGTGCCTGGGAAGCTGGTGCCTTTCAGTGGAGCGTGCCTTCCTTTTTTGCTTACACCAGTAAAAAATTTATTTCTCGTCTGCTATACATTTTGCACATGCCTGTATTGTCTAAGGCTGTTCCATATATATAATGTATGGTTTCACTGCATGAAAATAGGTTTTGCACTTTGACTTACTGTGAAAAAGTCTTTAGGCTCTAAACTGGAGAATCTTCCTTTCACACCAATCCACATTCTATGTTGGTGTCATCGCTGCCCGTTTTCTGTGAAATTAGTTGTTTCTGGACGACATTGGATGGACAGGTTTGTTAACGGAAACCATTTTGTTTTGGTTACAAAAAATAGAACTTTATGAAATCTAAAATCTGTGTACATTAGCAACTTATTTTCTTTCTTCATTATTTATCGAACGGTACAGCTGGTTATGGTGTTACGTAGTTGATAAGCCTGTTCTTGGCATTCATCGCAGTTCTCGCCAAATGTGCAACGAACAGTTGCTATTTCCTGTTACAAATGCACTTAATCTGCTATTTTAAATTACAGAAAATAAGCCACTGGAATCAGAGCAACATTCTGCTGCACAATAGCCGGCGATACAAATCGCCATGTCTAGACGATGATTATTTGACCGGGCCCTAAAAACAGAAAAATCAATTGAGATCCAAGGGATTTATAATGGACCAATTACTGCTTGTAAATTTGTCAATGCTGCATCTCAGAGGATGGATGCTAAAGGCCACTCGGATACATCCTTCTGCGTCCTCTTTCTTTATCTACACATTTTCCATCTGCTACACAGGTCTTTACTCCTGTACACTGAAGGGAAGAGCTTTTCATTTGATTTCATACTGCAGAATTATTGCCCACTGAAATAGTTGGAGGAATAAAATCCCTTAGGTTATTTTTTAAATTATAATAATATTTAAAACAAATAATATTTTAATAGTCATCTTTTTTCGTCTAGTTACTTTCAGGCTCTGTAAACTTGTAAACAGACTTTTTAAGGACTCTAATTAAACCATGATTTAACACACTGCCCTGAACTGACAGTAAGATGCTATCATTGTAATTACATAACCCACATTGTATCGTTTATTGTGAGGGATGCGTTTAATCCTAACATGAACGTGAAAGATTAAGTTAAACACTTCTTTATGAACCATCAGGAAACGCTGCATTGATCTAAGACGGGAAGGAGAAGTTACTTAGCGTAACTTTATTAGGGGACATTAAAGAACACGTGAAAGTCACTGTAATATTCTATCTATAATCTCTCAACTAATGCTGTTTGAATTCTTACCAACTTCATTAGTCATTTGTGTTGAGGCACTTCTTCACATTAGGCTCTTGATTACCTCCCATCCTTCATCAGCTTTGCTTTCCGTTCACAAGCCACGGATGAAAAATGTGTTCATATTGAAAGACATAAATCAAAGCTCATTGAGCAGGTGCCCAACTTTGACCAGGAAGCAGAGAGAGCGAGAGAGAGAGAGAGAGAGAGAGAGAGAGAATAGACTGACAAATCGATAAACACTACCTACTACCTACCTACCTCAACATGCAAATGAACATCCTCAAGTTGTTCATTCATAAAACTTTTATTTAGCGCTCTAATCAACAAAGACTAGAAACAATATAAACAAGAAACCTTTCTCACACCACCTTAAAATGTAGTTTATATTCTCTTGAGATATAAATCATTTTCCATCATTTACAGTATTCATGGAAAATCTTCTGCTTTTGCATTTTATTTATAGCCCTTGCGACTGCTGTATCATTATCATGCTTACTATATGTCTTTTTCAAAAAAAATCTGCATTTGCTAAAACGTCTCTGAAATTAGAGCATCTTTTTTAAAGGCTTCATCTTTCCCCAGAGTGCCGTATATCGAAGGCAACTCGGTCTGCTTGCGAGCGATCACCTGCGATGTGAGACAAATGTAATAAGCGCACTTTAAGAGTCTTCGCTTTAAAGGCATTATTCAGAGATATGGGGTCCAATCAGAAGGGATGATTAATGCACTGCTGAGCACACTTCCTCACTCATTTTCCCCCGTTATACATCTCGTTCATCAATTATTGCACCTCGTGTGAGAGCAGCTCATCTCCGCAGCTGTAGTGTTGTCAGCGTGGATCAACCAGGTAACAGAAAAAAACACTGCACACTGATTTATAAAACAACAAACAAACAAAAGCCGGTCTAAAGGATGATATCGCTGTGCCATCGAATTTTCAAATCTGATTGGACGGAAGTGGTGGCTTCTTCTTTTTTAATTTAATTAACTCATTGATTTTAAAGAGCGGCTCTTTCAGTAGCGTTGGCTCACAGGTTTATATTAAAGCTCTTGTTCTAATATTATTTCTATAGTAACAGCCGAGGTTAAATTGGAGAGCAGGTGAGAAAGTGAGAAAGGTGAGAGAGGATCTGTGTGAGAAAGGATCCACCACATTAGGTTTATATGAATAATAACAGACTAAATTGAAAGGTGCTGTTCCCATATTGTCAGCATCAATGAACGAAGTTAGAAGGAATTGTAGGAGTATTTATAAGTTCTAATCCCTAAGTGTTATTAAAGCCTCTCAAGTGCATGAGTTTCAGTGATGTTTATCAGGACTGGTGATGTTCTCGGGCACAATGCGTTACCGAGTGCCCCGTATCCCTCCTTACTTTACGTTGGTAAAGTAGCTATTGGCAAACCAGTAGCTTAAGCGTTAAATGAGTTCTTGTGAAGCTTTGCCTGATTTGCCATATCGATGATTGTACAACAGCATCAAATGCTGAAAAGCAATCTTTCTTATAAAATCTGTTTTATAAAGCCTTCTATAAAATAAAAGTGAATGTTTATACAGAAGTAATTCAAATCATAGCAGAGACTTATTTCTCTAGCCTTCATCTCCAAACAGATGACAGTACCGTGTGATGTCCTTTAACAAAGACAGCACTCAGGTACAAATCTGTACCTTTCCTCATCACCTCCACCTCTCTACCTTTCCTCAAGTGCACACCTTTTGTACCGTAAGTGTGTGTTTCTCTATAAACTAATTTTTTATACTGTAAATTATTTTAAATGTACACTCTGTCCACTTCTCAAGGTGAAACATGCATATTAAAGGTACAAAAGTGGCACCCTTGTACATACCACTCCAGCAACAGCAAAAGATACAGGGAAAGGTGCTATTATTTCCTGAGAGTGCACGGTAAACACAGTCTTGTACGGTTACTCTTTCCTCATCAATGTAGCTTGGATGGCAACACCAGACAAGTGCACTGACCAAGTCACAGGCAAACACAACCTCAAATTGAAACTTGAGCACAGATAGCATGTTATTTCATGTCCATGTTTACGTTGTGTATGATTTCTTCTCGGTGACTGAAAAGTTGTTTTTTTTTATTTAATGTTTTATTTATTTATTTATTTATTGGTAAATAAAAACTAAGCCACCTTGTGTACATTGTCACCGTGGGACAAACTCTAACATGTCATTTTCATCTCTTGTTCCAGTAAAAAAAAAAAAAAAAAGACAATATAGACAAAAATCAATATGTCATGGGTGGAAAAAAAGTTAACGTCAGGTGAAAAATATTTAATATGATTTATTATTTGATCACCAACTAATTGATAACCACACACAAAGATCCAGAGTGACGTTGCATTGAGAACTAAATAAAAAACGGGATATCAGGATATTTTATGGTCCGATATGTTAACAGTCTCAAGATGTGATTTTTTATCTTGTGTATTTTCCCTAAAACGGCCTGTACCATAAGTGTGAACGCTGTGCATGAAAAACAATACGTGTTCTTTTTCATTTTGCATTGTTTTTTAAAATCCTGTCTGTGCACTCTGAATACCTTCTAATAAATAATATCTCAATGTCTATTAACCATTGTATCTCATTATAAAGTTAGAAAACAGAACGTGTCAAAAGGATATTCATAAACTTATGAAGAAAAGATTTCCGTATCTATTTAGAAGTATGATCAAATACCTTGTGATTTCTGAGCATACAACATTGCTGAATGTCTAAGGAATTATTGTGATAACACAACTGGTTTAAGTATTTATCTGGTATAAGACTTTATCGATGCAGCAGAAATGAGGAAACCAATAAGTTAAAGTAATCTTAGGCTTGTGATTGCAGTTCAGTGTGGCACTGCTGCAATGCGTCAACGAGAGCAAAATGAAATGCAATGCAACTGGGAATTTTCATTCACTTCTGACTGCATTAAATTCTCAAAAAAGCAATACCCTGATTGCTTTTTTTGCTGTAGATCTAAGAGCAATGTCATAAAGGTCTTTGCTTTTTAGTGTGGCATGTTGTCCTCATATCACAAATGAAAAGCAATATTATCTCTCCATTGTCTTTCATGTGTTTTCCCCCCTCGGTGCAATTGCTTTTCCATCTGCCATGGAATATGCCATGAAGAATTTTTAAAACAATTCAGCCTACACGGATAGACCGGGTATCCTCCAGCCGAGGGTAATAGTTCATATTCACCATGGCGAGTGTGGGAAGGATCAGACAGAATTTTGTTGGCTTGCTTGAGAATTGATTGCTCACATAAGAATGGGGTTTTTCTTTCCCATGACATTCATGGCAATTTGCACCAAGCATAGGGGGGAGATTTGGATTTAACTGTACTGTCAGATTACTGCACAAAGTTGATATTCCATATCACACAATCATGCTGGCAGAATAGAAATGATATTTTCTGATTCATGGAGTCAGAGTTGCTGTAAAAGTACGGCAACCATGAACACAGAGGATTGTTACAAAATAATGATGCAGGATACATATGACATTAGTTTGTCATTCGTCTTTATTTATTTTTACCTTTTTGTTTAGTATTTTTTTGTTAAACACTTAACATTGTGTAGGGCAGAGGTGTCCAGAGGTGTCCTCAAATGGCCGGTACGGGTACAGGTTTTCATACCAATCAAAGAAAAGCCACAGCTGATTCCACTTGTTTGGCTTGGCTTTCATTAGACTCAAGTATGGCTTCTGCTTGATGGTAACGAAAACATACACCAATGCCATCACAATCACTTTCACAATTTTGTGATGTACACGCATTCAACATCCACATGATGTAAAAGAAAACGTGTTACATGAGACCAGTTGACCTTCTCCCATTGCTCCATGCTCCAGTTCTGATGCATATTGTAGGTGCTTTTGGTGGAGGACATGAGTCAGGATGTGCACTGTGTGTTCTGACACCTTTCTATCTTAACCAGCATTAGCTTTTTTTTTTCAGCAGTTTAGTGCTTCAGTAGCTCTACTGTCGGATACCAGACGGGCTAACCTTCACTCCTATTACATGTGAGTGAGCCTTGGAAGCCCATGACCCATACTATTCACTGCATACTGGGAAAACCACACAAGACCTGCTGTTTGGGCTCTGATCCAGTCATCTAGCCGTAGCAATTTGTCCTTTGTCCAAGTTGCTCAGATCTTTACACTTGCTGAATCCAACACATCAAATCTGAGACGTGACTTTCTTTGCTGCCTAATATATATATATATATATATATATATATATATATATATATATATATATATATCCCACCCCCTAATGAGATAATGAGATAATCGGTGTTATTCACGTCACCTGTTAGTGGTGTTAATGTTCTATATGTGTGGGTGTAGATGCATATTGTACTTATACGCTGTGTACCACACCTGAGAGATGTGTAACTAAGCATTGCTATAGACATGGTTCAGATTCATTGCACTGTTCAAGCTTCAGTGAGCATTATATTATTTATATACATATATATATATATATGTGTGTGTGTGCAGTATGTGGGTTACTGTATAGTCTAATGCTCTCATACTTGTGAAATTTCCATGAAGCAAAATGCAGAGAGAATGAGTGAGGGTTTGGGCGATTGGTCATTGTCCCACGTCTTCATTAGTATGCTGGGAGCTTTGTCGGTATGATGGCTGCTGACTTGGTTGGATGCACTCTCTCCATCTCTGGTAAATGAGTATAATTATTTTCGGAGCTGCGGGCAACTCATGCATGTTTTATCCCCCCCATCTGGACAGAGCCGCGTGCAGTACAATGGTGATAAAAGATGTTTCACAATCCCTCACGTCAAAGATGTGTGAGAACGTAGATGGACACGGCCAGACCCCTCAGGCCCCTCAGTGCTGGAACGAAGGCGTCTGCCCATGCCAGGCTTTACAGATTCCTGCGCACACTCCTGTAGAACAACAAGGATTGCATGCCTACAGTATTCATAGCGTGTGTGTATGCCACTTTATAAAGAATGCTAATTTTAGCTCTCACCTAGCCTACTTATTTATATGGCATTGCTGTGCATGATTCTTTGAATTATTCTGCTGAATTGAATTGAGTGATAACAGTCGCTAGGTTTGATTTATGACAATAGAGGAGAATGCAGCAATTATCTTTTGAATGTTCATAAGAGTGCTAGGCTTGCAATACTTTTCAGGGAAGTCTTTTTTTTCTTCTTCTTCTTTTTTTCCTTTTCTTTTCTTCCTTCATTAACACGAGAGCCATTGTTGGAGTGTGTTTAGGTGATTTTTAACAGTAACTAATTATCTGTGAACTAATAAAAGGACCTCGAGGCTCTGAGAGAATGTACGAAGGGATTTCTTTGTCTAACTTGGCTTCCATTTTGAATTTGGCGGAACATAGGCCTGTTTGTGTGCTGTGTGTCTCACCAGAGAGTGAGGACTAGTATCTAGACATGGCAGCTTTTATAACGAGCATGTGGCACACTTTTCCTCATGGGCTCCATTTGCACTGGAGAGAAAGCGATGAAAAGACATTATACAGATGCCACATATGTGGCATGTTTGTACAGCAAAAGTTCTTAAATGGCATCAGGGAGCAATGTGGTCATATGTTGGTCTGTATCGCCCCTGGCCAACAATAAAGTGCACTTGATATGTTGGCGGCTTTGACATGCATGCCATCACATGCAGAAAAATAAACAACAGCACGCGTGTGTTTAACGCTTAGGGTTCTGGGCTACTAGGTAGTAAGACAATGATGTCGGCTAAAGTAAAAGTCAGTCAATAAGAGCTTCTTATCATATTTAACCTGGTGTTTGCTCAGAATATTTTGAAAAACTTTGGGAAAATAAGGGATTTCAACATGCTGAGCTCCGTAGCATTGCCTGTGGCACCATTTGAAATGGAATCACAGCTTTAAAGTCAGCTAAAATGCCCTAATTCCATCATCTTTCTCAAACACTGTCGATTGCAATGGCGCACGGCTTTTTACAGATTATGACGTGGTTAGGTAAGCATATAATCTATAATTTATGAACAATATCTTGTATTTGTTGTAAGGGCTGAAGAATTTCTCCAGGAGCAGGCAGTTGTGGGATTAAAAAAAAAGCCTCTCACCCCTATAAACAAAGTGATGCTAACCAAGTAGATTTCATCATCATCGTTATTCCAGCCTCGCCAGCAGGTTAACAGCTGCATACACGGCCAGCTACTGCGTAGTCAACTAGCTTACGCAAACTAGTAGAATTGAATAGACCCAAGGTGTTAAGGTGTATGGCTCTGTTCTGACAATTAAGCATTTGACACTAAGCATTTTATAGTAAAGTTTACCAACTTGTACCTTGTATACGCTTGTACAGTCTAATGTGACTGAGTAAGCTAAGGAACTATCTTTGAAAACAACACCGTCTTTTTTTTTTTCTCTGTTGTTTAAAGGTGACAGTAGCCAGTTGATTACATTTGAACAGTTTTAAAGTTCATGACCTTGGCATGTATGTGTCACATGGTCTGTAATCGCTAGATAGCTCTAGAAATAAGTGACAGCTCGATAAATAAAAGCATATTGACATATTTTTGTGAAGGCCAATTTGTACAGAGGACAATAGATGCTAGAAATATGTTTAGGACAGGCTTCTGGAGCAAACCAGTTACCTGTCTTAGACCTGCAACACATTCGCATGCTTGAAAGTATGAAAGTATAAACAGACTTTTGCACCATCCTAGCACTAATCCATATGCTCGAAATCCTTACTGTACATGTACTGTAGGTCAGACTGTGTAGAGTTTATCATAAACCTTTGCTTTACTTGCTACAAGGATTTTCTTCATATCTGCTGTCATTGCTCTGAGACCAAATGCAAAATCAAATTCTGAAATGAGTTTCTGGGGGAATTGAAAGACCCAATATGTCACGTGTTACTTGAGGATGTTTCCAGCCTGCAGTGTGTCCATCACGGCGTCGGAATATTTCAGTATGCATGTTGTGTACTGGAGAGAGCGCTTCGGCAGCTATATTTGCCTGATGTGAAATTAGGATACATTATATGTCATATCCCTCATTGCCTCTGTAAATTGGATTCTGGTGAACGGTGGCACGGGGCATGCCGCCTCAGCCTCACGTCCTCGCCATTTCTCTCTCCGCAGCCATTTGCCCGAGATGAAAGTGATCTGCGACAAATTTGTGTATAATATATTATAATGACATGGCTCGAGGTGCTCTCGTGACGTCCAACGGTGGTCCCGGGAAATAAAGTCGTAGAGAGTTTCTGCTCGTCTGAATAAAATAAAAGAGCTTAGTGCACGCCTGGAATCAGTACAGTACAGTGAAGATGTAAAAGAGCAAGGTCATGTGGATTTAAATGTGGGATTAATGTTCAGAAAAACCCAGCTGTTTTGTGCAGTGAAATCCAGTAGTTTGCGGTATTGGTTCGTGTCTAAGCGTTTGTATTCAGCTTAGGTGTGGTAACAACTCAGCTTGTGGCATGGTAACAATGAGCATCTTTTGTCCGTTTTTTTTTTTCCCCTTCCATTTTTTTATATTCAGGTATTATGGCACAGTCTATTCACCGCACGCCACCTCTTTGTGCCATGTGAATGGAACTCACAGTGATTTATTTCTCCCTCGGAGTGAACATGCTCTTGTTTTTGTAATGATAACCATCTTAACCATTTGTACTAGCCTGCTGAAAGTGACAGATTATTTGTGGCTCCTCTGGCAGAAGCCCAGCACTTGCCTAATTGGCGCCCGAGCTCGAGTCCACCTCACGAAGGCAGTGAGTGTATGGCTAACTGCGCCACTCCGGCAGACTGGAGGCTACTTATGCATTCAGGATCACAGTCTGGATTCATCACCCTCCATACACACACAAACACACACACACAAACGCACACACTGACACTGGTGGGTTCACTGTCAACCTGCTCAAAATGTGGCATGTATGCAGTTCGCTTCATTGAGCTTATTTGGCAAGAAAGAGAATCTCTCTCTCTCTTTCTCTCTCTCTCTCTCTCACACACACACAAACACACACACAAACACACACACACACACACACTCTTTATCAGCATTTGTGCCTGGGTCTCCATGGCAACTGTATAATGGTTTTGCCCTAATTCAATCCCAGAAGCAATGCTTAAGCGTAAATGAGGGAAGAAGGGGGGGGAAAAAAAGCTTGCGTCTGAATTCTTTTCAAGTCAGGACTCACATGTCAGAGGGCTAGTAATGCGAAGAGAGCAGAAAGAACACAGGCGGCTGACAGTGTGTGGAGTGTGCTATCACTCTCTTTCTCCTCCACCTGCTGTCGCTACCAGTTCTCTCCTCTCCTCTCCTCTCCTCTCCTCTCCTCTCCTCTCCTCTCTGTGCATCACCCCACCACCCGGTTCCTTTACCTGCTCTCTTTCTCTCTCCAAACGCCCCCTCCCGCTCTCTTTCCCCCAACCCCTCCCCCTGTGTTTGCTCTTTCTCTGACATTCACTACGTGGGACCCCATTGGATTTCATTCCAACCTTTTATATTGGCGCTTTATTACTAACTCCCTCCTTGAAATAGAATGGGGATTATAGCCAGGGTCAGAAGCGTTTCAAAGTAATAAAGTCTGAAAAGAGAGCAGCAGCACAGAGAGATGCAAGGAAGGTGGGGGTTTGGAAAGAGAGAAGGAGAGAGAGAGAGAGAGAGAGAGATCCCAGAATCTCACTGACATGAGACACACTCTCCAGCAAATGAATGCTCTCGGTGGCCATTTTAGTGTAAGACACAATTGGTGTTGTCAGCAGGTGTCAGAGTGATGGAGAGATGAGTATAGGCTTCTGACAAAAGCCCTGTTCTCCATCCAAACTACCTCAGTGCAGATCTTCTCCTGCAGGCACTTGAGACTCGCTTTTCAATGAGAGAAACACTATTCATAAAATCCCCATATACTGTTTAAATGCTTCGTTCTATCCATTCTATACCTGTGTGCTGCATAAATCCTGTAAATATCCTTAAAATATGTAAAGCCCTGTGCAGTACTGCATGCATCAGCCTGTATTTTCAGTTTCACTGTGTGCGCGCTCCTAAGAGAAAAATAAAAGGAAACGAAACCACCCCTAAGTTGATTTGGCTTCAAGAATGTTTTATTCCTCTTCGACCTCAGCAGTTTTTATCATTTTCTTTACATACATGAATGCCATATTCTTTTTAATGTTTTTTAACAGTTTATTCTTACATTTAGTGCCAGCTCCATGAGACAGGTTAGTTACACAAATGTCCACTTTATTAGGAATACCTGCCTATTCGTTTTGTATTGTGCTGCTACATGAGTGACTGATTAGACAAGTGCAGAAACGAGCATAAAGTCAACCGTGTGTGTAATAGGATAAGAAGTACAGCTTTTATTTTGCCAAGAAACCAAAAAAACGCAGCATCGTCTGTCCTGCTGTCCGCTGGAGAAAAAAAGAAAAAGAAAAAAAGAAAAATACTCACAGAAATAGTCACTCACTGATTCACTTTCTATAACAGCAGCTCTCAGTTGTTGTAGGTTTATATGAACCTGCTGTGGATTATATAGTAGCACTTTACATGTAAATGGATTTTAAAAAGACATTTATTTAGAATTGTTTTGGACCGAGTCTCTACTGTCAGCAATTAGTGAGGTAAAGCGAATATTTTCAGTCTTCGGATAGAAAAGTCTCCAGGATTGAGTGTTTTTTTGTTTTAGTAATATATTTTATTGACTGTATATAATGTATGTGTTAACAGGAACTAATCACTTGGTTTGTGGATGTACTGTAACAATAAATGTAACCATAAATGGATAAAAAATACTATGATGTCATTCCTAAAAGAAAAAAAAAAACAATTATCATATTGAAAAAAACACCAAAAAAAAAAACACTTGGGGACTTGCTGTTATTGGAAAAGAATCAATTTTGCAGTGCTAATAGCACACCAGGCTGTCATTGATCAATTGCTTTTCTATAATGTAAGGATGAGGATGATGATGATGATGGTGGTGGTGGTATAATAAGATTAGTAGTCGAAGTGCATCGCATTTTCTGTTCAGTGTATATTCTACACATGGACGCAGGGAACCTGGAGCCTATCCCAGGGGACTTGGGGTACAAGGCTGGGGCACACAGGGCACAATCACACACACACACACTCACACACTCCAGACAATTTAGAGATGTCAGTCAGCCTACACAGCATGCCTTTGTACTGGGGGATGAAACCCCCAAAGCATAGGGGGGAGAACATGTAATCTCCACACACACAGGCAGGATGGAGGCAGAAACACAACCCCCATCCCTGGAAGGGGGGCAAATGTGCTAATCACTAACACACCATGCCACGGATTGGAGGAGAATCTGGCTGAGGTGTTGGTACTAGAGTTTGGACTTTCCTGACCAACATCCATGTGTTGTATTATTAAATACCAAACTACATATTGTTATAATACTAGGAATAATTCAGAAGTTGCTACCAGGTACTGCTCAGTACATAATTACTGGGATTGAGAGAACTTTCCTGGTTTTCCCTCCATTACAGCAGGTCGTTCGACTCTGTGGAGTAGTTTAGCCCTGAATTTCTCGTTCTGACCCGAATTATGAGCAGGACTCCTGCAATGCTATTCAACTATCATCTCTAAGTGTGAGAGAAGCTTCCACCGTTTCCTAAACTCCTTATGATGCTTCATTGTCTCCCATGCTGAAATCTTCCTTCACTTCATGCTAACCTTTTGTTTTCATTTAGAAGTGAGTTTATTAGTATAGTAATGTTTATCTTTAATATTTATACCTGATAAACCTTAAACTAGTCTTTTCTTGTTGTAGAAACTGAACGTGACAGAAATCATAAACACTGAAAGTCAATTAAGTTTCTTTCCAGGAATCTGTTTTAGGTCACATGTTTTTGCCGTGTGACTCAAAACACTCCCACTTTGCTACTGTGTGAGTCAAAAAAAAGTGTCTTCTGTTAACTACCATCATTGTTAATCTGTACCCATTGTTCCATTGTATCAGCGAGTACTGCAGAAGCGACTTCTGGCTGTGTGATCCTACAGCAAGTGCCTCTTGATGGCACATAGAATAACTGATGGAAGCCATGACAGCACGTTGCATTAAAGCAGTTACTCTGCATCTGTTCGTTTCCCTGCAGCAGGACGTTTCAACATGGTGCAGCAAGCGTAGATTCCCAGATGAAGGCAGCTGTCGGCTGAGCTCGAAAGCCTGACATATTCCCAGTTCTGGTCCCCGTGGACTGCCTGTGATCTGCCTGCATCTCACCCGAGACCTTCTCATCGCCCTCTTCCATGCTTGTCTCACTCTCTCTCTCTCTCTCTCTCTCTCTCTTTCTCTCTCACTCTATCCCTCGCCCTCGGCCTGTCTCTTTCCTGCTGTATTACCATCCTCCAGCCTTCTGACAAGACTTCACACCCCCACAAACGGCTTCATATATTCACCTTTCGAGCAGGAATCTGACATTGCATCATTTTCTTGCAAACACCACATTCTACCTAAAAGACGACTAAAAATGTCTTCTTGCACCGTCTTCGGTTTGCTTTTTAACCTCTGAGCCACCAAATTTACGAACCCAAAAGGATGGGAAAGAAAAGAATGCATTACTAGGCGCATTAAACTCGTTTTGGTGCCATCTCTCTCGCATTGAAATAATCGCTGGAAGGTGATGTGTGGGTTTGTCAACAAAATAAAAAAGGTAACCACTTAGCATGATGTCATGCTAACTGTCCATATTAGTTCTGTCATGCATTAGCAGCTCCATTAACTTTGCTTGGTTAGACTATCTCTTCGACTGTTGCCGGAGGCATATAAGGGCACGTTTGTCAACAAACAGAGTGAGGGCAGAAGGCATGGTGATGGAGGGAGCGAGTGTGGAATTGTGCAGGCTGGAACAATGGTCCATTATGTCTCGGCAGCGAATGATCACCTTCGAGAACAGACGAGGTAGCACCTGTCAGGCTGCATGATGACAGCTCCATCAGAGCCACTGGGACCTTCTGGGGCTCCTCAGCCTCCTCCTCCTCTACTGTGTGTGTGTGTGTATGAGTGAGAGAGAGAGAGACAGCCCCACCGCTGGGGCCTTCCTTCCTGCTTATTATCAGGGATGATCGCTGCCTGCTACCTTTCCCTCCCCCATTTTGAGGCTTCATGCTCTTCCATGTTAGCATTTCACAATGCCCTATATACGTGTGTGTGTCTGTGCGTGTGTGTGTATCACAAGTTCCATGCACCCAGTTCCGAGTCCTTTGTGCAGGGCAAAGAAATGACAGACAGGAAGCCATGACAACTGACGATAGACGCTTTGCCAAGATAACAAAAAAAAGAAGGTCTAAGAACCAGGAGTGGCATGGAGGAGGGAAGCAAACAGCTGTACGTTGTCTGGAAGTGGAGGTGATGACAACTCACAGAAGGGTTTACAAGGTGATTACCAGCTGTTAGACCTAGCAACACAAATCCTTGCTAGCATACTAGCTTAAACATGTTTTTACACATCCATCCAGGAAACACCCCCACACCAAACTCACCACAGTCCACACACCGACGGGAATCGAACCTTCAACCCCTGATATTCAAAACAAGCCTGCTAACCATTAAGCCACTTAGTCCCCTCTCTTTTCTGTACATGGATGATTTCATATGTTATAAAACTACGATCAAACATAAATACTTTCTTGTTTAAATCTGCCTTTATTTTTCATAGAGCACTCTGCTTCATTTATTTAGCTAATACTTTCTTTCTAATCCACTTGGAATCTATCCACTTCCAGCCCTCACCAGCTGTTGACTTGTCTAATCTACTAAGTCCGATTGGATTAAAACCATTTTTGAATGAAACCAACTGTTGGTTTGAGCATAATGGACTTCTGTCTAAATGTAGCCAAAATGACTATTACTATACAGCCTTTGCTGTTGTCACTGATTTAGCAGAGCGTTCTGTTTAGTGACGTGAATAAAAGAAAAAACAGCCAGAAATGTAACTGTTAAATCTTATGGCTCGTTCACATTGTGCATTAGAAGCAGAAATCTCCATTTCTTATTTAATTCTCAGGGTAAACCAAACCCATGAACAGATGTTGGGCTAATTTGCAGCAATTAGCCTACTTCTCTTAATGTCTGCGTCGTGTTTTCACACTCAAAGTCGGCTTTCCTAGTGAGGCCCACTGTGATTTGCTTGGCTGTGTTTGAGCTTTATAAGGACAGTTAGAGTCTAATAGCTTATGTACAGTAATAAGAGGAATCATGCTGTAAAGTCACAGTGGTGAAAAAAGAAAAACCCTACAGATTCATGGTGACTAGTGTATCATTTAGGAGATATTGTTCATATGCTTGATTTGGCTGCACTCACTTTACACCAACTAGCTCCCTAGCTAGCTCACGTTTCTTTGTGAATTGTTGTTAAAAGTGCTTCTGGTAAATTCTGTGTCCTTTCTTATTTTCAGTTTCATTTGATGAGCTTTCATATTTGAAGTCGAGAAAATATTTTCCTGAAGAGTATCTTTCTTTCTTTGAGTGTCCACTCATGTCCCCAATGCTACTGAAGAAACCATTTTGAAATAGGAAATACAACTCTTGAGCAGTTACAGTAGTGGTCTGGATCTGACTGCAGTAGAATAAGATTTGTAGCTCTCGGGAACTATGAATTGTGCCTACGTGGAAATGCGGGGTGTTACTGAGTGTGAGTTTTCTTGTTTTTAAGGCTAAATATAGGAATATGGGAATTTTAAATTTGTATTTGAGAAAAGTTAAGAAAAGTTGTTGCTATTCATATATACACACGTATACTAACACCGAGTCTTAGCCAGATGGATAGCATGAGCTAACCTGACAGGATTATTTGTCCTTTTTTTAATGAAAAATCACACTTGCTAACAAACTAGCTAACATAAGGTAACACGATTTATTTCAAGAATTTGTAAACTCAGAATTATGACATGCGTTTTCTTTTTATTGGTAGCATATATCAATCACATAATGATTAACATTACAGAATCCCAATTTTTATTTCATATTTAGAAAATGTTCATAGTTTTCCGTTCTAAAAACAGGATTTTTCACATAGGTTTTTAAAGTCACTCTCCCCACATGCATTTTTGTAATTTTAGTCACTGTTTGACACTAACATGCGCTAACCTGACAGGATTTCTGGAATGGAATCTGAAGGGGTTTTTTTTTCTTGATTCTTCCATTCTTATTTTCATTCAGAAATGTTTCGAAATCACTTCTAAAGCTTCCCAGCTAACTAATAGGATTTCTAGGAGGAATATTTCTAGTCACGTGTAAAGCTGGCCATGTAGCTAACATGGCATAACCTGACAGGATTTCTGAGAGGAATTTTGTTAGTAATATTTAAACATTTATTAATTTGCTTCTGTTGTTATTTTTAGCCATATTTCTGAGTTTTTGTAGTTGTCACTACAACAGCAAAATCCATGTGTCCACAATGTCAGTTTTAAGCCATATACATGCAACACAGTCAGTGCTAACACTAGCCAGTTGGCTAACAAGACATATTTTCTAGGTTTCTAAAGAGATTTTTAAGTTGTATGTAATTAATGCTAAAAAAATCTTTACTGCAAGAACAGGCCAAAGAATTTCTTTAAGGCATATTTACATAAATGTGTTGAGTATTGAGTGCTAGCACTAGCCAGGTGGCTAACAAAGCAAACATAGGAGTTTGAATTTATGTAAATTTGGCGGAAAAATCTAGATGTCTGCAATTACAAAA
Organism: Tachysurus vachellii; assembly: GCF_030014155.1. Lineage (NCBI taxonomy): Eukaryota > Metazoa > Chordata > Actinopteri > Siluriformes > Bagridae > Tachysurus > Tachysurus vachellii. The sequence continues at coordinate 5,294,344 of NC_083479.1, forward strand.
CTAGTGCCTACTTGTAAACATTTCAATACCATGCCGTTTAGTCTGTGGCTCAAAGATTCCCCAATTGGTACGCTTGAAAGTCATGCACTCTGATCTGTAGTATACAGTTGTATTCTACAACAGTAAGTTCCTTGTTTCAAAAGGTAAAAAAGGGCCATAAATATAAGACAGTTAAGAGATAAAAGTGTTATGCAATTGGACCCCTTTAAAAAATAGGCTCATTTGAGCTTTACTCATGTCACATAATATCAGTCATGCAAAATGGATTGGTGCTGTTGCAGGGTGTGGAGAAAAGAGATAAATTGAGACGTCTTGTGTGTTTGTGGTGCATGCATGTGTGCTGTGGTACATTTGCAGAACTTATCCTGCAATGATAGCATGCTGGCTGGCTGGCTGGTATATATATATATATATACACACACACACACACACACACACACACACACACACACACACACACACACACACACAGGCATGCAACCGCACCTGCCCAGCTGCCTGTCAGTGAACAGGTGGAGTGGAACAGACGGCACTCATTCTTTCAGTTTTCTTTTTCTTGCTGCTCCCCTCAGCTAAGCATGGAGACCCCAACCAGTGAAAGCATGCACAAAATAAATCCTCACGGGTTATGGGAGAAAAAAAGATGGACTCTTTCCATTGTTTACGGTAATGATGCTACGGTGATATCTGCCGTTTAACTGGCAGTGGGTGGTACAACAAGGAGGAACAAAATGGCTTCCTGTTCTACACACAACAGTTCGGCTGCGTTTTGTTTAGGTGTGCAAGTCTGAGACAGCTGTGCTTTCACACGCAGTATCATCTGTTACAAATAGTATTTTTTTTTTTGGGTGGGGGCCGATCACATGCAGTGTTACATGGACACACACGTTTAAGCTTAAGAGCAAGAGTCTGAAAATAGGATAGCTAAATTATCTATATTAGCTATAATTAGAGTTTTGTGTGCTGACTAAAGTGTTATCAACCACAGCGCTACTGAATGCTCGGATGTAGTTGAGCTTAATCTGTAAAACTAAAACAGAAGCTCAAACAAATCCTCTAAAGCTAACTTGGTTTTCATAGTATCACCAGTATTTATATGGTTTTACACACCACATAAGCATGAAAAAAACTGTTTTGATACAGTAAAGCTTCTTCTGAGGAGAGGTTTATTACAATTGCAGTCACTATTGTCTGCACTTTCTAACATTCAAAGGAAAAGCTGCCATTTGAAGTTTTTCTTCAGGATGGAGTATTTTGTGGTTTTATAATAAAGAACGCTGGTGATAGAACAACTGTGATGTCGCACAAATGTATCTATAAAATGAAGATGTTTTTTTAAATTAAGAAGGATTAGAGGAATAACACTAATGCACTGGTGTGTGTGTCTCTGTGTGTGTGTCTGAGAGAGAGAGAGAGAGAGAGAGAGAGTGTGTGTGTGTGTGTGTGTGTGTACCTGACTGACAAAATTGTGTCTCAACAATGCTTAGGTAGGTGGTACGTGTGAAAGACACATCCACATGAATGCTAGCTCCATGGAGCAATGTAAGAAGGTGGCCTGGTCTGCTGAATCACATTTTCTTTTAAATCATGTGGCTGTTCAATTACATGTGTCATTCACTTGGTGAAGAGATGGCACCAGGATGCACTATGGTAAGAAGGCAAGCCAGCAGAGACAGTGTGATGTTTCTGCTTGGGGAAATCTCGAGTCCTGGTATTCATGTGGATGTGACACATACCATCTACCTACACAGCTGCAGACCAAGTTCATCACTTCATGGTAACATTATTCCTTAATGTTCACTTTCAGTAGGATCATGCTCCTTATAAGGAGAAAAATAGTTCAGGAATGATTTGAGAAACAAAATTCAAGATTTTTCAATATGGCCTTCGAATTCCTCACGTTTAATTAAGAATCTGTGGGATGTACTGGACAAAACTACTTTCACCTCACAACTTTCAGGATTTAAAGGACCTGCTGCTGACATCTTAGTGCCAGAAACCTACAGCACAAATTTAGCTGTCGTCTAGAGTCCCTGTTTCGACGGGTCAACACAAGAACAAGAAAGATTTAATGTTCATTCATTCATTCATCTTCTACCGCTTATCCGAACTACCTCGGGTCACGGGGAGCCTGTGCCTATCTCAGGCGTCATCGGGCATCAAGGCAGGATACACCCTGGACGGAGTGCCAACCCATCGCAGGGCACACACACACTCTCATTCACTCACACAATCACACACTAGGGACAATTTTCCAGAGATGCCAATCAACCTACCATGCATGTCTTTGGACCGGGGGAGGAAACCGGAGTACCCGGAGGAAACTCCCGAGGCACGGGGAGAACATGCAAACTCCACACACAAGGTGGAGGCGGGAATCGAACCCCGACCCTGGAGGTGTTATTCTAAATAAAACAAATATATAGTCTACTATTCTCTGCAAGTCTCTATATGAAACTCACAGAATAGGGAATATTGCACAGGGTTTCGAGTGTCCAAGTCAGTGAAATAGAAATGCAAACTATATCATGTTCATTTTGAATCTGATTGAAGACATTTCAGAGAATACGTGTGAAGCATCAGTTTTAAATGATGACCCCCAATGGAGCATGATGTAATCTACTCAAGAAGTTGCATCCCATCAGCAGAAGCTTTCTGGGCAAAAGCAATTTGGTCAGTACTGACACTCTGGATTGCTTTTGTCTGTATCAAAAAGGGAGCTAAATAGTTGGAAAAATAAAAACAGTAGCAGAGACAATTTTGTTATTAACGAAAGCCATTTTTGTTTTTTTTTTACTAAATTTTATCACCACCATATTTTTTTACCTCATGATTTGTCTTACACAGCTTGATAAATGACTTTTGTTGGTTTTGGAGATTTAAAATAAATCTGAACAGTAAATATCATCTGCAAGTTTTTTTCTTGATTCATACAAATCTTGATTTTAGTGCCAGGACTGAATTAGGGACCTGATGTCTTATTTTTTTTTTAATGAAACTGTTGGTTTTGGTTCACTACAATTGACACTGTGTGTAAAAGAGGTACGCGTCTGGAACTGGCAGCACATGACATGACTGGATGAACTTGTCATGTTATGTCCTGTTGCAGATTTCACTGTGGCATGGAAAGAAATGTTGTCTCCAGTGAGGAAGGTTGGTAATAGAAAACTGGCAAACAAAACAAAAAGATTGACTTCCCTAAAACGAGCCCAGAAGTTTTTTGTGTGTTGGAATCAGGAGAGAGCACTGATGTATTACAACAGCAAATGGCTTGGGCTTATATGTTGGCAGTAACTATGTGGCTAACTAATAATAATACATTTTAATCTAATGTTTTCTTAAGATCAATAATAAACCTTCCCAGCAGAAAAATAGAACAACAAAAAAAACTATATATTTAAGGGATTCTTGTTTACTATACTAGTCCATAGTTTTAAGGGCAAACAGTAGTTCTTTTTTAAATATGGATGGTACTGCTACTAGTTTGGTACTGCTACTAGTAAAACTTAGTGCTATAAGCTATATATATATATATTTTCAAATTTTGACATATCAAATGTTTAAACAGAAAATGTATAATTTTAGGGGGGCACGGTGGCTTAGCATGTTTGCCTCACACCTCCAGGCACGGTGGCTTAGCATGTTTGCCTCACACCTCCAGGGTCGGGGTTCGATTCCCGCCTCCACCTTGTGTGTGTGGAGTTTGCATGTTCTCCCCGTGCCTCGGGGGTTTCCTCTGGGTACTCCGGTTTCCTCCCCCGGTCCAAAGACATGCATGGTAGGTTGATTGGCATCTCTGGAAAATTGTCCGTAGTGTGTGATTGCGTGAGTGAATGAGTGTGTGTGTGTGTGTGTGTGCCCTGCGATGGGTTGGCACTCCGTCCAGGGTGAATCCTGCCTTGATGCCCGATGACGCCTGAGATAGGCACAGGCTCCCCGTGACCCGAGGTAGTTCGGATAAGCGGTAGAAGATGAATGAATGAATGAATGTATAATTTTAAGGGAAAAATAAGTTGATTTTCAATTTTATGGCATCAACACATTTCAAAAAAGTTGGGACAAGGTCATGTTTACCACTGTTTGGCATCCCCTCTTCTTTTTATAACGGTCTACAAACGTCTGGGAACTGAGGAGACAAGTTGCTCAAGTTTAGAAATTGAAATGTGAGTTTCTACAGGTTTCTAGTTGCTCAACTGTCTGAGGTCTTCTTTGTCGCATCTTCCTCTTTATGATGCGCCAAATGTTTTCTATGGGTGAAAGATCTGGACTGCAGGCTGGCCATTTCAGTACCCGAATCCTTCTTCTACGCAGCCATGATGTTGTAATTGATGCAGTATGTGGTCTGGCATCGTCATGTTGGAAAATGCAAGGTCTTCCCTGAAAGAGACGACGTCTGGATGGGAGCATATGTATGTTGTTCTAGAACTTGGATGTACCTTTCAGCATTGATGGTGCCTTTCCAGATGTGTAAGCTGCCCATGCCACACGCACTCATGCAACCCCATACTATCAGAGATGCAGGCTTCTGAACTCAGCACAGATTTCATCTTGGGTTGTCCTTGTCCTCTTTAGTCCGGATGACATGGCGTCCCAGTTTTCCAAAAAGAACTTCAAATTTTGATTCGTCTGACCACAGAACAGTTTTCCACTTTGCCATAGTCCATATTAAATGAGCCTTGGCCCAGAGGAAACGGCTGCACTTCTGGATCATGTTTAGATATGGCTTCTTTTTTGACCTATAGAGATTTAGCCGGCAACAGCGAATGGCACGGTGGATTGTGTTCACCAACAGTGTTTTCTGGAAGTATTCCTGAGCCCCTGCTCTCATTTCCATTACAGTAGCATTCCTGTATGTGATGCAGTGCTGTCTAAGGGCCCGAAGATCACGGGCATCCAGTATGGTTTTCTGGCCATGACCCTTAGTCACAGAGATTGTTCCAGATTCTCTGAATCTTTGGATGATATTATGCACTATAGATGATGATGATGATAACTTCAAACTTTATTTAAATTTTTTTTCTGAGAAACTCCTTTCTGATTTTGCTCCACTATTTTTCGCCACAGCATTGGGGGAATTGGTGGTCCTCTGCCCATCTTGACTTCTGAGAGACACTGAAACTCTGAGAAGCTCTTTTTATACCCAATCATGTTGCCAATTGACCTAATAATTTGCAAATTGGTCCTCCAGCTGTTCCTTATATGTACATTTAATTTTCCGCCCTCTTATTGCTACCTGTCCCAACTTTTTTGGAATGTGTAGCTTTCATGAAATCCAAAATGAGCCAATATTTGGCATGACATTTCAAAATGTCTCACTTTCAACATTTGATATGTTATCTATATTCTACTGTGAATAAAATATAAGTTTATGAGATTTTGTAAATTATTGCATTCCTTTTTTATTCACAATTTGTAGTTTCCCAACTTTTTGGAATCGGGTTTGTGTGTATATATAAATATACACTCTCTATATACACACACACACACACACACACACACACATATATATATATATATATTTATATGTGTGTGTATGTATGTTTGTATATGAGGGAGAGAGAAAAAGAGAGTGAGAGTAAAGTAATGTTATTAGTTAGATACATTATACTGCTCTTGCATTGTACTTAAAGCAGCTTCGTTTCCTAGTCTGTCATCATTCTCCTAAGCAATGACTGCAGCTATTGATGTGATATAAGGGAGCTAAAATGTTTCTCTTCCTCCCTCTCTCTCTCTCTCTCTCTCTCTCTCTCTCTCAATAGATTTTGTTTTTGTCTTTCAGTCTTCAACGCTCTTTAAGGGTTCATGCTGTGGAACCCAATCAAAAACAGTAAACTACAGCTATGGGGAAGAAGCTGCACTTTAGTCTGTTTGTGAGGGAACTGATGACACTCTACCTCTTCCAACACAACAAAGAAAAGGACAAGCATTTTGTGTCCTGGGTGGATAGAGTTCTCAATGTCGCTAGTTACCGTGTTGTGTAGTGTTCGTTAAAACAGCACACCAGATTATAGAACGTGGATATTGTTTACGCTGGCTGACTATGTGAAACAAGTGCTGATACTAGAGACCTAATCTAGAAATAAATGTCTCCTTGCAACAGATCTGAGATGAAAATACCGTCCAAGCTGCCACTCAATAAATCAACACCTCCTGACGTCATCACGACACGCTTTGATCCAAGACCTTCTTCAATTCATGTGTCAACATGAATAAAGCGATCATAAAAAGTCAATGACATACAGTATGTCTTCACTGGTAGGAGTTTAAAAGAAGAATCCTGTGCTTGTGATTTCACCAAAGATGATCTCATCCTTGGCTTTAAAGGGAAGCGTCAGTGTTTTGAACGGAAACCAGTGGAGGGAGCAAAGCATTGTGAGCGCTACATTGTGCGAGATAATAATCATCATCATAAAATCATAATATAATAATCATAATAAAATCCTTTCATACTTAAACAGACTTTAAAGGATTGTCTCTGTCTAAACCCGGTAACTTTTCTTCATATTCCGTTTCCACATATTATTTACAAGAACGTCACACACAAAGTCAATTAAATTGAGTTCTTACATTAGCAATGATAATGTAAAGGCTTCTGTATCACTCATGCCCATAATTACCTCCTCTGTCACAGTATTTCAGTATTACGCAGGTCAAGCACATTAATTATATCTCCTTTAAATACAATATAAGGTAATGGGAGCCCTTTGGTAAAATGCTGCAGAATTCACAACGCCTAAATGAAGTTATCATTTTTATTAATGCTCTCCTATTCTTCATCATCTATTATAAATCTTACAGGAGATCTGTTTAACTGAGTGGTCAGGTTTTCTGAAAATGGTCTGGCGTTATCGAGGGCAATTTTAAAATGAAATTGCATGCCCCCCTCTCTTCTGTCTTTTTTTTTTTTTGCTGCATTTTCATAAGCGCCATGGAGTGATACCTTAATCAGAGTTGTCATGAGAAGCCCAGCCTTGTTCAGTAACTTAATAGATGGAGCCCATTCATCACTGAAGACTGTGGTGGAGGAGAAAAACGACACGGGCCTTAACACTGGCAGTATTAATTACTATTTAATTATAAAACCTTGGCCCATAAATAAAAATAAAAGAGGGTATTCATGAGGCATTTATGGAAATTCACCAGGGATGTGAGACAAGGGCATTTTTGTGAGATAGATAAATCACACAGCACTGAGCCGCTCTCTCGAGTCTGAGAGTTTTCGCAAATTTAAAGGACCCCCAATACATCCTTTCCAGAAGAAAAAAAGAAAAAGCATATCACAAGTGCAAACAGATACAGTCGCAGCTTACAAAAGGAGCACAATCCCAGAGATGTTGGAAATGTACTATTGAAATGCAAATGGCATGTTCTGAGCAATGTTTCCTGTTGACGCATTCAAAGCAGGCTGCTGCATTTGAATCGCAAGCAAATAGACTCAGGACATTACAATAAGATTTTACTACTGTATGTCTTTCGAAGAGTCTCGGAGTCAACCCTGTAACAAAACACCCCTTTTCCATTGTGTTCTACGGAGCTCTGAGGATAGACGCAGGTTTAGTTTGGGTCTGGTGTTATTTTTTCAAGACAGAAATAAGTCTGGTTCAGTTTGTTTGAAGTTGAAAGCTTATAAAATTATGTTGTATTAGAAGAAAAAGGCGCCTGGAAAAATATAAACGGGCTAGCGCGGCTAAGACTTCACTTCCTTTCAAAGTTAAAAAGAAAAACAAACAAACCTGGAATTTTTTTCCCTTCACATCATTTTATTTGCTCTTAAAAATGGCGTGACCTCTGGGGAAGTTTGAAATTGTACTAACTTGTAGAAAACAGAAGCTGGGACTGATTTCTTTTCAGCCCAGCATGTAGTCTTACACACACACACACACACGGCCTACTGCTGACAAAAATCTTTGTCTTATCCTTGAAGGGGCATTCACACTAGAGTTTTAGCTCGTGAGATTTCTATGGAGACGGCAACCTGATACAACATGATTTTTATTCCTTTTTTTTCCCTCTCACACGTCATAAAGTTTGCAGTGTGTAACGACGCTTACAGCAGTAAATGTTTCCAAGGATCTTTACAGCAGTTGCAAAATAATTTCATAAATATTTGTTTGTGTTACAAACCAGGCAGCAATAAGCTTTGGGATGCGACGGATTACACGCTGAACTTAATAACAGTTTCCTCAAAACGCTATTGGAGGAAAAACTTGAAGTAAACTAAACAAAAGTGTAGATTAAATAATCAAAGCATAAATGACGAGAACGGACAAACAGCAGACGTGTTACGAACGTCACGACATACCCAAAGGAAAAGAGAAAAAAGTAGAGTATATATTTGTTTAGTAATGACATTTATGAAAACTTTGTTCAATGTGACATTTGAATTCACCTTTAAAGTTCACAAATGGGTGTTACTCCAGCCACCAGAGATTCCAAAAGAAATAAACAAATAAATAAATAAGTAAATAAATAAAAAGACCTGACAGCAACTTCAAATCTTAGGAACCATGTTCCTTCAGATGAAAGACTGACTTGGGCCTTTCATCTATAGAGAAAAGGTCACACACCTTGTGCAGTGTATCGGATGCCGATAGATATTTCAGTTACATTTTAACTGCTGATCGGTGTCAGGATAGAAACGTTCAAACTCGCTGAAGTTTACAAAGGAACAGTATATCGCTTAGGATTACGTTTAAAGCCAGTTTGTTCGTTTCTCATGAGGAATTCAGGCTGCTGCGTCTTTGTGCTGACAGAAATCCTCATCTTTAGGAAACACCGTGAAGTGGTTTCACTGTGAGGAAGCTGATGTTTTTCATCTGCAGTGCCGAGCCTATGTTAATGAACTCAAAGGGCATTTGAGATTTGTTTTTCGCAGGTCTGTATCTGGAGCAAGGTTGCACTGACCATAAAGAACTTGATCTTCTTGATACAATGGCCTTGACATTGTTGTTCTTGTTTTTTTTTACCTTTCTTCTCATTTACATTTACAGCACTAGGCTGAAGCCCATTTTCTGTAGCGATTTGCATAAATGCATAGTTTCACGTTTCGAGCGTGTTTGAAGCTTCTGGATACAATGAAATTCTTGTGCTGCTGTCGTGCAAAAATGTTAAGTAGTGCTTACGTAGTACAAAAATTGTCACTTAAGTAAGTATGTGAAATAATAGTGAACAATGTATGCAGTCATGAAGTCAGAAAGAAAATGATTTTTAAAAGTTGAAAGACTTCAGAAATGATGCTGATGCTCAAGAGCTTCTGGTTACACAGGATGGTACATTGGTGCATTTGACTGTATAGTGTACAGAGTTATAAAGGAAATTATTACCCCTTTTTATTACTGCTAGTTCTTCTCTAGGATTCTTTCTCATATTGTCTCAGGGAGTTCTTCCTTCCCCCTGTCACCTCTGGCTTGCTCAAAAATGCATCATTTATATCATGAATTTCTGTAAAGCTGCTTTGTGACAGTGTCCATTATTAAAAGCTCAATACAAAAATGTTTGAATTGAATAACCCCATGCTAATTTTATTATTGTTGTTGTTATTATTATTATTATTATTATTATTAGGCAGGCAAATTGAGTCAAGAGAAGGCAGGCGAGTCAAGTCAAGAGAAGGCAGTCGAGTCGAGAGAAGGCAGGCGAGTCGAGTCGAGAGAAGGCAGTCGAGTCTGGTTGAGAGAAGGCCAGCGAGTCTGGTCGAGACAAGGCTGGCGAGCCGAGTCATGCTCAAGTGTCAGAGGTAGTGTGGTGCGAGGTGATTGATACGTGCCTTCAGTCAGGCTTGATGTATTTTTTCTTTATATGAGGTAATATAGGAGACCTTTTCAGTGTATTGTCTATCTGTGATGACCGAGAAAGGATTGTTTTAGCAGTAAAAACCTGGCTGTGCCTTTTTTTTTTTTTTTTTTTTTTTTTTTGCTTTTTTGCTTTTGCTCGTTCTCTTAACTCCAGAGGCACGGATTGATATTTCTACGAGCACTTTCTCTCTATGGTATAACACTTTTCTCCAGGTAACACTATGTATGCAATACGCAATACAGTAAACTCGTATATCTTTGTACATCCTGTTAAATCAGTGCACATCTGAAAAAGTAATTATAATATAGTCATTATTTTTTAAACACAGATTTGCTTTCTTACTCCTCACACCTAGTTTACTAAAACCCATTAAAATACAGAAGACCCATATTAACCCATGCAAATGGCACCTAAACTGTGACTGAAAAAAGAGAAAGCATTAATGTGTTACAATGCCTTGCAAAAGTATTCATACCCACTGACCTTTTCCACATTTTGACATGTTACAACCACAAATAAAAATGTATTTTATTGGGATTTTATGACAGAAAGAAAGTGGCACATAATTGTGAAGTGGAATGAAAATTATAAATGGTGTCCAAATTTTTTCTTTTTTTTTTTCAAATAAATATAATTAGTAAATAGTGTGTACACCTGTGTGTAATTTAATCTCAGTATAAATACTGCTGTTCTGTGAAGCCCTCAGAAGTGTGTTAGAGAACATTAGTGAACAAACAGCATCATGAAGACCAAAGAACACACCAGACAGGTCAGGGATAAAGTTGTGGAGAAGTTTAAAGCAGGGTTAGGTTATAAATTAATATCCCAAGCCTTGAACATCTCACTGAGCACTGTACAATCCATCATCCGGAAATGGAAGGAGTATGGCACAACTGCAAGCCTACCAAGACATGGCCGTCCACCTAAACTGACAGGCCGTGCAAGGAGAGTATTAATCAGAGAAGCAGCCAAGAGGCCCATGGTCACTCTGGAGGAGCTGCAGAGATCCACAGGTGGATCATAACCAGCTCAGGTGGGAGAATCTGTCCACAGGAATTAGTCGTGCACTCCACAAATCTGGTCTATGGAAGAGTGGCAAGAGGAAAGCCATAATAAATCCAGTATGCAGTTTGGGACAAGCCATGTGGGGGACACAGCAAGCATGTGGAAGAAGGTGCTCTGGTCAGATGAGACCAAAATGTAACTTTTTGGCCAAAATTCAAAACGTTATGTGTAGCGGAAACCTAACACTGCACATCAATCTTAGATGAAAACCTGTTGGAGACTTGACACTGGGGTGGAGGTTTACCTTCCAGCAAGACAATGACCCTAAACATACAGCCAGAGCTACAATGGAGTGGTTTAGATCAAAGCATATTCATGTGTTAGAATGGCCCAGTCAAAGTCCAGACTTAAATCCAAACAGAATCTGTGGCGAGACTTGAAAATCGCTGTTCACAGACGCTCGCCATCCAATCTGACTGAGCTTGAGCTGTTTTGCAAAGAAGAATGGGCAAAAAAAAAAACATCTCTAGATGTGCAAAGCTGGTGGACACATACCCCAAAAGACTTACAGCTGTAATTGCAGCGAAAGGTGGTTCTACAAAGTATTGAGTACTCAGTGGGGCTGAATACAAATGCACGACACACTTTTCAGATATATATTTGTAAAAACAATCTGGACACCATTTATCATTTTCCTTCCACTTCACAATTATCTGCCACTTTTTGTTGGTCTATCACATAAAATCCTAATAAAATACATTTTTGTTTGTGGTTGTAACATGTACAAATGTGAAAAAGTTCAGTGGGTATAAATACTTTTGCAAGGCATTGTAAATGGATGTGTTAAATCCCCATATTGTTCTGCCTTGAATCATTTCTAAACTGTTTTTATGGCCTTATTCTGCTTTATCAAAAACAACAGCTGTCTTAATAATCATTTTAAGTGTTATTCTAATGCATTTTGTCTGACCAGACACTCACCCGTAATATTTTGTAGAAGCATCAGTTACCATTAGGAGCCGTTTTAACTGCTGTTTCTCTCTATAACCTCATCACAAATACAAAATGAACAAGCTTCCAGTAAGGAACACGCAATGCTTCCTCAATTCCTCATGTAGCTCACAATTAAAGGTGCTTTTGAAGTGGTATTTAATCTTTTTCCATTTATTTGATATTAAATAGCTCATGTCTCTGTGCTAATGCATTTTGAACCAGCTTTGAGCTGCTCATTTTATCCACTTTAGCACTAAACTCATCACACTACAACCAACTTCACTTCAGTTTGTTCCTTTAAACATTACACCATAACAGAAATCCTGAACTCTTAGGTGGTTAACTCTGAGTGCGCTAGTGCCGGAGCTCGTGGACAGCAAGCACAGAACATAGCTGATTAGCCAAGGTAACTACTGAGCCTAAAGTGATTTTTTTTTTTGTTTGTTTTTTTTTGCTAGCAAGCATTAATATTTTGAATTGTTTGAATTGTACAGTTCACAAAACACCCACAATGTTTTCTATCCCCATGAGGAACTCTGAAAATCATTTCTATGCTAGCTAACATTTTTCTTAGGTTAAAAATTTACGTTATACATTTATGAGCCATTTTAATAGTGTAATAGTGTAAACTATAGTGTTTAAATAGTTTAATAGTATCCCAATAATGTCTAAATAAATAGATTTCCAAAACAATATTTCCAAAACAATCAAAATGTTCATATACAGCAGCACTTGACATTTCCAAGGCTAGTTTTTTCCCCATCCAAATTTAAGTTCCAAAATAACCTCTACATTTTATTTTATTTTATTTTATTTATTTATTTATTTATTGCAAGTTCCAAAATACCATAAACTACGATACCATGCTAAAAACTATCTAAGCTTAATTTTGATTCATAATTATTACATTAAGTATAATTACACCTTTTTATTTGTACATGATTCAGAGTTTGGCTACATTTTAAGAGTTTAATTTTTAGAGTCTGGTGACTAATTCTGGTAAGAAATTTAAAGGCAAATTGTATTAATTTGGCTGAACATGAAGATGAGACATTGCTAACATTACTACCCTGAAGCTGAGTCTTTGTCTCTAGCAACCCAGTCTCTCTTTTAATAGACAGATACAATTCCTTAAAAGGCACAAGAAACGATGACGAACATCTACTTGCACATGAGGTGATAAACGCTAAACCGCACCTAATTAAAAAATTATATTGAAACGCTTTATTCTGAGGAGGACAAACAATGACCATTCGGATAGATATGAAGATTATTGATTGCCAGAACTTCACCAGATACCCAGTTTTAACAGTGTGGTATTTTCACAGTCCACTTTTAATAACAGAAGTGCTGGACGTTTCAGGTTTTAAATGGAAAACACACTGGATTTTCTGTATTGTAGGAAGACAACGGATGGAGAACGTCTGCTAAAAGTTTCCAGCTAGTTTCCACACTACTAAGTTGTGCCAGTGTGGCAGTAGCTAAGCAGCTAATTTCATCATAAAACTACAAAAGACTGCAGCAAAGCTTCCATCATGTCCTCCAAGCAGCTTCATCAACCCAACCTCCTCTTAATTTTTCCACATTGCTTGTGAATTTCACCACTTAACCTCCAAAATCCCATTTAAAACTGTCCTCGAGCCATTGGTTTATTTTTTGTTGTGTTGTTGTTGCCAGTGGCTTTTTTTTTTTTAATGCTGTGCCTAGACTTACTTCAGGCATGTCTCTCAAACCAGATGTTTCCTCTCATCTGTGTTCACATTGGCAAAGCAAAGCTTGGAAGAAGCCCAGTCAGTTAAGTGAAGGCCAGGCAGCATAAACCAGAGCTCTGGGTCGTAGGATTTACTGCACAGTTCATGGTGCCAGAGACTTGATTGTGAACCAAAAACCATGTCACTGCAAGAGAACAATGTTTATATTTAGACTGGGTTTGTGGTAGGGTTTGTGTGAACGCCAGCACTGTGGTTTTTTGGTGCTCCCAACTGCACTGGCTTAAGCTGCTTTTTCTGCAGTTTCTTGATCTTCCTGTTAAAGCTGAGAGGGGGTCTGTCTAGCTGAGCAGGATCCGGGGTCATTGTAGGGAGTTCACAGTCTGGGCTTCTGTGATAAAGGATCAAAGTTTGCCGTTGCTGAGAACTAATGGCCTGTGCTCACAGGGCTTGTCACCAGGTGACTTTTACAACCAGCGTTTCCTGCACCGGAGGAAGTGCACGGCATGGCCTGTTACAAGGAGCAGATAGTGTATCTTTACTAAACAGTCGCTTTAGCTTATCAAGATGACGAAGCTGACAGGAGTGTTCAAGATAGAACGCTGCATGGGATCGAAGTGCTTGTAGTTGTTTCATGTTTGGTTAAGTTTTAAAAATGTATTAAAGATGTTATTGTTTGGGACAAAACTTCTTTTATTGTTTTACTCCACTTGGACAAAAAGGTTGCAATAATTAATAATCAATATTAATCACTTGTTATTAATTGAACAACACATTATGATTTTTTTTCCGTTTATAGTTACATTTAATGTTGTTCCTGTCAGCCCTTCATGTAAACAAGTTAGTTCCTGTTAATACAAATTAGTATTTATGGCTGTTTTCTGTGTTCCTAAATGGCTTTGTGAGAATTAAATGTATAATAAGTTGAGAGAGAGAGAGTGTGTGTGTGTGTGTGTGAGAGAGCATGTGTGTCTGTGTGTGAGAGCATGTGTGTGAGCGTGTGTGTGACTGTGTTAAAGCATGTGTGTGTGTGTGTGTGAAAGAGTGTGAGTTTGTGGGTGTGGGTGTGTGTGTGTCTTTCCTGCTGCCGAGATCTCAGATTCATGACATGATGCCTCACCAGGAGCGTTCCACTAATAACTGTGCCACACGTTTCTTCTGAATATATAAACCTTCGTTGTAACTTGGCCGTTTTGGGTGTTTTCTTTTGTGCAAGACTGAAATATCTGCTCAAATGTCAGCAGAGGAAGAAAATTTATCAGTGTCACATTCAAGCACTTGCCTGTCTACAGCTTTGCTGTACTTTGGCGCAGGCAGAGTGCACAGGCCTCGGCTGGTTTATGGGTATTATTCCTGAAGCTATTACTGTTTGTTCTTCCAAAAGTATTGAGGGACTGTTGGTGTGGGCAAAGTGACTGTGCTCTCAGGGTGGGAGTGAAATGGTGGTTAGCACAAGCCTGTTGCCCATCTGTCTGCTACACTGCTAAGAAATATTCTTATATCTACCATCAGCTCTGAGTTTGATCACAATGGCAAATTTATTTTATTATTTTTCTAAAATGTCCCCATTGGTACAATCCTTACTCTGAAACTCATAGATTTTATGCCAAAGGCATCAAAGAAAGTAATAAAACACGCAAGTACCTTCCATTCTTATCTGTGTGTATCCTGGGAAACAACATTCAGCCTTCATCCTGCAGTATTTAAAAACCACCTTCTTGACACATGAATAGCCTTGAACCCTTAGACTGTTAATGCCAGGAAGGTAGCCATAAAAATGTTGAGCATGAGAGGTTCTTCAGAGGTAAGAGGTTGAAGTGGCTGCCGTTTTAAGGGTAGCCAACCTTCACTTTCCATTCCAAATAGAAAGGGCAGTGGTGCTTATAATCTTCCACTGCAACCATTTTCCCAGTTCCTTCTTCTTTTTTGTCTTCTTGTCTGCTAGATGCGGATGGCAGGTTTAACATGGTGTAGGTTTTAAAAATCTGTGGTACGATGAGATACTGTAATGCTGCTGCTTATTCCATGGCGTTCTGGCTGATGATGAACAGATGAGTTTGTGTTAGATTTGTTGTCACAAATGCTAGAGTAAACGTTTTGTGAATAGCAGTGTAGTGATGGAAATGAGTGCATGGCTCCACATCTCTGTCGTTGTCATCACCTTCGTGTCCTGCGAGAGAGACCGGTTGTTAAAAGCGAGACGTTTCCAGGCCAAATATTTCCGAGACGGACGAAATTGATGAGCGACAGTTTTCTTTCTGTAGTCATGAATTTTTAATCATGCCACCTGGAGTACGGGAGCGCTTGTACGCAACACCAATGCAAAATTGCCAAGCTTGTGCACTTTTGTAGGCTCGTGACGGTGGTGTCATCTTCGCGCAACACTTGCAGACGGTGTCACTACATTTAGTACACTGACAACATTAGTCATTGTTATACACATGCCCCAGTTTCACTCATGCGTAGTACGTGTTCTACCAAGATGTCACTGGTTCTCAGGGTGGGTTGTAACCTCTGATGAGGATTTACTTAAAAGATGTCTGAAAGGGAAACCCTCTATTACAGGGTTCCACACAGAACCTTTAACTGTTCCTCAAAAGCCTCCAAATGAAGTGGAGCAGTTGATAGAATAATCGTATATTAATAGATAATAAATGATCAGTGAAATGCTTTGTGGCTTAAACCAAGTATAAAGCCATGAGGAGCTTTGAAGACATCCTGAGAGCTTACTGCAGAAATATGAACAGATCTGTAGTCTATAACATATTTATGGTACCTCATTTGGTCACAGTGGTCCACAGGTCCAGTGGCAATACACTGTGGGATTTCATTGGATAAGTACATTGGATATTCTACTCTGTGCTCTCAAACGGAAGAATATGGCTTAAAAACCCTACGTAGTGGAAAAGGTGAGCAGAATTTATCCCTCAATGCATTGCCACTGCGTTTTAGGAAATAGGCAGTTGGACATGATTTATAAGTGTACTGGATATTCTACACTATGCTCTCAGGCTACAAAACCCGTGCACTATCTAGTGGACAGGGCACAGATTTGGACCAGCACTTGGTTTGTGACGGTTGTGTATAAGTGATTTTGCAGTTACACGTGTAAAGCTAGTTAACATTTCTTTCACTATCTGCAACCTTCAGTGTTCCTCTCAGCCGTATGACCTTGTTTACGTCGTCCGCACGTGTAAAAAAAATCTACTAACATATCAGTGGTACCTGTGATGCATCCAGATTGTCGTGTCTCTGATCTACAGGCTAAAAGAAACACTAGCACCATAATTGAAATGACTCCCTACTCACTGTTCTGTTCAGTAGCTTCATGCAGCACACTAATGCAGGAAATGGGCTTTGTGAAGCATGTGATATTTGTACGCTACACAGTGTGCTCATCTTTCTATGAAAGTGGGACTATCCTGTCTCATAAACACCATTTCGATTTCAGTCTCTGGCCATCATCAGTGCAAACTACACCCTATTCAGTGTATTGGTCATCTTCAGCCAGTGCATTATGTCCATTTTGTACCTATTCACTACTGATTGCAGCGACTACAAAATAGCTGATTTGTGACAAAGCACGATCTAGTGAGTAGGCTTGTTATTTTAGACTTCAGAAGAGACCGCAATCTCCTCTCCAGTTCTAGCGATTCGCCGTCCTGCAATTTGTTCCTTCACAGACACGCTTGCTCCAGCACATGACAGACTTTGACGATGTGTATCGGGGGTGTTGGTGTGTAGGAAACACTTGTAACTGTGAAGAACAGCAAGTCCACAGGACTGCCACCGAGACACTCAGCAGCGTCTCCCGTCTCAGAAAAATGATGTAACCCAATAGGAATGCCTTATTTGCAATAAACAAATACAGATACCAACAGGAGCTCAAAAGTCACACAAGCGGGACGTTATTGAGGTTGTTAATCTCATAGGACCGCATTAGATAACATGAATGACAGAGATGCATTTACAGCACTGATTTATTTGTCCTTAGTAATTGCCTGAATCGGAGTCACAGAGGTTCAATTCAGGTTACTGGTTAAGATTTTGGGAAATAGAATAATAGAGAAATGTGTCATCAAATATCGTAGGCCGGTGCAAACACACACTGACGGTTGGGTTTATCAGTCCTGGGGTGGGAGAGCTTCCTCTTTAGGCCACACCAACTTTGGGTTAAAACCTGAGCTGATAAGTATATATGTAGCACTAGACAGATACCATCATTACCCTACACTCCTACGTAGAACCAACACTGAGCGTAGATGGTCACGGTAACAGAGCAATGCATTTCATATGATAAAATGATCATTTATACAGCATAATAAACTGCCCGCTCTGTGTATCTAGCTAGACTTTGAAATGATCATTAATTATACTGCCATTACAGAGCAAGTAATAAATAATTTTAGATAATTGGTTTGCGTAAGAGGTTCAGTCTTAAGACTTCATAAGCGATTACATACAAATGCTGAATTCTTTCATAAAACAAACAATAAAACAACAACTTCCTTATCTATCACACAATTCCGTGTGAATGAGTCGATGCTGTATAAATCTGCCTCTGTACGTCACCACTATGGATTTAAAACGAACCAATCAAGATGTTAATGAAGTGTAGACTTTTACCTTGAATTGGAATTGTTTAGGAATTACAAAGTAACCTGGCCAAACTAACAGAGCTATAAATATAAGGATTCTTGGGTACAAATCACCGAATGCTCCTTCAGACTTTCTTCTGTCCAGATGCTTTGCCAGGTCTTTACTGCACCCTGCTTCATTTGCTGCTTCTTTGCGGGTCCCCAGTCAGGTTGAGGTCAGGTGACCGTCTCGGCCAATTACGGAACTTTTTATTCGTTATGTTAAGGTGGTCTTGTGTTGCCGTCATGCTGGGTTTTGGGTCATTATTTTTCTGTTCTGTGAATTGGTTTCTGACTGAATCTGAGCAGAAAGTACCGCAGCGCTACACACTAGAAATCCTCCTGTTCCTTCCATCAGCAGCCACACATGCACATGCTGTAGCTCTACCTCCACCATGTTCAGCATCTGATGTGGTACGTTTAGTATCATGAGCTCTTCCTTTCCTTCTCCATGCTCTTCTCTTCTCATCATTCTGCTACAGAATCATCTTGGTTTTATCTTCTTCCAGACCTGATCAGGCTTTATTTATTTTTTGAGGTTTTCTAGTCTGAGATCTTGAATGTTACTGGTGGTTTGTAGCATGATGTAATCCCTCTGTATTTATATTCATGAGGCGTGTCTTGATTGTGACTTTGACAGCGACACTCTGATCTCCTTGAGCGTGTTCTTGACTTGGTTGGAAAGTATTGTGATTCTTCCAGGTCATCTTGATTGCGTCTGTATTCGAGACCAGTGTATCAAAAAAGGCTATATATTCATGGACCTGACTCTGTGTGTGTGTGTGTGTGTAAAGACGCTGTAATATCTAGAACATAGGCTAATGTTACACTACTGTCCCAATAAAAACACATCCTCGGAATCATTACGTTGGGGAGAACAGATGACAATCAGACCATTTCTTCCTCTCAAAAAACTAATTTTAATTAAAACAAACAAACAAAAAAAAGTTGAATCATTAACAAGTTTATAAAACAGTGATTTAGTTACATAAATAAATCGATATCGGTGTATCAAATCTTAAATTCAACTTCATGAGCATGATGACACGGGTGATGAAGTACAATCGTTTACCTTTTATAATAAATAAACTGAACATATTTCTGTTTCTAAACAAAAACAACAGAAAAAAGAGCTACAGACATACCTCTAAGGGAGGGAACAAGAGACACTTGACGTTTTGCACCAAAAAAAAAAAAAGGGGGAAAAAAAAAACAAAAAAAAAACCGGCTTTTTAAAGCACAAGGTACAGAACCAAGAACCATTCAAGCTAAAAATTAAAGACACTAAAAAGTTGGAACCGAAGTCGGTTGGCTTTCATTTTAATGAAACAGGTTTGGTAGTTAGAACTCCAGTTTGGTTATTTTAAAGCGTTAAGACAAGGCAAGAAAGAAGGCTGTTCTTGTTGGAGGAATTCTAGAGGAACAAAAAAAAAAAAAAAAACAAACAAAAAAAAGATTAAATTAAAAAAAAAAAAAAAAAAAAAGCATTACAAATGTCAGAACAGTCAGACCTACACAGCAAATTTTTGTCCTGCACAAAGTCAAGATGTCAGCAGAATAGGCGTGTACGTTATTGTGCATAAACACGGAGCTTCTTCGTGACTTGATAGTTGTGGAAAGAAACTCTGAATGTGGTCGAGCCAATTTAAACTGCACGTGTCGGGGTGTGTGCGTAATGGAGTGTGTGGTGGTGGCTTGTAAATGACAAAGTCCGTTTCTGCATGATCTACGTTTCTAGGCGAATTTTTTCTTGAGGCACGTGGGCCTGCGATTCTTGCAGTCTTTATTCCGTATTAATGCTAAGGCTTGTTGCTCTGGCTTCGCCGCTCTATAGACAAACACTGTGCCCTGTACAGTTCTGCTGTTCGCCGGATACACAAACGTTTGTATATACATACAAAACCCGAACCCTTTCGTGGTTTTCGACATACCAGTTGGATCATGCAGTTGGATAAGTGGCTCTGCATAGGTACCAGCATCCAAGCTCACTGCCCAATTCCAGCCCCTGAAGCAAGGCGCGCTTTTTTTTTTTTTTTTTTTAAATTTTTTTTATTTTTAGTCCCTCTGATATGTTTCGTTTTAAACCAAGGTACTGCAGCTTCAAGTATTTTGCATTACATAGAATATTCTTTTATAAATTAGTTAATGTATACATTTTTTTTCAATATTCAGACATATACTATCATATATACAGTACAATAAAATGCTCTCATTCTTTCTCTTTTTTTTTTAAAACCATGTTCATTTTTCTCTTTTTTTTTTCCTTTTTTTCTTGAGAAATCCCTGAGAATGTATGTCGACAGTCGCGAAGTTTCCACAAGCGCAAGCTCAGCAGGGTTTTCAGGAGGTTCTGTGAGCGTCTGTGTATATGGGACATGCTTATGGAGGAACAGCACTGCAAAGCCACACAATGAGCCTGGTACGAGGAAAGAAAAAAAACGAAACCAACCCAAAACAAACAAAGAGAAGGAAATGAAAAAAGTAAAAATGTCCCAAACTGGTTCTTTAAGTTGTTTTTCATCGTATTGAACACTTTAGTACACTGATAACGTTTAAACGGTTTAGGAAGGGAAGGGGGTAAAGCTGGAGCCATACGAGGTACTTTTCACTTAGGATGGAGGTGCTTTGTTTGGTTTAAAGCCATATTTCTTTCTCTTTGAGGCTGTGAATGTTGACATATCTGGAGTGCTATGTGGGCTTTCGCCACTGAACAACATATACTCAGTGTAAACCAAAACGTTTCTTTTCTTTCCTCACTCGCGCTCTCTCTCTCTCTTTCTCGTGTTTGCTCTCACGTACTTCCATACAAATAAAGGGAAACACACAAAACTTTCACAATGTGACAATTTTTCCTTTTTTTTCTGCAAACTAAAGAAAGTCTATACATATAATACCGGTGTGGCTTTTAACGTTCTTTCTGTTTGTGTTCCGCTTTTTCCTTCTTGTTGTTTTCGTTTAGAAAGAGGGAGACTTGAGTCAAAAAAAAGGGAAAGGGAGACCTTCTGGTATCAACCGAACCTCTCGCGGACGAGCATCATGAGTTTCTTCTTGCCCTTGTAGATCTGTTTTAGGTTGTCGATGAACTGTGCAAACTGCACGTGGCCATCGTGCGCCATGAGGAAAGTGTCACGCGCCTTCCCCAAGAACTCGATGAACTCGCCGTAGTGGCGCGGGCTGATGTGCGTGAGTCGTGAGTGCGTTGTGTTGATATAGGCTCCGATTGTGGCGTCCAGTAACTGGCGCAAAGGCGCCTTGTCCAGCGACATCAACTTGGGTGTGGTGTTTCGGCGCCCGTGCAGAGGCGGAGTTGGCACCGTGGCGAGTGTGCAGCGCCGCAAAATGTCTGAAAGCACTGTAGCACACTTGACACTCTTCACAACTAGTGGGATGATGGCGGCCAGTTCGCTTTTACCCAGAGAGTGGCTCAAAGCGCACGCCCACAGCACGTCGTTAATGGCCGGATGCGTGTCCTGGTTATAGGCCAGGCTCAGATGAGTCATGGCCAGTGTTGCCAGCTTGTAGGCCCGTGCTGGATAGCCCCGGTGCTCCATGTAGCGCGCGATGGTGAAGAGCTGTGCGTGGGTCATGGCCGCTGGAGCCGCATCCAGAGCGATCTGGTAAGCCGTCTCAAACGCCGCGGGCTCCTTCTCACACAGAGTCAACGCTGACAACGCGCAGCTTGCTGGGTCTTTGACAGCGCACTGTAGCGCCAACGTCCGCGCGCTGCTCGCCAGCTTCTCCTGCTGCCTGGCGTCCAGACGCAGACGTGCTGCTGTGCTACTCGACAGCACTGCCGTCGCCACGATGCTCGTCGCCTCCGTCGGTGTAAACAGCGCAAACCAGCTCTGCATGATACTGTCCAGTGCGTACACACCTAAAAACACAGGACCAACAAAATCATTAAACCTGACACAAAGCTTAATGCTGTTCGTTGAGCAAAACCAAAGCATGTTTCTGAAAGTTTAAATTCACTGTTTTGTGTTTGAGATTCATTTCCAACATAAATTTAAGTATTGTGTTGATTATTCTTTAAAAAGTTGACAAGCTGATGATGATGATGATGTAAACTACACAGCGACGGAAAGACATTATCAGTCAGACTGTGTTCAAGGTTCATCCTCTACATTAAACCTGAAAGATCAAGAACTTACCAACTTCCGTGGCACAAGTGACTAACCATCGTACCATCTCTCGCCTTCGCCAGTTCAGAGTTGAGAGAGTCATTCGCATGACCTTTGAAGGAAGAGAGTGCACCGTCATGACTGAGACAACCTCGAAGAGGTAAAAACGGAGCTGCTAATAATAAATACGATAATGATGATAACTGAGTGGACGTGTACCTGAAGGCCCAGCTCCAGGGACACTTTCAGCAGCGTGATGTCAGGCAGGCTGTCCATGAGAGTGGCTATTTTAAAGGCATCCTGTGCCAGTTTAAAGATGTGCGAGGACGAGTGGATGTTCTTCTGGATGGATTCTAATACTGTTTCCAACCTTCGAGCGTCACCTACGAGCAAACGGGACGGAAAGAAAACGTTTACTTGTTAGCGACACCGAGAGGGCAAAAAAAGAGGTTAGAAAGGAATAACACAGGAGTAAAGATAACGCTTTCCAAGACAGTATCTGTTACCGCAAATACGATAAGGCAAGAGGGTAAAAGGACACGGTGGAGAGGGGAGGAAAAAAAAAAAAAGAGGCAAACAGCTCTGCCTGAAACAAATTTGAATTCGTCTCTACGATTTAAATTTCAAATTACTTCTTATTTGTATCCTGAATGCAAGCAGTGACTATGGAAAGCTTTTTTTTTTTTTTATTCCTGTCCTTTCCCTATTAAGCCACCTCCTGACACTCAGTGATTGTGTGTGTGTGTGTGTGTGTGTGTGTGTGTGTGTATGTGAGAGTCAGCACCAGCATCACACACTTCTTGAATACAGGCATGGAGATTCCCCTGCTTTCAGTGTTTACCTAAATATGAACCATCTCAAATTCCCATTTGTTGTGAGATGGAAATACGAAGGTCTAGAATTCGGTTTAGACAACAAAAAAAAAAATGCAGTGTTGGGATTTGTACTAAGAATACTGTCAACCTGTACATGATTGACAGCCGAGCTGGGCGGAGTCTAACCTTTGGCTGCAGTGAGCATGGTAGAGGCCAGCTCACACTGTTGGGACTCGATGTGGCTGATGGTGAACCATCGTGCGTAGCGGTTGGGCACGACGGACACTATGTTGTGAGGCCGGGACATGTCTCCGGAAGGAGCGACGGCTTCCATTACCGGTAACCTGGAAGAAGAAGAAGAAGAAAAAAAAAACAAGCAATAAAGACTGTGCTCATTTTATCTGTCATACAGAACCATATAAGAAGTTACATCCTCACACAGGACACCAGAAACAATAAGAGTATCCAAGTGAACAAGGTCAGCAGCTTCATAACACTAGACTGAAGTCAACAGGAAGTGTGAAGGCTTTCATTCAGTGTTGAGTAATGAAGAAATCAAATGCGAGTACACTCGTGGTGCATTTTTCCAGTGGATTAAAATCCATGAACGCACACATCACATTGGTTTACGCTCGCCCTGCAAGATGGCATCCTGGGCTTTGGGTTATACTTAGATACGGTGTGGGCTTGCTGTAGAGAACGCTGGAGAACTTGGCATCACTCTTGATGATTGTTCAAGTGAAAAACAGCCAAAGACACATGAATGTATCCACGTAACCTGAATAAGCAGGAAGATGTGTTCGTGCATTTGCCTACAATAAGGTTAGTTGATATATATATATAAAAAAAAAAAGAGCAACGTTACATACGTTTTTATAAAATGATAGCAGGTGTGAGCTCAGTTGTATCAGGGTCAGAAATGTCTTACGTATCCTACTTGTGTGTCTCTTGGTCATGGCTGGAAACTTGACTCTGTAAACTGTCTTGAGCAAAAGGCTGAACATTTCACCTACTCCACAAGAGCAGTGCAGACCCCTCAGCTCTAAAAGACCACGGAAAAGGACAGAGCTAAAGTTGGAGAAGGAGAAAAAAAAAAAAAAGCCCTTAGCCTGGAGGTGGCTTAGGGCACGGCCTTCACACAAAGAGCCAGGCTCTTTAAGGAGCCGCTGCAGGGAGGCCAGTCATTTGGATCTCCGTCCTTTATCAAATATCGCTATGAGGGCAATAGTAAATTGCTCTTGACGCACAGCCAATCGGTTACGCTGCCCTGCTTTACTGCCATGGCTTAAGAGGCTGCATGGCTCACTTTCAAGTACGAACCGAGAGAATGTTTTTCAGATGACTTGCAAGAAAACAAGAAACAAACCCTAAAACGTTTACCCAATTGTACCATTGCATAGAGCGTCAGTAAACTAGCCGTTACAGGCATTCAGGCACGCTGGGCCGCTCCATATAAAAAACCTACTTCTGAATCTAAAAAAGGGTGAAGCTTTAAATATACTGACACAACAGCCTGAGAGGTTACTGTATGAATATATAACGAAGACCATGCGCACTGTGCTATAAATAATGAGACGAACTGCACGTCACCCAGAAAGGCACATACGTGTAAAACCGTGTATTAAAGCATGGCGTTAATTTCATACGTGTCTGTAAAGGGGAACATGGGATACGGAGATCAGGAAGCTGTTATTTGGATGGCAGATTCTTTTTATAGAGCGAGTCAATACTGAGCCTCGGGCTGCTGCTGCTGCACCTAAATTTAGGTGGAGCTCACTTTGATTCAATTTGACTGCAAAGCTGCAGTAAATACAATCTAATCTCAGTGCAACACAATATTGTCCTGGTTTGGGATTTAAGCTTGGAACAGAAATCGAACTGATTATGTAGATGCTGTAATTCGAAAAGAAAGTGTTTGGCTTTCCCATAAAATAAACAAATAAATAAACAAACCAAAAATCACCAGTGTCCTGGTTTTGGTTATCTTTATATTCTAAGCGCTTTGCCCCCCAAAACGAGTGCTGCTTAATATAGACCACAACAGCAGGCTGAAACGACTCATTTGGAGTCTGCAGCAGCCGCAGCGGCCAAGTACGAGAGCGTCGTTACAGGCAGGGCTTCAGACGAACATAGTAATACTCTTATCTTAGGGCGTTTAAAACCTGCACCTAAATGACTCACATCTAGACTCTGCAGTTTGAAACACGAGCTTAGGTGAGTGAAATAAAAGCGAAATATAGGCGCTAGATCATTTTTTGGCTTCCACCTACAGAAATCAATCATTATAGAAGCGCACTGCATGAAACTAAGCTACTCATGCTGTTCTGGCCTTTGAAATCTTCGATCACGTGAACGTGTGTGCGCTCCAGAGCGCAGTGGTCAGCGGGGTCCGGGTTATTTTATTATTATTTTTTTTTTAAATTAATAAAGAAATGATTGTTACAGTGGTGGAAATGCAGTGCACTGCTGTGAAGCGTATTGTATTTCTGACTGAAGTATTAGTTATTATCCTGTTTGGCTGGTCACTTGAAGTGAATGGGTTTAAATATCACGTTTTACACTCACGTGTGCTTTAGCACTTCGGCTAAGGTCGGAGTCTGACTTGTGAACTATCTGCTGAACTCTACAGGTGTGTATTTGAATTTTGCCATAGTGTTAAGTCCGTGTGCCTCATTATTGAAAAGTCGACACAGTGCATGTGCTACATATACCCTCATACACACACTTTCCACAGGAGGGGAGTTTAGGAGGCCACTTTCCTGTCCAAAATTAGACTCGCTACTTTACTTATTATTCCCACTTTTTTTTTTTTCCCCCCTGAAACTCATTTTCAGCAGCAATGAATTATTTAGCACGTTTTCAAGCAAAATGGCACCATTCTGATTAAACAGTGTGCCAGATAATCTCATACCACACACACACACACACAGGTGATGGGGTAAGGGGAGGGCTAAGTGACAGACAGAGAGGGGGCTGGGATGGGAAGCCATGCTGTTTTCTCTTGGTGCTGCAGACGCAACATCTTTCAGAGGAAGGAAAGGGAATGCTTGGTGTGTGTGTGTGTGTGTGTGTATATACACTTACCGCATTGCTCTCAGTGCAATTTTGTATGCCAATTCGGCATCGTGAGGTAGGAGGGAGGTGAACAGATACTTGGCAAATGTGTGCATTGGAACACTCTCTCTGCAGATGATTTCTCCCAAACCACTGTAGGGCCCACCTGTAGGAAGAAATTCATATATACACACACTTGAGCATCTAAAAACACACACACACACGGTCTACTTTTTTTGCACATTACTTTGGTGTAGCAGCTGCCGTCTGAACAGACTCTGCAGGACATTTGATTATACAGATGTAAAACAAACACACAAATGAAAGGAGAGAGAGAGATTAATAGTCTGTAATACACATCATCTACAATCAAAGTAACCAAAGAAATGAACACTTTTACTTCTGGAAAGAAAAAAAAAACAAAACAGAGCTTTTATTACTTGCTTATTCTGGTACGGCAGGTTGCCACTTTTCTTCCCCCTAATTTTTTTTCCACAATTTAGTCGCCCGTAAACTGAAGGTATGGATTTAGGACTGATAAAAAAACGACTGGTTCACTGATCGGACGGAATAATTTAGGGATATATTTCTAATACATCCATTAAAAAAAAAACAAACAAAAAAAAACACACAGTTCTTCCTCTGGTGCGAGGTCAGAGACAAATCTCAAAGGACAAAGGAAGAGTGCCTTCGTCAACTCCAGAGCGTACGTGTGGCATAGTTACTGCTTTCATTCGTTAAGCTGCAGTAAATGCTTTATCTGGGTCAAGGTTAAGGCAATTTCTGTTACAGCTTGATATTTGACCAGTAGAAAC
Organism: Tachysurus vachellii; assembly: GCF_030014155.1. Taxonomy (NCBI): domain Eukaryota; kingdom Metazoa; phylum Chordata; class Actinopteri; order Siluriformes; family Bagridae; genus Tachysurus; species Tachysurus vachellii. Next base: position 5,321,288 of record NC_083479.1, read on the forward strand.
AATTGCGAATGATGATAACGTCAGGAGAAAGCTGGACTGGGTTTGTGAGCATGGGGAGGATTTTGGGGAATGGGCAGGAATTTGGTTACGCTACCTTGTAACCTGCATCCCACTCACTCAACACACACACACACACACACACACTTAAGTAAAAGTACATAGCTTAATTGCTCAGTAGCTCAGTGTCACAGCTTAATTTCAAGAAACGGAAAAAAAAAAGTCATCCGTTTGTTACAGGAGGAAATGTTTTCCAGTTGCAGCTGTAACTCGGGCCGAGATGCTGTGACTTAACACAGCATCAGTGCTAATCTGCTTAGGGTTGATTTGTTCAGGCCTCTTTTCTTTTCTTCTCATTGCCAAACCAGATGAAAGTGTGAGCCCACTTTCAAGTAGGTAAATGTCTTCCCCCCCTCCCCTCCACACTGCCCTACAAGATCCACTGCCATGCCAGAAGCCATATGCGAGGGCTTTGTTTCTCCGGTCATTAGATTATTTAGATTACTTTCTACTGAGAGGCCCTCGACCGCAGGCCACATCACACACAAACACACGCACGTATATATTCACGCACGATGGGCCATGGTAACAATGTACTCAAGCCCCTGATACACACAACAGTTTATGGGAAACACAAACACTACAGCAATCACACAGCCAAGCTGAGACAGAGACACACAAACGCTCAAGTAAAAATACAAACACAAACAGTGTGAGCTACACCAGAGACACACAGACACAGCTGAGAATGTTGAGTGTATTAGAGCGAGACTCTGGTAATAGGTTCTCTCCATTCATGCATGCTTTTCCTGTTTGCACTGCCCATGTGACGGCTGCTGGCACGGGCCAGGTGGAGGGAGGGAGGGAGAGTAAACGAAAAAAGGGAGGCAAGGAATGAGAAAGGGATGCAGCGCGGCCTGTTTATCAGCTTCCTTCCCTTTTTCATAAAGAGGTAGTGGCACTCGGAGCGAGGCTGACTGCAGTGGCCATTTTGCATTCTTTCCACATTCACCACTGGTGCAGCAAACGGCCCTGACACCGCACTCCCTTCAACGGCTCAGAGATCGAGCGCACGAGTTCACATTCAGCTGAATAGAGAGTAGGAGGGGGGAAAAAAAAGTGAAAAGTGGCAGGCAGTACGTTTCCACGTTCCTGGAATTAATTGCCGATATGGTTTAACCTTGCCGGAAACTTGAAAGGTATTTTGCATGATGAAGGAGGCTGGGGAGCTTTTGCTGAAACGGCCCCTGAGGCCCTGCAGGATTCCATTTTGTTTTTTGCAAAACAAAGCGCTTTGTAAATCATCGTGCCTTGATATCGGAACGCGGCCAAAAAATGTTTGCTATGCTAATAAAACAAAATTACACAAATTAGATCATGTTAATTCCTCCCCCACCAGCTTCCACAGCCACATCCCCTGCCTTCTCTGTTGGGTGGCACAGTTAAACAAAAACAACAACAAACTCGGCACTCACTCTCGAGCAGGAGCACGGCTTGCTTGCGGAAGATCTTGACCAGCGTGTCATCCAGCTCCACCTCCTGCAGCTTGGCGATGAGGTGCTCCTCGTTGCGGCACACTTTCTCCTGGGCGTACAGGCCTTCGGGCATGATCCTCTGCTGCCCGAGGCCCATGAGAGCCGTCTCCACAGCCAGCGCCAGGTAGGACTCTCCCTCCTCCAGGAAGCGACGTGCCGTGGGGAACATATGCACATCGCCGTGCTTACTGGAGCTCGTCGTGCCTGCTGGTGGAGATGACATGGCTTTTAACAACGCTATAATTTGGAGATTCCTTGAAAATAAGATTGCTACATATAGTGTACGCTTTCCATAGTGACGGCGCTCTGTAACGTTTGCTGAGGGGCTTTTTATGGCAAAGCTATATTTACACACGGGTTTAAAATGAAATTTGGGGAGCATTTAATGTTTGGTTTAAAAGAACGAAAGAACCTACTGTGCTGACATAGTAGTGGAAGAAACTGAAAAATAGGGTTTAAATGTGAAAACCTGACAATTTTCTATGCATTTTCAGTAAACTTGCTAACTCTAATTCACCAAAAGTCTAAAAAAAAAAAATTGAGCATTAAGATATTCTATCATTTAAAGTCGTCTTCTCTCTCGGTGTAAACTTTAGCAATTAACAGTCCTTCTTCAGGCATTCTTTAAAGTGGCCGAGTATTCTGACACCAGTTCACCTCGGCACTGAGAGCTGCCTCGCAGGAGTTGGTGCCTGGCCTTGGTGCATCGTAATGAGGCACCGGAGAGGACCGAGCTTTCTCTAATGAAGCAGCTGTCTTTGCCAGGACACTGGCAAGCCATGCTCAATTACCCCTCTGAGCGAAGGAAAGAGTTTTGCTGGACTTGCAAAAAAAGAAACTGAACAGAGCCAGATAACAAAAAAAAAAAAAAAAAAGGCTTAAATGCAGGTAAGGATGTTCTAAAGCCCAGTGCCTCACACTCCACTGCTCTGTGGCTACATTGCCACACACTTCGCTGCATCACGTACGTCCTCTCAGAACGATTTAAATCCACCCTTTTAATTGGCTGTGAAAGGGCCGGGCTCCGTGGAGACACTACTGCTCCAGTGTGTCAATGCCTGGCGAAGGAAAGGAGAGCTTCAGGCTGGCACTGAAATTAGGCCTGGATCACCCGAGAGTCCTCTGCTGTGAGCAGCTTCACAGTATAAGGGAGCAAATCCCACTTAAACACCCATAAATTCACCAAAAATATCTAACCTGCATCCCACGGCTGTTTCCCAGTCTGCATCACGTAACCATTATCTTTATTATAAGAAGTTCTCTCGGACTCGGCGTCGGAGATTATTCATTAGCACTGATGCTAGCTCATTTGGGGATAATTGTGAGCAGGATCATAATGTTTTAATGATGCCTCTTTGGATTGGGGGTGCCTGACCCCAGGAGGGTTTAACGTGCTAATCACGCAGAAGGGCACACAACCAGACGCTGAGGCATCATGCACACACCTCTGCTTACCTCCCTCCTCCCTCCTCTTTCCCATACTGCTAATAAACCAGGGATCCACTTCAAAGCAACGTGGAGAGGACATTAAGCAGCTAATGCCTTGGGCAGGACTGCTAGCCAGCGAGTGGGTGGAGATGATGCTGGGGTTCAGTAGTTAGAACTGCCTGTTCTAGTCTGAGAGAAAGTTATAAAAGAAAAAAAAGACAGCGCAGTGGACGAGTTTGCCACTAAAACCATGATTTAGGGATCCTTCAGAGGCTGGAGCCAGTACAACATGGCTGCTGCCTGAGATGACGGGAGCATTCGTACCCATTGGACGGTGCCAATCGACAACTTTGAGGCCCCTGAAGGCGGCAATAAGGCGTAATTACGGTGCTGGTGATCGTGATCCAGCCATCTCGCCAATCAAAGCTCATGAATAAGAGATGGGGAACAAAAAACATTAAAATTAAAAAGCATTAAAAATGCAAGGGGAAAGAATGCAGTCGCTGACATGTGCACCAGGATTAAAAGAGCCTCTTCTCAGTTTGGCTCGGTTACACAAAGCGGTGCACGAGCGAGCGCTGAACCGCAACACATGAGGGTTAATTGGAGACGGGTGGATCGCTGCAGAGGTACGGTACTCTACTAGCAATCTAGGAAGTAACGTAGATAAATGTATTTTTAAATATATATACACACACACACAGTCGTGTGAAAAATTAGGACGCCCCATAAAAGCCTGTGTGTTTTATTTTTCAATAAACGTTTGAGCATTAAAATGGACCTTCATTTTAATGGAGATAATGGAAGATTCAATTAATATAACAAAAAAAAAAAAAGGTCTTTGTTAAATGATCTGTAAACTGTAATTAAAAAAAATAATCCACTATCTTGTGAGGAAAAAGTAAATACACCGTATATTTATTTGTATTTAAAATAGCTTATATTACCTACAGGTGCATCACATCAGGTGCAAACTGTTAGAACATTTTGAAGGAGGTTTTTCTTATTTAAACCTCAGATATTCAGTTTGGTTTGCTCCTAATTGTTGAAGTAAGAGGTATCACAACGGTGTGATCCAAAGAGCTCTCTGAGGCCTTCAGAAAGAAGATTTGTGATGCTTAACAGACTGCAGGATGCTTAAAGAAGTCTCCAAAAACCCTAAAATATCATCACTGGACCTACAGCAAGCAGTTGGTGTCTACAATCAAAAAGAGACTGCACAAGTGAAGTTTGCAAAAGAACAAAAAAGACAAATGCCAAGACATCAGGAATAACGTGCTTCGGACAGATGAGTCTAACGTTGAATTATTTGGAGAACAGAACAGGGGTCATGTTTGGTCTAGCCCTGAAACATGGAGGTGGAAGTGTTATGGTTTGGAGATGCTTTACTGCAGCAGGACCTGGTTAGATCATCATCATAGAATCCGCTATGAATTCTACATTGTATCAGAAGGTGCGTCAGGAACACGAGAGCGTCTGTCAAAAAATTTAAACTGGAGTGAACTGGGCCTTGAAACATGACAATGACTCAGTACATATCAGTAAATCCACCAATGACTCGCTGAACAGCACAAAACTCCTGAGAATTCTGGAATGGCCAAGTCAAAGCCTAGATCTAAGTCCTATTGAGAGCCTGTGTGGCGATTTGAAACGATCTGTGCATGCAAGAAACCCCCCAAACATCATACAGCTGAAAGAATTGTACATTGAGGAGTGAGGGGAAACTTTCTTCCAGCTGATGTCAGAAACTGGAAGATGGCTACAAGAAACGTCTCATTGAGGTTATTTCAGCCAAAAGGGGAAACACTAGCTATTAGGACACAGGGTTCAGGAACTTTTTCCTCAGTTGAAATACACATTTTTATTGATTTCTTTTGTTTAATAAGTGAAAAAAAAGATTGTTGTTTACATGCAATAACATCGCTTTCATCTACAGGTACAAATTAAAACAAGATCAAAAATTGACATGTTGACATTTCTTAATAAAGAACTGAATAATTAATGCAGTGTCCTAATTTTTTCACGTCTTTGTGTGTATATGCGTGCATGTATGTGTACACGCATCATAAAGAAGAGTATCATTAGATTTTTATGGGTGTTTATTACTGCTGTTCATAGCACTGTGACTACATTACAGTGAACTGGCACCAGGCTGGGGGACTTCTAAGGAAGGTGTTTGGAGGCAGGTGTGTGTGTGTGTGTGTGAGTGAGAGAGAGAGGACACGTCATCTTCAGGTGCTGTAGTGAGACGCTGTATCAGCTGTTTATGATTGTGTTTCTCGTGTGTGTTTGTACCTGAGAAGTCTGCTGAGCTCTCGTCGACGCCACGAGCAGACTCCATCAACGTGCTGAACAGCGTGCCGATGGGGTCCAGCGGGTGACCCACCCAGCCCTCCAGATTTGTAATGGAGGTCATCCCTTTATAGAGCGTTTCTAGAGATGGAGAGATTGACGAGCGTTACTGTACTGCCCTTTAAAGACCATGAGAGTGTGTGTGTGTGTGAATGTATGCCCTATAGTAATTGTATGGAAATCTAACTATAAATGGATTGTTTATGAAATGAAACATTGTTCTATCCTGTGGATTTAAACACTATGGTATGGACACACACACACACACACCGTGATGTCTAGTCATTTTAACTGTAGCTAAAATACTTTCTGATCACGTTTCGTACGCATGTTGTAACTTCAGCTCATCATGCCAAGCGCCCCTTCGGCAGGCGACAGACAGATTTCCGCACGTCTGGCATGCCTGGCTTTGGCGCAGACGAACCACCCGACGTTTCAGCACGGCTTCTCTTTTGTTTTGCGAAAGGACAAATGGCGGACACCTGAGAGCCGCGAATGCCTCCGATCCTGCAGCTCTTGTGCAAATCACTGCGATGGCACTTTACATTCTGGCCAGCGAGCCGCCTCATTTGAATGTGAACAGCGCTCGTGCGCTAGTCCCACAACAGGTAGTCATTTGCATTTAAATGCAATTGACCCCAATAACAGTGGGCATAAGTGGACATTGTAGCTTTAGGGGGGAAGAAGAAAGAAAAAAAAAACTGCCCAAAAAAAGGATAAAAACCATCCTAGAAATGGACACGCCTTCCCACAAACACACACACAACATCAAAAGGAATGACTGATTACATCAGGCTGAGACGGAGAGACATTTTTCACCACAAAGCCGTCTTCAATTTGTTCCGGTGTCACAATGTGATACCTTTACAGGACGCTTGCTTGCTTGATGGATGCTGCATGTCGCTTCTCAGCAGTGATTGTACATGATCCGAATATTCAACTACAAAAACCGGCATTAAGAGAACAGTACACTCAAAATGCAAATACAGCTAACGACGCATGACCTCATTTGCATCATGCTAACCGGCACCAGCTCTCACTCTCGCTCGCTCGCTCACACTCTCTCTAGAAAAAAGTTTTCCTTTTACGTTGCACTTCACTGTGAGGAACCCGGCGCCGGCCTGAGCAGCACCAGCATGTGGAGCAGCACCAGCATGTGGAGCAGCTCACCGTTTTTGTGCTTCCTAAAAAACTCCAGCTGCTTCTGCTGCTGTCTGCGCAGGGTGTTGACGATGGCGATGGCCAGACGCAGAGCCTCTCGTGGGTAGCCGTGCGATCTCAGGGCATCTACCCGGGCACAGGCTGTGGGCACGTGCTCTGGGTGGGGGGAAAAAAATAAAAATAAACAAACAATAAATAAACGTATCAGGAGAACAACCAGCATCCTGTATGAAGTGGTTCCATTCTTAAAACAGCAGGCTCATTTTTGTTAACAGGAACTAACTTCTCTGACTAGCTGACTAACTAATCCTGCTTGAAGTACCGGTATTTTTCTGTTGTTTTAAACTAGAGTGTGAAAAACAATTTCTAAGACCTGCCTGTCGTTAATGAACGGTAATGATGACATTTACAAGGCGAGGACAGACATGGCAGCGGAAATTGAGTCATCTGTGTCAGTGTGGAGCGAGAACTCCTGTACATATTACCCAATCCTCCCACCACCTCCCCCCTCTCTTTAGCCTGGTTTGTTCTACCGGAGTTCAGTAAGGCTCTATGGCGAGAGCGTTAAAGGGCGGGGTTTTTATTGTTTTAGTTTAAATCCTGCGAGCATATCTTGGGAGGGGGAAGAAATACTTTTCCATACGACAGAAAAACAGAAGCGAGTCAGCACAGATGTCTTTTATCCCCGAGCTGTGGAGCTGCTTACCGTGCCAGAGGGGCCAGCCGCGCGAGTCGAACAGGGAGTTCTCAGTGCTGTCGTGGTAGCAGTAGTTGGTGTAGAGGTCATCACTGATGATGTGCTGCAGGTGGCTGTCCTGCCAGTGGAGGTCACAGGCCTCGATGGCTCTGGTGAACACCGTCCGGTGAGGCCGAGTGCTCGAATCTGAAGAGGAGAGAGAGACGAGTAAGTGGAAAGGTCATGGCAGTGTTAATCTCAGTGCTCAAGGAGGCAATGGTCTGCAGTCCTAAGCTCAGTTTTGTATTTTTTTCCCGCCCCTTTTATGGCAGGTGTAGACAAAACAATCCTGTCCGCTGCAACGCAGGTGGAGCAAACAGAAGGCTTTTTATTCTAAACTATATGCAGAAATGAAAAACAAAACCATTTAGCTAGCTAGCGAACCTACTTAATGTAACACAATACATTACATCAACAGCCTGTGAGCTTCCCCATTTATTCTCCTGGTGTATGTTTTCACCCAATAAATGCTGGTTATCATTTTTCCCTTTACAGGACGAGACTGCGAATCTTTTTTTAGTTCTCGCTTTGCCGTTTGTAAAGGTTATCTACAGCACGCATTTCATGTGATATCACATTACCTTACTCTAAAGCCAAATGCAAGGGAAAAAAAGGGGAAAAGAAAGAGGGAGATAGAGGAGAGTTACAAGAGATGATGGATAGAGGCACAAAATAGCTTTAAACACAATAATAATTATGGTCCTGTAATAGCGTTCCTCCATATTCACGCTGCAGGCACAGCTCAGAAAACTCTGAACAAAGCAAAGCTCTGCCTTGCAGATATCATTGCTCACAATTATTAGAGAGCGGAAATGAATATTTATAACAAAAGACTCCTTAAAGACATTTTAGCCCTTACAAAAGCACAAAACTTTCATTAGAGGCTCTTCGTTTAATTCTGCCTTGGGTTAAGAAATGCAAAGTGAATGCATAAAAAAAAATGCATGGAGGAGAAGGGAAAGAAGGACGAGGAGGAGGAAGAGGAGGAATTACGCTGTTCAATTAGACCCAGAATGCCCAATAAATTGGAGGCAGAGTTCTGGAGTGATTATAGGCCGATTTTTGTCTCCACACACTCCTGAACACGTTCCCCACACACACACCTTGGTTGGCGTGGGCACCTTGAGGCAGAGCGTTGGTCAGATTGGGCAGCTCGTTGCCATGGTTACCATCCTCCCAGGGGCAAACGTCCACACCGTTCCACTTCTTGAGCTGCCGGAGCCACGAGGCCTTCTGCTCAGACTTACAGTGAGGATTCAGCACGATGCACATCCACAATGCACCTAGAGAGAGAGAGAGAGAGAGAGAGAGAGAGAGATGGTTAGAGCATAAACAAACCAGAGAGAGAGAGAGTGAGAGAGAGAGAGAGAGAGAGAGAGAGAGAGAGAGGGTTAGAGCATAAACAAACCAGAGAGAGAGAGAGAGAGAGGGTTAGAGCATAAACAAACCAGAGAGAGAGAGAGTGAGAGAGAGAGAGAGAGAGAGAGAGAGAGAGGGTTAGAGCATAAACAAACCAGAGAGAGTGAGAGAGAGAGAGTGTGTGTGTGTGTGTGTGTGAGAGAGAGAGAGAGAGAGAGAGAGAGAGAGCGCACACAGGACAGAGAAAGAGATGGATGGCAGAGGAAAGGGGACAAAAAGAGAAAAAGAGGAAAAGGAGAGGCATGATTGAGAAAGCAGGGGGAAGGAAGGGATAGTCAGCAGATATTTCCCTATAATGCCTTCTCTTTTCTACTTTCTTTCCAAAAACATGAACCTAATGAGTACACACACACACACACACACACACACACACACACACACACACACACACACACACACACACACACACACACACTCACACAATGTCCCTTCAGAGCTTGAATGGATTATAAGGGGTCGGAGATGACGTCTGCTACACGGCCAGATGAAATTTTATTCACTTGATCCTCAAATTCCTTCAGACACAAACACAGAACTAGGTCATGTGACCGCTCGAATGACAAAGTCCAGCTTTAACCATCTCACAGAAGCCTTGGTGCTAAAGCCAACGTCCCGAGTCGGCCGCCGTTCTCGTTCCCTTCCTCTGTTAAACATGCTAATCTGTTCTGTGCTCATTAGCACTCCTGCTGTAATTGTCTTGTGTGTGTATTCTCTAAAGGATCCCCAGGTCTGACACGCTGCGCTGGATTCTTTTTAGGGGTCAATTAGAGATGACGGCCATAAAAATCTATAATGGATATTTGGCATACGGCTGAGGAGCTGGAGGGTCGTGCAGAGCGAGATGGAAGGTATAAATGTAGATGACTAACAGGAAGTGTGTGCATGTTTTTACAGACAGTGCAAACATCTTTAACCTAATACAGGAAAAAAACAGAAAGGAAAAAACCCAAAAGTAATAAAATAGGGGGGAAAAATAATTAAAATCCAAACGTAAAAAGAAAAAAAAAAATACAATACATAATTTAAAAAATATGTAAATATAGAAACTTATTTTATAATATAAGATAGAAATAAATAAAAACAAAAATAAGGACTTAATGATTTATTTTAATCAGAAATGTATACATTTTTCTTCATCTGCGCATTTGTTGTGATGTCACAAGCAGTAAACAGTGCGCCCCTAACTAACTAACTAACTAACTAACTAACTAACTAACAGAAAAGGTGACACGATTCTTTGTCAGTGTGATCAGACAAAATCTCGATCTGTTTTTGAAGCCTGACCGATGAAAAGGTTTGTTCACACAATAGTGGACTCTTCCCTAAAGGCAGATGGCAGACGGATCCACATCCAGATCCACTCTCAGACTCCACTGTTATCCCCCAGAAATTCTCGGGTGGTGGGCAACTCGCTAAGAGGTTCTACATCCCACCAATACCAACAAACTAAAAATGACAGAAAGTGTTCCTAGTGAGCGCTGGATCGATAGTCTCTCTCTCTCTCTCAGGGTTCAGACCTGCTCGCGTCCCCCAGGCTGGCCGTCTCAGGCGTCGGTAGGAGCCGTACGTCATGCGGCCGCTGCATTAGGCCGTGATGGATGGATCCCAGCGAGAGGCTCATGCAATACAGATCATGTAGGAAGGTTTAATCACTCCCAGAGCGTGCCACAATAACACACAGAGGATACCTGCAGCGGCCAGAGCGCACGGGGAGACGAGCCGAGAAGAAATACGATGTCAGAGGAACAATTAGAAGGAGGACAGACAAAGGGGTTAGAGAGAGACAGAGACAGAGAGAGAGTAGAGGTAAAAAAAAAAAAAAAAAAAAAAGTGTGAGGGAGGAATGAACTGAGGAAATATAGAAGAGATGGTGTGAAGGGAAGGAGGGGGAGGGGGAGAGGAGAAGAAGAAAGCTGGTGCGCCTTTTGTTTGGGCATCGAGGACAACAGAAGGAAGAGAGAAAGTGCAATCGGGACACGCCATCGCAGCTCCTACGCTGGAATAAACCATTTCCAAGACAGAAGGGTGATGGACAAAAAAAAAAGGACTTACAAGTGAGAGAACCTATATACGTTATTTAAATTAGGTTCAGCACTAAACACACACAGTGCAGCAGTTCAGGTGTCTTCTACAGAACAGGCTTCTATTTAACTGAATATACATCGTACCTCTGATGTGGGTCTGACGTCTGCACGTCATTTTGGCTTTTATTTTGAGACCTTGTTCATGTTTTAGAGGAAAATGACCGCAGCACTGCTAGAACACACACTTCAGATGTCTTTAGTTAATTAGTTATTAGTTGTTGAAATCATGCAGTTCCCTCTGACTGGCACGGGTTGGATATACTGTTAGAAACAAATAGAGTCTTGTCGTTTATTTCTTTTTGTTAAAATGATATTTAACCATCATCATTTCCTCTGACGTCCTGATAACGGTTTGCAAAGAAATCTGTGGTGGTGTTTTTTTGTTTATTTTAAAGCATTCCAACATTGCTACAAATATTATCTGTGATTTATTTATTCAAAATAAATAATAAGTAACTATTAAAAGATAACAAAAAAAATTGCGTAATCATGGGGTTGATGTCGTGGGTTGAAGTCAAGTCACTGTGTGTATTGTTTCATGGCAGTTGTGTAACAGCTGTGTAAATCTTTGTAAATCCTGATGTATTTGCTTTGGGTAAATTGCTTGAATACTTTTATAATGATTGATTTTTAGACAGTTGTTTTTAAACACAGCATTGACCTATAATATTTTAGAAAACTGCAGATACGCCGCTGCAGATACGCCGCTCCGCCTTTTCCTGCGTCTGTGTCAGACGTGACAAAATATAAACAGTATTAACAATATAGTTCTGTGCACCTTATCACAGTGTACCGTCGCTCCCTGTCTAAACCTTTCATAATGTGAGGATTGGAGCGAGTTGCATATGGAACGGCGAGGCGAGGCGAGGCGAGACAAGGCGAGGGACAGCAGGACACCACGGCAGCTGTAATTCATTATGATGGAGATCAAGATAAGCCTGTGTGTTGGGGGAAATATAACGATGAGAATATTAAACAAGGTGCTGTATCGTAATCTGGCTCCTTCCGCGCTTTTACCTTCATGCCGTCTCGCTCGGCAGAGTTTCCGGCCGCGAGGCTGGGTTAATGTAAAGGATTAGAGCTTGCTGCTGTAATTATGTCAGCAGAGACAAGTCGTGGCCTAATTCCTCACCCCCCTCTCTGTGTCTTGTATCTCCTTGCGCTCTACTGGAACGCCGATGCCATCTAGATGAAAAGGCTTCTGTTTCACAGCAGCACAGATTAATTAAAACAATATTGAGCGTCGCTGAATATATTCACACGTGAATTCGAGCGCTCGCTTCCTTCCTCCTCCCTTGAGCTGCTGCTGCTTCTTTCACGGGCCTAATCTGAGCCTTCGCTGCCCGTCTCCATCAACCTGCAGAGTCTCTCAGCCCTTATCACTACCCTGTACACACACACACACACACACACACATCGTCCTTCACCAAACCCACCCACGCAGGCCTGTCTGAGGCAAATGTGCTTTTGTTCTCTTGACAAAAGAGGGAAACCAGAGGGAAACATGGCGGTATAAATCTGCACAGTAATCGCTCCCTTATTTCCATCGCTACTTCTTTTCTATCCTAGAAACCACCCCACTCTCCCCTCTCCACCACCCCCCCACGCCACCGCAGCTCCAACCTGACCGCCGGTGTCACATTAAGTGTCCGGAATTTAATGAAACAGTCTTAGCATTATCGCTCCTGTCAGAAGGCTGGAGATGGCGGAGGGGGAGCAGCCTTCATAACGAAGGCCTCTCCAATTACGGAGCTGACAGGACAAGCGATTCATCAGAGAGTGGGAAGACACAGGAGAGGGGAAAGACAAAGGTGGATCGGACACGGCCTTCTACTCCTTCCTGCTCTTTAATGAGACAGGGGCCTCTCCGTTGCAAGACTTGCCCTGAGACAAAATGGCTGCCGAAGAGAGGGAAAGGAGACGAAAAGGATGGAGGCTGCATATCTGTTATATGATAAAGATCATTTTTAATGACTCGATCTCACAAACAATGAAATCCTGGATAATGATGTCATATTGTGAAAGCTCGGAGAAAGGGCAGGTGTTACTTTTCAGGTGCACACACACACACCTTTAAAATCCTCAACCGACCACTAAAATTCTATACTGCAGTATGGACAACATAAAGGAAAGACAACAGACTCCCTTTTAGTCGTGCACTTAAAAAAACAAAACAAAACAAAAAAAAAACAAAAAAAAACACATTTGACAAGAACCCTCTCTACCCATGCCGACTCCTGATTTTTCTCTCCTTGTGCCCAGGAACCCAGACTCTCTGTAATGTGCCTGCTGGCGAAACATGACGCTGCTTACAGCATTGGCAGGCGTGATGCTGTGGCAAGCCAGTCCCAATTTAAGTGATTACAAATCCATTCAATTTGAGCCACTTTCATTCCTGCGCTGCTTTTAACCCTTGTTGACGGTGATGTAGATGATGCAGATGATGAACGCGCTGAACTGTAAAGATGGAGTCTGGCCTGCTCCAGGATCCAGAGCCTACATTACTGTATTGCATGCACAAAGCCCTGGGGTGGCCTTAAGTGGAAAAAGAATATGCAATATTGATCAGGAGCAAATGCTGCAAATGTGTAGGGCGGCAACGGAAGCGGCTTTGAGATGACGCTACGCTGTTAGCGAACGTTAAAACTAAAACCAAAGGCGCAAAGTGCTTCTGAAATATTCGAAATAAAACCATCTAACCTGAGTTACACAAGCAACATCCAATGGCTACAAGCAGGCTGAGGTCATCACTACCCCTTCATGTTGACTGACTAAGCTATAGGTGCACAAATAATTAAGTCGAACATTTGACTCACCGAGTTCGTCCCAGAGCTGGCGGTATTTGTCTGTCATGGTGGTGCCCTGCTGCCTCCACAGCGCCAGCCTCGGGTCGGCCATAAACTGCTCAGTGATCAGCGTCAGCATACGAGCCCCATTTGAATCACGCATTTTCAGCATCTCTCTCACCTGTGGACATCACACACACACACACACTTTTTTTTCTAGATTCCTTAAAAAAAAAAAAAAAAAAAAAAAAAATCTAATTCATTCCAGGAGGCATCGTTTATTGTCTAGCAAGTATTCAGAACGCTGTGCACCCTCAGTTCAGGTTAAGGAGTGGCGTGTTTACACGCGTGTCTGTGTTTGCCACACTCTCATATGTGGTGGGTGTGTTTTCGTTCCAGCGGCTTAGCAAGCACACGAGATGTCGAAAAGACAAATCGGCACCATCAAAGGAACTGAAACAGCCGTGAAAAACAGCAGGATGTAACACACAGAGGAGGAAGACTCGGTGCATCAAGTGCACTTCATATATAACCGTATCACAAGACGGCACTAGACTAGTTTTATACAAAACAACTAGATGGTTACGGGTTTAATAATAGCTGAGAATGTTTCAAAAGAATTTTTAAAAATGATGTCGTGCTTATTATTGTTATATGTGTACAAGGCGAGTGGGGGACCAAACTGTCCTACCTTTGAGAAGAGGAGGTTGAGCTGCTTGCCAGAGCCGTGGTATCCCCCTTGGGACAGGAAAAGTTTGACCTGTTCCCGAACCTGTTCCTCGTCAAGATGCCAGCAGTTCTCATCGTCCACGCTGGCTCCTGCTGTGGGGTCCGGGGCTCCTAACACGTGAACAAACGTGACCGTGCCGCTTAGCAAAACGAATGCTAGGTAAACAAGGCTTAAAGAAACAGAGTGCCGCAGGGATGACATTATTTAGGCTATCCCAGAGGTTAGCATCAAGACAAAAAGAGCACGATTTTCTAAATTTTATTTTGGATTACTGTAGAAAATAAATCAACAAGCCTAGACTCAAATGCCCCTTTTCCACCGAGGCAGTTTGAGTGCTGGTTCAGACCCAGAGCCTAATTTAGAACCAGTTCTGTTTCGACCGCCAAAGCACCGGCTCTGAACCAGGAAAAGTGGTTCTTAAGTAGCACCAAAACGTTGCTGGTCTAGACTTAAGAACCGCTTGTGTTAGGGGCTGTGGGCGGGGCTACTGTTAGCACATTTGATTACCTTAAGTATACTAATGTTTAATACACTTTTACTTTACCGCGATATAATACATTATCAGCACACATGATAGTAAGTAGCTACATGCTAAGGCTAACTTTTTTCCTGTGTTCATGATAAAATAATGTTATGTACTTTCTCGATTACAACCTCCGTTTATACAGATTACATGGAGCTGCATGTACACGTTGGATTCGCCGCGTTTGGGTGTTAATGTAGGTTCACAAAGCCATGAGCATTAACAGTAAAGCAACATCCGCCATTGTTGATGTGTTTGTGTTTGCCGCTGCTGCGCTAAAGTTGCTGGGACACGTGACACGTATACAGTGACGTCACACTCGGTGCTGTGATGGCTCTCTAGCCGGTGGAAAGGCAAACCGGTTCTTAGAAGGTTTGCCAGTGGAACCAACTTTGAACCAGCACTAGCTCTGAACCAGCACCCGGTTCTTTTTGGTGGAAAAGTTTGCTAAGACTCTAGACGAACACCACCACGGTCGCATGACATCAACGTCACCACCGCTAAGCTATCGACAACTCTTTATTTAAAAGAAGTTCCCAGTCACTGTGCTGTTTGTAGATGAACCTGAATGAATGAATAGTTGCAGTTGTATAATAGGAACAGTTTGCACGGGAGTGTGTATAGACAACAAAGACTGTAGTAGAGGAGTCCTTCCTATTTGACGTGTTGTTGTTTAATGTCCCTGCCAACCCCTGTAGTCAAATTTAGCCAGTTTTTTCAAGACACTTAAAGGTGGGGTCTCCATTGTTTGAGAAATGCTTCAGAAAACTGAGTCGGGACGACAAACTATACAAAAATCGACCGCATTTTTTCCTTCTCGATAGGTGAGTAACGTTGCTTTTGTTTTGTTGCACAAAACTAATATATGCCGTCCTTTGCATGATTATGCTTGTGTGTCATTTTTCCTTGTTTGTTTATCTGCAATTGTTTTGTTCTTCCCTTCAGCTATGATAGACACATTTCTTTCCAGTAGTTGCCTGGGTTACGTATGTATGTGTGGGCGGAGCTATCACTACAGGGGTGGGGCCCATTTGGGTTAGGGACGTGTTTGTTTTGGTGATTTCAAATGTCAACATTGGCTTTCAAACATTGGAGACCCTGCCTTTAATAGCTTAAAATAAATAAATAAAAACACGCACAAGTGGGTTAATATTGATGTACTGTATGTCATGGGGGGAAAAAAAGTAAAAATATCCTGAGCTTATGTTAACAACAGACCTTATTGCAGGCATTTAACTAAAAACCCATCCAAAACAGCCAGAGACTTCTGGACGATTTCACCGATTTTAAGACTCATTCCTGCAGCTTTCTATATAATTTGGGTTACTGAATAATGCTTTTTTTAGAGAAATCATACACAGCAACTTCCATATGGCCAATTTACTTTACCAGAACACAGCCAGGTCATATATTCAGTTCTAATCCAGTCCGGAAATGACGAGGGTTTGAGAATTGGTGGTGTTATTGGAGGTCTATTAGGGTTTATAAAGAAACTCAGTTCCTTACACGTGTGCAGTGTAGCGAGGAAGCCCCCGAACACCAGACCAGGAACAAAAGGTTTGATGGCTTAAACGCTTACAGTCTTGTTATAAGGATTTACAAAGCACCACATCAAGACAACTTCCTGCATTCCAGCCGTGACCTCACACAGGCCTGCCTTGATGAAAGCTCACCCTAAACCCCCAACCCCTTCCAAAATCTCCCAGTTAACCGGCTTTTTTTCTTCCATAATTGGAACATCCGTTTTAGATTTCCGCTTTCCCGACAAAAGTGAAATATAATACGGGCCATTGTGCCTCGTGTCGGCGTGATGAGAGAGGCGAGCCGGAGTCGGTTACCCTCTGAGCTTTACATCATCACTGCCAGGGACTCACCAGTGGAATAAAAAGAGGCGGATACTGCCGGAAAACAGGCTGGAAATACTGAGCGATGCCATTTACAGGCAAACCCCGTGTCAGTTATTACTATCAAATTAAGCATCACAATAGATCATCCTGTGATATGAACAACCGGGTAAAGCTGTTCCAGAAAAATCATCCTTAAATCCTTTCCTGCTACCTCATTATAGCTCTTAGACCATAGTGGTACGCGACATCATAACAGCCAGAAACAGTAGCTGCGTCTGAATAGCACTTCTACTCTGCTCTATCTTACGGCAAAAGAGCAGCGTGTTCCGGATCGTCAGTATTCAGGAATCAGTAGGGGAGAAATATCCAGATGATCTACTTCTTCCAATGAGACTCTGCAGCATGGAAAACAACGGACGCTGCTCTGTCCCATAATGCAACAGGGCCTGGTGTGGACGAGCTGAGTGCATGTGCTACAACTTTCGCTCGTAGTGGTTAACCCATACACCTGAGTAAACTGTTGGAAGGTTTTTTTGTGGTTATGACGACATCATGTGTCACTTGACGATACCACCATAAACATGTGGCATGTCTGGATTGTATACATCATTGTATACTTTTTTCCTCCATCTTGAGGTTAATTAGACAAAAGAAATAAGTGTCGTTTTCGGGAAAAACACTCACTGCTACGAAGCTCTGATACTGAAGACTCCTTCTCTCTTACTATACAATCTACTGAGCTGATGTTATAGAAACGTGGTCAGAATGGAGCGGTGCTAGAAATCTCCACATTCGTGTGTGTGTGTGTGTGTGTAGCGAGTCTCCCCTCACCGTGTACTTGGTTGATCTCGGAGTTCTGCGAGAGGATCTCGTCGGCGAGTTTCTGTGCGGTGGGCAGCACTTCTGTGTGGTGCACGGTGATGAGGTACTGGACAAACTTCTGGAGCTGATCGCGGTTCATCTGGAAGAGCGTCTCGGAGATGGGCAAGTGCAGTTTGACCTGCTCGGGCCGTCGAACGCGGTACAGTGACAGTGCTACCACGTGTGCACAGTAAAAAATGTCCTTGTTGCCGCAGCTGCACGTCACCGACGTGATCTTGCAGCGGTCGAAGCTGATAGCTACGCTGCACACCATCTCGGGTTCGGACGGCGTGGCTGGTTCTGTCACTGTGCCACTGAGATGAAAACCTGAGGAGGGGAAAAAAAACAAAACAAAAACAAAGTGTTTAATAAATTTTTCATTTATTTGTTTTATTATACCATTCTACACCATTTTATCTGTGTGTGTGTGTCTCTCTCTATCTCTCTGGATATGTGTGTGTGTCTCTCACGTCTCTATCTCTCTGGGTGGGTGTGTGTGTGTCTGTGTGTCTCTCACGTCTCTATCTCTCTGGGTGGGTGTGTGTGTGTCTGTGTGTCTCTCACGTCTCTATCTCTCTGGGTGGGTGTGTGTCTCTCTCTGGCTCCGTGTGTGTGTCTCTCTGTGTGTGTGTGTGTGTGTGTGTCTGTCTCCATCTCTCTGCGCGTGTGTGCGTCTCTGTGTGTGTGTCTCTCTGTCTCCATCTCTCTGGGTGTGTGTGTCTCTCACGTCTCTATCTCTCTGGCTCCATGTGTGTGTGTCTCTGTTTCCATCTCTCTGTGCGTGTCGTCTCTATCTTTCTGGGTGTGTGTCTGTCACCATCTCTCTTGGTGAGTGTATGTGTCTCTTTCTCTGTACGAGTGTGTGTCTCTCTCTCTCTCTGTCTCTATCTTTCTGGGTGTGTGTCTGTCACCATCTCTCTTGGTGAGTGTGTGTGTCTCTCTCTCTCTGGGTGTGTATCTGTCTCTCTGGGTGGGTGTGTGTGTGTGTGTGTGTGTGTGTGTGTCTCTGTCTCTCTCTATTCCAAAAATCTTTATTCAAACCACCTTCACATTTCATCATAGCTGAGCCATTTTAACCCACGAGTAACCGAGCAGAATAAAAATACTGCTGGCTGCAAAACTGGAAAAAACAATAACTACATTTTAGTCCCAGTTAGTTGACCATCATACCTTATTTACACTCCCACCTAAAATCAGTATCAGCCCAAACATGGACATATTTAAATAAATAATGTTTTACAAAAAAAAAAATCCCTTTCATATCACTAAAAATGAGTGTGAGATACATACACTGGGTACTTTTACATTGACTGACTGACTTTTTTTTATAATTATCTTGTACATTTATTGTACAGTTTGAGTTCCAGTTATTTTTAAAAAGTTAAAAGATAAAAATACAACAAGCAAAAATAAAAACGAGTCCAGACGACCAAAGAAAGACAGGAAGAGGAAGTGAGGGCTCTTATTCCCTGTTGGTGAACAGATGTTTGTGTGTGTGTGTGTGTGTGTGTGTGTGTGTGTGTGTGTGTGTCTGGGGAGGCCTGCAAGATGACTGGCGTGTGCCACTACAAAGGGCTGTTGGGGAAAAAAAAAAGTCTGCTGCTCATTTGAATAGCATTTGATGTCAGACCAAGAGAGGCGGAGAAGTCACATGCTGATTAGGAAGTGAAGTACACACTAATGAGTCGCTACTGACTCGGTGAGTCGACTCGGAGCCGGAGAGCATCTTGCGTTATGAATCATAGTGTAGAGCAAAACAGTATAATGGATTATTAAACAATGACATTAGCAAGAAACCAGGGATTCCCTCCCCATCACCCTCTTCCCCCTCCCCCCCTCTGATAGTGTGGTGAGCCCACCTCCTCTTACACACACCCTCTCCCTTTCCTGTCCGTTACATCCTCACCTTTACGGCACGATGCTCTGCTTTTGATTCTGCTCAGCTCTCTGAACCGCGAGTCTGAGGCCGGAGTAGATAAAGTCAGCAGGGTGGGGTAGGATGGAGTGGGCTGCGTATTTGCGTTTTTCATTTCACTTCTCTTCTTTATGTGCTGACCTTGCACCAGCCACCTATCTGCCAATCCGCTCCCTGTGATGCTAAAAATATTTGATCGCTCAAGAAAAGCCTTTGCTTGGTTGTAGGCAGTCAGAAGGGAGAGAAAAATAAAAACACAGGCCATTTTCCAACAGGGAGCTGGAGGAGCCGGAATAAAATGCACAGATTTAATATTTTGGTCGCGCGGACGTTTACATCCGTGTGGTTTATACATCTGTAGTTCACACAGAGCCGCACGCTGACGGGCTGCTAGGTGTTACGCTTGGCTCGCATCAGCGGCGTTCAATCCGAAGCAGACTGGATTCCCTGGGGCATGTCTCAAATCGAACTTAATTCCAGATGTAGTAAACTAACAGGAGATTCACGCTCGCGTCTAGACCATGTAAGTGGTTTAGTCCGCTCTTACTCGTATTCATTCACACAGGTTACAGTCACAAAGGGGGGAAAAAAGCGAATTCTAGCTAATTGTGACCGCTAATGGCGACCGTTTGATCCGAATGTAGGCATGTGATGTTCATACTGTTTCCTCTGAAACACTCCTCTAAGGAGGCGGAAGGTAGAAAGACAAGAGTATAGAGTGTGTTAAAGGCTAATAACAATAAACAAAAGTGAGAATTCTCTCGTCGGCAAAGCAGCAGCAGCATGTAAACACAGGAGCCGGAATATAAGCACGTGATCAGCATTTCCGGACATGCCTCGTTATCGGTTCTTTTTATTCTTGGACTTCCTATTATATTCTGCATGTATTAACTGCTGAACTTCTTTAATTACTGCACACTAAACTACAAGGTCATGCCCTATGTAGTGCCCTATGTAGTGCCCTAGGTCGTGGAGCTGCTCTCATCATCAATATAATCTACAATCTAAAAAAAAAAAAAAAAAAAAAAAAGGGTCAAAAAGTGACAAAGGCGCCTTGTTTCTATCATCGTGTTTTCACTTATGGCTGTTTAGCATCACTGCTTTATACGACGGATATAAAAAAAAAAGTAGCAGGCTTTTACAATGCATAAGTAAATCAATAAAAATGATGTCTGAACTTTTTCTAGTCTTGATGTGAAATTATAATGAAATCCATGTTGCATAAAAAATGCACCCTGTTTTATAAATGGGGG
Organism: Tachysurus vachellii; assembly: GCF_030014155.1. Taxonomy (NCBI): domain Eukaryota; kingdom Metazoa; phylum Chordata; class Actinopteri; order Siluriformes; family Bagridae; genus Tachysurus; species Tachysurus vachellii. The sequence continues at coordinate 5,341,915 of NC_083479.1, forward strand.
CGTGGCTGTGTTCACACTGAACCAATCACATGTTCAAAACCATTTCTCATACAGCTGTCATCAATGTAATGATGATTGCGATGAACCCCAAATAAAGCTCATCTGTTTCTGTAGGATTTTTCTTCACATCTTGTTTCCACCAGACTGCTGAAGCCATGATCAAAGCGCTTGCGTGATGGCTCGCTTGTTGGAAGTATCGATCAGGGGAGGTGAAGAATAGAATTTCCAAAACATTAGATGCGCCGTGACATTTTGTAAAGCCGGTCATCAACAAATCAAGGAAATAGAGCAGCACAGTGACCTCAAGAATAGGATGAAAAGGCATGACAAAACACTAGACAAAAAATAAATACAAACGTTCCAAAGAGGCTGCAAAGAGACCTAGAGCAGCGTCACAAATTGGGCGGTTATATCCGACGTGAACCGATTCCTCTCTGCGTGTGACCACAATCTCATATTCTTTACACGTCTGGGTTATATGGATGTTAGCTAGACGGAAAACAAACTCAAATAAATCACTCACCGCAAACCATTTGTCAAAAAAGTCTGATGAAACCAATTCTAACAAAGAAGCAACCTGAACAGAACAGCGTGCTCAGTGTAGCACGGTGGTGGCAGCATCATCCTGCTTTAGGGCTGCTTTTCTTCATCTGAACTTACGGCTTTTATCGAGTTAAATAGCTACAAAATACCAGTGGATTTTTAGTGCAGAGCCTTCAGTAAGATGAAGATGAAAAGGAAGTTCGCCTTTCAACACGACAATGACCCAAAGCATTACACCCACATCAACAAACGAACGACTTTTTGAATCCAAGATCAAATGTATTTGAATGTCCAAGCCAGAACCCAGTCCTAAATCCAGCTAAAAAAAAAATCTGTGGGATGACATGAAGCGGGCAACTTCTTACAATCTGATGGAGCTAGAATGTTCTTTAAAAAACTTTGCCAAGCTGAGACTCAAATGTGTTTCAACGATATATTAGTTTGCGGGTGTGCATACTTATGCAACTAGGATAATAGATTTATATTTTTTTTTGATGGATATAATTCTATAAGTATATAATTATTAATGTTAGTGAAAGTCCATTACAGGATTAATAGACAGTGGGATCAAATATTTATCAGTTGAATTAAAAATTCTGATTTATTTTCACATGCAAGATATAATTGGATTGTACCATATAATAAGTTCCCGATTTCAAAATCATGTCTTGTTTGTAATGTGTATGTAGGACATACGTGTGTGTGTATATAAATATATTATATATAAAAAAAGAAAGAGACCCACAAAACTGAAATTCTTCATCATTATTGACTCCAACAGTAAACAGTGATGTGTGTTCCTTGTGCTACTTGTTAATGTTTCTGCCATAACCGATCCAAACCGCGTCCATTTTTTAATCAGGAATAAAGCCAACATGCTTGCCAAATCAACACACCAGGGAGCTCCAACGGCACGCAGTCATTGTTCTGTAGAACGAGCTCATCGTTTATAACAACATATAACCTCCAAACATCAGGTTTATATCAATGTGCTCAGTGTAATATTATTTATACATGAACAACCTGAACAACATGGGGACTCTATAGCTGAAGCTTCACGTCGACACGTTTTTTTTAAAAAAAAAAACGTGTAATTGTTGCTATGGTTTTCTGTGAGACGTGTTTTTTTTTTTTAAACGGGATAACTCCAGTGTCGGGGCTTTAACTTTAATCATTGGATTTTAATTTAAAACAAAAAAGTAAAATGTTAAATACAATATCAATTAGGTTAGTGAGTGATTAACAGCATGTGTAATTATAACCAGATAAAAACTATGATGCTCAATCTTCAATTCTTTTATGTAGAAATGCAATAGTGATATAACCGCAGTGGAATAAGTGGAATAAATACTTTTTATTGGAAAATAATTGCTGTTGTAAGTAGCTGACGTCTTTTCATCTGCCCTGTTGTTGATCATTTTCCCAGAACAGAACGTTTTCTCCCTTCAATATTTACCGAATGATGGTGGATATCTGTTTTAGTTATTAATAAGGCATGAATTTCAGATCTCGGATTACAGAAGTGAAAAAGTTTTCGAAATGGAGACTTTTTTTTAAGGCAAATTTTCACTTTCATTTCAGGTTATTGCTTTCTTCGGTCACATTCGGTGTTGATTGTGTCCTTTTGAACGTTTATAAAGCAACATGGTGATATTAACAAAATCCATATCTTAAGATGATGATGATAAAAAAAAAAAAAAAAAATCTCATAACATAACCACCAAATACTGCAGCAGCGGACCACCACTGACCAGATGTGGGTGAAGAAACTGGCTGGAAATCAGACAACAGGGAATAAGGAGCCATTTGGGAGTTGACTGTGACAGGAAACAAGGACACCCTGTGCACTTTTTTTGGCACCCGTTGACACACACACACACACACCCACCCACACCCACACACAAAGACTTAATGATTTTCTAAGCATAGTGATCCTCACAGGGGAACACTTTAATGAGCAGGCTGCTACGGGTAGAGGAGGCCGAGCAGGGAGCGATGCTCTTCTCCCCAGTGTTCCCATCTCCCATCTCCCGGACAGTTCATCAGCACTGAACCATCTGTTAGCTCGGGTTAAAGACAGGCCCGTGCGCTTCCTGCTATTCTCAGACACGCTGGTAAATCATTAGCTACGCCTCGGCTCTGTACTGCGGAAAGAAAAAGCTGCCGGTTCTTTCATCACGCTACGCTCACTAACTCTTTAATTCGGAGAGACGTGCATAAACCTGGCTACTCGTCCACCAACCGCAGGCATCCCGGAGTCGCTCTTACGGGTTAAACACACAGATTATTGTACAATACAATACAAGAAAAGGCAAGCGTCTGATCTGAATCTCTAGCGCTCATCGCTTTGAGCAGCTGCTCTGGTTAAATCGAACACCGTTTCAGGACGACTGAATTACAGCCGCAGACGTTTATCACCGTTATATGACAAATAATTACACTCCCTACCATATATCCCCACTTTATAGGCTGCAGATCGCAGATAGTAACACACGTGCTGATGGATCGGTAGCGTTACGTCAGAATCTTAAACCCGCACCGGCTCGGCTTTCAGGGGAATTTACCGCCTTAACATCCAACGCCTTAATGGTAGGACTGGAGCAACAAGACAATTAGTATAACTTTAATTAACACATCTTCTCGCTGGTCAGTTTTATTAAAGCATTTAGCTAAGCAAAGCCCAGCGGATCTTGAAGATTTTATACTGGCAGCACGCAAGAACCTGCTGTTATTATCCAGTCGTTTTTTTTTTTAAAGCCAGGAAAACAACCTAATAATAGTTTCCTACTAATTAAGTAAAATTAATTTCTTTTTTAAATTTATGCTAAGGTTACTAATATCTTTCACCCAAGGAGGTGAATATCCATCTGTGAAGCTTAATTAGGATTTCTTTCTTTCTTTTTCTTTTCAAATACAATAAAATGAATACTCAGCTTGAATATATTCCACTTCCAGTGTTTATACGTGGCTGTTAATTCAGTTAAAAGCTTGACATTAGCATTTATTACACCATTGGGTAAAAAAAAAAAAAAAAAGTCAGAGACGATTTGACATGTTTGTATGGCGAAGTGACCAAACAGCTGTAAGTCATCTCGGAAGCAACACCAGGCAAAAATCCAGCGTTAGGACAACAGACAGGGGGCGCACTGAGCGACTGGTCAACGGTGAAGAAATTGAACTTGATACAAATGACAAGCAAGTAAGCGACAACCAATAGAAGAGAGAGACGACGGTTTATTTTGTTCGGTGTTTACGGTTGCGTCTTTCAAGAATTTGGGTAGAACATTTACGTCGTAAAATACACAATTTAAAACAAACAAACCTTACTACCAGAGAAACAATGGCTACTAGCTGTAAACTAAAGATGGGGGCACCTACACACAGTAAATTAAAACAAACAAACAAACCAACAAACAATAAAATGTAGCTTCTGCTACAGGGTTTAAAAAGAACAATCCTCGCATACTGATCATGTGCGTCATCTGCTTATGTGGCAAATTACTTACAGAAATGAGTTTCTATTTCCGTTAGGCGTGCACCTGACCCTACAACCCAACTGCTGATATTACTAAATACTGAAGGCTGCAATAAAAAAACCAAAATAAAACCCAGCTGCAGTCATGTTCACAGGTGGAATGGAATTTATAACTGGTGGAAGAGGTGAGAAAGAGAGGACGAAAAAATAAAACCTTAAGGATGATGATTTAAGCCGAGTTCCTGCACTTCCAGCGAGAAGCCAGAGGCGCCTGAGATAAGGAGATTGAGAACACTTCATTTCCGGGCTGACAGCAGTGTGTGTCACTCCTGCACACACTGACAGAGAAAATGAAGAAGAATGACCACACAGGGCTTTTTTTCCCCCTTCCTGCCTATACAAACAGGTTGTGACAAAGTGTACAGAAGAGCTGATATTCTGAGAGACGGACAACCGACATGAAGCGCTTTCCCGAACGTTTGCCATCAATCGCGTCCTGTTGAGCGTTAAAGATGGCCTCCTCCCTTTTTCATTTTCAGCGCGGCTTTCAAAATACGGGGCCTGTAACCTTTCTCGTTCGCAACTGCCCTTTTCAAAATATTACCATTTCAAAAATATGTCCAATTAGCTTTGACCTACGTGTTGACCTGAAAGACGGATCTGGAGCAGGCGCTGAAAATGGCAACAAGGCTTACAAAACAAAACACGTTTAAAAAAAAACGTGGGATGTGGTAGCTCAGTGGTTAAGGTGTTGGACTACTGATCGGAAGGTCATGGGTTCGTACCCCAGGACCAAGCTGCCACTGCTGGGCCCCTGAGCAAGGCCCTTAACCCTCAATTGAGCATAAGTCACTCTGGATAAGGGTGTCTGCTAAATGCCGTAAATGTAAACAAACAAACAAATAAATAAATAAGCCTGTTACTCATAGAACATCTAGCAGGGTAAAGCCACAACGTTTAACAAACAAGTTTGACCCTCAACTGTCCTGATGTAAGAAACTAGATAAAGGTTAGTCTCTCTGGATCAGCAAGTCCGGCAAATGCCATAAACGCAAATCTAAATCCATGTCATTTACATCACCACTTTTACTACGCCGTTCTGGTTGATCAGAAGCATTTATCGATTTTCTAAAACATTAATAACGCTCGTTCAAACACACGATCTAGAGTAACACAAAGGCTTGTACGCTGAAAACAGATAATGTTACAACCTAAGTGATAACAGGAACTAGCTTGTTTCCCCCAATGCTTTAATCCACAGCATTAAATAGAGCCATAAAGTGAAAAAAACATGACGTGTCATTCTTTAATAACCACATAATAGTTGTATGGGCAACCAGCTGAGAAATAAACCACTTCAGTATGAGGTCATTTTCTACTGTTGCTCGTTATTTTTTCCTTGATTATTAGATTGTCTGGTATTCTAGTATTTTAAACCACAGCAAGCCTCAGATTTGTTTCGTTTGAGGAACTCGCATAATCACAAAGAACGACTAGCAAACGTCCACTTATTTTATTCCAGAGTGGTGCTGGAGAAGCAGCTTACAGAAATATATACATTTAGGATATGAATTAGAAATTTAAAAATGATTCCTAATGAGCAAGTCAGAGGTGACGGCATCCACAGTGTGATTGTTTTGAGGACAAAGGCAACGATCTGAAGCCACAACCTGGAGATGTTAGTGATACAAGTCATGGTATTTACCTTTTAAAACAAAACAGAGGAAAAAAAAAAAAATACAAAAAAAATTTAAAAACACTTATAACCCACCATCCAGACACAGAGGATAAATTAAGTAAATAAATAATTAATCTAGAAGATGTTTCCTGTAATTTCCAGGCCATCAATGCCATGGAGTTTCTGTTATTAGTGACCGATTACTGATTTTTTTTTCTCCTGCATTTCTCTAATAAAACAAAGAAAATGCATGTTGCTTCTTATACTGCATTAAAAAAAGGAAATGTTTGTCCTTTCCTCTGGACCCTCCCCCCCATCTCCTCGTATTAGGCCATGATTAGAAGACTCCAGCAATTAACCTTCAGGATGTCATGTGCTAGTTATTAAACTCTGACATTTTGCCCTGTCCAAGGTTATCCTCCTGAGGGTTTCTAAAACGGCTGCAGTCGTTCGAAAAAGCAACCAATTTCAAACCCCTGGTTTTGTGTCGTTCTACAAACCGACTTGCTTCTGTAATCAAACTCCTGCTCGGGCTGCCGCCGGTTTTACATAAAGCCGTTTGTTTTCCTCTTAAGACCACCCAAACACAAGGGAGGAGATCAAACGCATTTTTCAGACACTGTCTTTCCGACTCTTGCCAAAATGGACGACAGGGTGATTACTAGCGTGCTCCTCTGGGCTCGCTGCTTTAGCTGGGGAAAACAAAACGCAGAAAATGTCAAAGGCGTAATACAACACCGGCAACCAAATATAGATAATCAGCCACAGTACAAAAGCAGACAAACGAAAAAAAAAAGAGAGGATTTCGCCGCTTGTTTTTAGAATTAGCTCCATTCGTTACTCGGTTGAAAAGGTGCAGCATAATTACTGCATGAATTGCTGTAATCATAAATTTTGTTGCTTTAAATGCGATAAATCCATCCCGTGTGATCAATATGTGCTTTACGGAACATGATTACATTCATGTGAATGTCTTCATTAAAGGCATCTCCAATGCAGATACTTTGATGAATTTAATTCTCCAATCTCAAGTACTTGGGTATTTCCAAACTCAATTAGAAAGCAATGACTGTTTGGAGGGGGAGGGGGAGGGCGATTGGAGTGGTCCTTTTTTCCAAACTTGTCTTAGAATCTACACTTAATCTTAAAGGGTTTCAAAAATGGTCTCACGTGCAAAAAAACCGAACTAATCCACAATCCGCTATCTGACCAAACAACGATTTTTAAGTTTCCTGCATGACTTGGGAGAAAAAAAACAAACAAACATATGAAAGAACAGAATGTCCCACAAACTTAGCACTGTTTTGTGGATTACGCTAATGTTGTTGCACTAAAGGGCAACCGCACAGCAGATAGAGCTTGATAATACCCAGAAAAAGGCTCTGGGTCTCTCTAGGCTGGAATTACATCTGACTGTGCTCTTAGCCAATGAAAGAAAACACTGCATTAGCAATAGGTACAGGTTTCGAGCAGTTTAATAGCAGCATACCGCTTAACGTGATGCATCTACAATAAGCTGGATTCAGATGGTGGAACTGAACCGTACACACCAGCAACGTTGAGTCATGTGGTATCCCCCCCAATCCCAAACCTTGCTGATGCATTCACTTGGGTAAATAAGCCATCCGAAGTTAACCCCTCTTTGATGAGACAGTTGTGTATGGTTGTGCACTCCTTTGGCACTGGGTGCTGATGGGGCAGATAGAGCGCCTTTGTGTGTGGTCCCATCAGCAAACAGCATGCCACAGGCTTGGAAAAGCACAGCTGGGGCCCAGGCGTGTTTTCCCAACAGCCAATTGCCACACTTGGTGCTGCTGACTGACCAGGCTGAACCTACTAATCTACATCCTTCTCCTCCACATCTTCCTTCACCTCCGAACTCGGCTCACGTTTCCAATAACAAGTGATCGTGTAGAGGGAGGAAGCCATCATGACGACTGCTGAACAAACATCAAACCCCTCCCATCAGGGCATGACACAACCATGCACACACACACACACACACACGCACACACCTGCTTCCTGGACTGTTCCCTGAAGTCCCACAATACAATGAACAGCGTGGGCAGGTTGCAGTTGGGCCTTGATTTGTGTTACAGGACAAAACTGGAAACCAGGCCTCAAAAACACATGTGAAGAGCGCTCGAGTTGGACCATGTCTCATGCCTCAAGTCTATCCCACATGCCTTGGACGTCTGTTTAAGCTGAAGCTCACTATAAGAACATGTGGAACAGTTTCAGTTCCACATGCAGCTGTATAGGGAACAGGATGAGGACAGGCGCTTCCTGTCTAACACGAGCGCTTTTCCGCAGCAGCGCTGAGTGGGATGGAACAAAAGATCAAATGCAGTTAGCTGAAAGAAAAACATGCATCCAAAGCACTATTTGAGCCGGATTAGGTTTGATAATGTAATTTGTAAGGGATTTGACTGGCCAATTCGGCTGGGATAAAGTGTCTGTATGATTTGGCCAAATGACCGCAGAGAGCCAAGATATCCACATCTCGGCCCTGATGTACAGCGACACTGAAACAAGACACTTGTGTGTGAATTATGCCACCACAAATGATGTGCGCATGCCCTGACGTGCTGTACGTGGCGTGTTATGCTACACTGTTTGGAAAGAATCACGGCTCTGTGGATAGACTGCCTTTTTCTCATCCGCCAGTGTGCCAGTCCACATCCCAAGAGAAGAGGGGTGGGGTGGATGTGGTTCTTTATTCGGGACCCCTCCCAGCCCACTGTAGGCCCCAGCGGTGAGAGTAAAAATGGCGTTTAAAAATAGGCCAGAGCCACAGTGAGACTGCTAAAAGCTTTAAGGCTGAGGTTAATACACAAGCTTCTGATTTGTAGAGCAATGAATGCACTGGTCTGTTGAGTTGGCTTGGTTAAGGGAGAAGCATATCAGCTCCAAGAACAGCTCGACAGTATGGCTCAATTTCAGAGATATCCTTTCTCATTTAGACACACCAATCTGCCTGCATTGCCGTGAGTCATTTGTATAGTGCTTACGTCTGGAAAAAAGTTGCATTATAGCATGAACTAATGTACTATGAAGTTGCAAAACTGTACAACACACTGCAGTGTTTAGCACACTAACGGCTTTCACTTCTCCTTCAGGCGGCTCAGTTGGTTAGTATGCCTGGAATTCACACCCGGGCTAACTGACTGGAAAACCTGACTAATAATGAACAGAGGAGGAATAGAGAAATAGAGTGGCCTGGCGAAAGAAGGCACCTCCCCCAGTTTCCCCTCTTATGCTCTGTAGTCAGCTGACGATGCGGCCACAAGGGATGCGTTCCACACACTGGCTGCTCTCCACGCCTGCTCGCTCGGTCTCGTTTGCGCACATCCGCCCACATATGTTGCCTCCTCCCCCCTCAGCTGGTTCAACCGTGCACAATGTATCCAAGATCAACAAACGCGACTCCCCTGCATGGCCCAGCCCAGACCGTGCCTGGCCCTGGGCTGAACTGCTCAACTGCTGCTGAGGTCATTGCAAAGGATTGGAAGGGGCGAGGCAGACAGGGCTGAACTGCGGGTAGAGAGAGAGAGAGAGAGAGCGAGAAGGAGCGAGAGAGAGAGAGAGAGAGTGAGAGAGAGAGGGGGTGGGGGGGCGGGACTGAGACAGAATTCCTCAACAGTAGACAAACCCACCAGTTGGAAGCTTAGAAAGCCCTCAGCTCTGGAGAAGAAAAAGAAAAGGCTTGGCTGCATGCCAGATCTCTGAGCTCAGCATTTTGTAATGCACTTCCTTTTTCGCTTAACAGCTTGCATAATAGAACCAGCCGCCACAGCCATCAACCTTTAACTCTTTGTATACTGGGGTATCGCTAATAACACGCCCAACTGCTGGGAGAGTTTTAACTTTGGGAAGAAGGAAACAAATTTGGGGAACACAGGCAGTAAACGGCACCTGGTGTGTGAAAGAGTTCAGGATTGACCTCTTGTGAAAAATTCATGAGGTACGTGGCAGTTACTTAACTATCAGATGATAATTAGGGTAATTATAATTATGATAATTACAGTGATTAGGGGCAGGCAGGAATTCCTTTGAGACAAAGAATTCTTCCTTCACCTTTTCCCTGCCCAACCCTGCTCCTGCTGTTCTGTGACCATCAATACCGATCCCCAAAACGTTATAGATCTGCCCGTGACGACCGTTTCGACAGTGGATAATGGCGCTGTGATTTAAAGTAAGCACTATGGCACTGCGTTGAGCAACGGGCGTCTTCCTGAACCGTTAATATGGAACCAGACAAGGATGAAGATTAGAAGACTATTCGTACATGAGATTTAATGAACTAGTTTAGGGCACAGAAACACATGTATATGCGACATATATATATATATATATATATATATAAATAATATTTTACATTAAATGAATATTTTTAATCTTTAATTGTATGTATTCATTTATTTATTTTTATTCTTATTATATTTTTTATAATTACATTATTTTTATTTATTTATTTATTTTCTTCTGTTTCTATACTTCTGTAAAGCTACTTTTATATTATATATATATATATATATATATATATATATATATATATATATATATATATATATATATATATATAAATATATAAAAATAGTAAGAAGAAATAAGAATAAAAATAAATAAATGAATACATACAATTAAAGATTATCCAATGTTCAGGCTACACAAGTTTTAACCACACTAATGAAATTAAACATTTAATAAACTACAATAAATAAATATTTGTGTTCTTAAATATGATCAATGCTTGTTGTGATTACATTTTGCTCAAACGACCATGATCAAGCCTAGCGGCTAATACATTTATTCCTGAGGGACTCTTAAGAATTCCATTTTCCAAAGAAAAAAAAAAATAAATAAAGACTGAGGATCATGTTTTAAAAAAGGTGAAATGTCACTGCTGGGCTTTCAAAATAAGATTTAAATGCCATCCTGCAGAAGGATAGTTTCCCAGCTTGTAAATTACATTAGGCAGTCCCATTTCACTGATAGTGCAGACATTGTTTTGTCTTAATGGGTCTCTGTTTCCAGAAATGAACGAGGCTGCCATATTGATTAAGAGATTAGGAATATCCTCCTAAAATAAATAAATAAACAAATACAGTGAAGAATTTCTGTAGAGTGTAAGCATAAAACACGACAGATTGCCACAACAGCCTTGTTCGAAGATGGAAAGCTGAAGTGAAGGGAGCTGAAAATGGTAAAGCCTCCAAGGAGCCATATGAAGCTTTTCCTGTAGACACTGCAATGAGATGGTTGCTTTGGAAAGGGTTGTGAACAGACCTGTCATTTAGTGCAAGCCCAGTAACAATAGACCCCATAACCCCCTCCCACCCCGAGCTTCCATCTCACCCTGAAGCCAACTCTGGCTCCCCTCCCAGCTACGTTGTGTAGCTCTCGATGTGAAGGGTTAGGTGCGCAATGTAAGGTAGGTGTAAGCTCACCCTCAATGGAGAACGCAATCACTGTGTAGGATGCTGAGACAAGCCCCTGGAGGGGTAAGAAGGACTTTTATATAGATCGAACAACAAAAGGCACCTCCAGCCCTTCTTTCCAGGGATTTTATATACAACGCCTCAAAGAAACGCTCTGAGCCTCCGTGGCTCAACAGCCAATAACACAGGAGAGGAGAATTCTCTGTAGACGACAACAATGCAAGGTAGTGGAGCACAGGGAGGAGGAAGGGAGGCACCAGTAGGCAAGCAAGCAAGCAAATTAGGTCAATGAGGATATCCCCCAAACTGGGCCAATTGAAGCCTGTCATACGTAATCTCCAACTGCTCAACAAAGCATGAGGAGACAAAAAAAACAAGGGGGGCTATGGGGTGGAAACTGGTTGGGCTTGTGTACAGATCTTGCACTTTTCCAGGCACTAATTAACGATCTTCTCTTACGCTCACAGAAATTACTCTCTGAACATAAAGATGGAGCGGTTATCCAAGAACCGGCAGACAGCGACACAATCCTCACAACAATCAAAGCACTTTTACTGCCCAAGCTCTTCCAAGCACACAAAAAGACCTCTGGTGACACTTTAAGTCTAATTGTGACCATTCTCACTTTGTCTAAGTCCTGCCAACAATGATGTGTTGCCAGCACCATTACACAGAGGTGCTTTAAAAAAGTGGAGAGCTCCGTCAGTTCGTGAAAATAACCGCACGCTTGGCATTATGGAAGAGCAGACCCTTGGCGTTAGTCAAATAAAAAAAGGTTACAATCTCTTTGCTGTTGGCCAGTAAACTGGTTTTTGTTGTCGCTGTGCGTCAGGTGACGACCCAAGGCTCCAACTTAATCTGACAGTGTGTGGCCAAGATGTTTGGGGGGTAGAAGATCCCAAACTGCGAACTTGGTAGAAAAAGGTCAGGGAGATTTGCTCCTTAAGAATAACATCAATACACACAAAAAAAAAAAAAAAAAAAAAAAAGCAGAAATTTATTTCCGGTTCAAATATCCAGTAAATATTACGTAAATATTAAGAAAATGCACAAATTTTCAATATAACAAATCAGCACGATTATAATGAACCTTTTATAATTTATATAACGTTATAGTTATCGTCCTCTCTATCGCATTTAATGCCTTAAATTATCCTTCTGAGCCGTGACACAAAAATGTAGGGCTGCTTGCATCTGATCCTCGTTAGTAAGAGAATTGACTTCACCAGACTGGTGTATTCAGAAATCAGTAGCCTGGACTGGTGAACACAAAACCTTCTGGGAAGCGAAGAATTAGCTGATTAAATAGTCATTCTGTCAAATGCAGTCATATACATGAGGACTTGATTCAAAGTGCCCACACGTGACGCCGCTTACAACACACAGACGCCCACAAATAAGACGTGACTTCACCCGGAGTTTCAATCTCGTACACATCTGGCTGTTCATTCCGGGCATCGGTGGTACAGTCAGAGCCAAACACAGAGATATGCTGAGTAATCCCCTTTTTTGGGTACAGGGTAATGAATTTCCGCCAATATGTTTAAACATATTGTCCCCCCACCACCCCCCTGTAAACCACATCACTCACTATTCAGAGAAGATAAAATGTTTACCTGTTTGGAGATACAGTCAATCTGATTGCTCAGTAGGACGCTTTACTGAAGTGTTCTTCAGTTTGGATTTGGAACGAGCGTGCGGATTTGATTGCGGCTAGATTTTAAATTGAGCAATAACGCGATCGCCTAAATGTCGTTTTAAGCAACAGTACAGCGTGTGTTAGGGAGAACGAGCTAATTAGCTACTATAACAAAACACACGCTACATAACGTGGCCCGGTTACGGCAGTGTCTTCCTGGTGTTTACGCATACCTCATGGGGGGGAAAAAAAGCTTAGCTAGTGCATAGACTTAGTGTTGGGAAAGTAGTGCAAAACATGCACACGGAGTTGGGTGGGTTTGTTGTGTGTAACGCTACATACCTTACACCCTGTAGTTTTATATACGCACACCTACATACATATACACACATGCATCCTCAGACGCACACAGACACACACTAATTCAAATAATATCTATTAATTCAGCATACCAATGTTTCCAATTTGAATATTTTCACCTATTCACAGGATCCCTGTACGTATTAGCCGGATCAAATTATTACAGAACCCGATCCCAGATTTGTTTTAGAATCTGATACTCCTTTCAATACAGACAGCAGTTCATATTTCCATTAAAAAAAAACAAATAAAAAAACCATACAAGCAAAACACTTTGGGAGGTGCGATCATCCTCGTCGGTTGTGTTTTAATGCCACTTCGCGAAAGAATGGATTTCAGTTTGTGTTTCTTACTCGGTGGCTTTCATTAAATGGCTGAGCAAGACAGATTTTTTAACCTTTTGTGATGACAGCTCACTTTATTCTCTTTAAACATTGCTGACAGAAAATGATTCCAAGGCCTCAGAGGAACATGTGAGACTTTTCACACCTCCCCCTCCTCTGTCTAAACAACCCTGCAGAACAAGGCTGCACTCAAAACAACCATCCAAATTAACCACATACCCCAACTTTTTTTTTTTTTTTTTTTTTTTGCACCAAAGAATAGCAGAATAGTGATTTTACTTGATAAATTTTGGTCCTGCGCACATCCAAGAGCAACAGCTAAATGGGCAAAAGGTTCCCATGTATCGGTCAATGTGGGACTAGTCCACAGTGGTGGTGCTTCGTCGAGGTGCTCAGATGGTGCGTGGTCAAGCCTTTCGCCTTTAGACCCCCCCGAATTTTTTCACACAGTGGAGCCGGTGTCACAATGAGTACACCAAGCTACACTCCTCTTGTCATGGCAACACTCATTCACTTCCTGTTCAATTAATAAATATAAAAAAAAAAAAAAAAAAAAAAAAAAAGAGGGGCCAGGCCTTGAGGCATGTAAATGACCAGGATGGGGGTGAAAACTCCTCGAATGGGGGTGAAGAGGGCAACAATGAAGGAGAGAGGAGGGACAGAGAAAAGTGCTGATGTATCAGCAGAACCCGGCTCGGTCTCAAGCTCAGACAGTGATCTATATGCAGGAACGCACACTGGGCCAGGCCTCCTCTCTTGACACATACATATTTAGCCCCTCTCTTGCTGATAGTGGAGAAAGGAAAAAAAAAAGGGGCTAAATCTGTGCTTCTGACCTCCCCCTTCTGGCCTGGGAGTACAAGGGGGAGGGGAATCGAGTCAGCGGTTGGCCTGGGACTCCATTCCATTTTGTTATCAGAGGTATGGGGACGCTGGTGCCAGCGCTATCATAGCCCCCAGATCGGCTGACGTACCACAGGGTTTATCACCACTACATGTGGTCATCTTACAGTTAAAGAGCAGATCTGATTGGATGCAGTTGCACAAAACTGGCGACCCACACCGACCCACTCACCCACCCACACACACACTCACACACAGAAACACACAAAAGCATGTCAACAAACAGGGAGCCTGGCTCCAAACTCTCACCGAGGCTGTATACAATGCCTCCAAAGAAACAGAGAGAAACACACACTCAACCTTGAATTTCAAAAGCCTCTTTTCCTCTCTTTTGACCATCAAGGACACAAGCTTGGAGGGAGACTTGATGATAGTGCTCGAGCTTTTTTGGCTGAAGGCAACACAGACAGCTGAAAAAGAGGAAAGGAGGAGGGAACGGAGAACTACACAATACGTTCAGAGCCGTAGCTCTCATAAGAGCACAGTTCTAATTAGAGAACAACGATCTGTAACCCAAAATGTTTGCACTTGCACAAGATTTTGCACAAATTAATATTAACAATTCCTCTAAAAATCAGAATGGAGATGGGGAAAAAAAATAAATAAAAAAATACACTGAAAATGGATTTATAAAATAAGCAACAACCATATTCATACAACCGTTTAGGGGCGGGAGGGTAATTAAATACAATCTTGATCAAAAGTTGCCACAAACAACCAGTAGCAATTGATCAACCTCAAGCATATGGCTCTCTGCTTTGTTCAGCTCAAAAAGAACCCAAGCACCAGTGTCTGCCTGCTTTGTAAACTAAAACATGCTTAATCGAGCCGGACTAGCTCCTGTCTTTTGAAAAAGACGTTGCAAGCACCGAGGCTCTTGAAGCCAGAGAGCCACATTTGAGGCTTGGCAGGGCTTGACGTTTGAGTACTGATGTTCTATCCCCCTTTATCCCCCCCCCACCGGAACTCTCTCTTCCATCCAACGTTTTTCCCCAACCTTCACAGTCCAAGCTGTTAGGTTCGGCAGCCCAGTGTGGCTCTCGGTCTGCCAGCGAAAACGTACACAAATAAAAAGATGGACAAATGCTGAAGACGACCGTCTGCTCATTCCCACCACCATGATTAAGGAGAGGGACAACTCATGCAGTTGACAAGATCACTACAGTATCCGGAAATAATGTAACAGGCAGGGAGTAACGTAAAGAAAAACACTGCAGAACTTAGCTTTTGTTTTGTGGCCAGAATGTGTCCAAGATTGGAAGTCTCCTCAGTGAAAAGCAGAGAGAGACAGAGAGAGAAAAGACACACACACACAGTTCAATCTCCCGTCGGTCTCAACAGGCAACGTTCCCTCTGAACTCAGCACTGGGACGTTTTAAAGGCTCCCAAGTTTACTTTGGTTTGTGCAGAGAGAAGAGCCTCTCTGTGCATGTGAACACTGTGTGCTTCCAGCTGTTCTTGCTTTCCTGCTTACTTTAAACTGCAAAAAAACAGAGGCCGTGGCCAGGGCCTCTGGTTGTCCCCACTGACTGACGGGACAAGCTTCCCATAAGCCTCTCAGGCTCAGGTTTTGTCAGCTGTTGCCATGGCCAGCTGCAGAGGCGAACCGGGGAAAGCTGTACAATACGACACGACACGGGGAACTTTAATTGTGCCTCTTCCAACACTGACTGTATGTCGAGATGCGCTATACACGGTTTGTGCTGCTGGGAAATGAAGCTCATTGTACATGGTTAAGGCTAACACTTAAAAAAAACATAAGGAGTAGGGGGTTGGTAGCGGTCCAAGAAATGGTACGATCAGAAAGAATAAAAGGAGAGCCAGCGGACAAGGAGAATTTGAAAGGAGAAAACGTCTAAAGGGATCGTCCGAGAGCAGAAACAGCGGGCGGGCGAAGGAACACCAGACCAAGCACGAGATGTTTCAACAGACAGAATGATATGCATATCACAATCATGTTCTAAAAAGAGAAGCGTGAGGGATAAAAGGGTTACGATCAGCTGGAAGGTCGAGCCCAAGCCCTCTGAGCTCAGTAATACTCAGCGGGTTTGAGAGGCTATACTCCTGTGAGATTGCAGAGGCAAGCCCTCTAACCTTACTCCCTCACAGATCAGAGGGAAAGGGCCTCCCAATTCCTGCACTTTGGGGTTAACAGGCAGAACTAAGACCATATGAATATTAATCCACTAGCTTGCTCAGGACTTAGCGTCGGCAAAATTTGAAAAGCAGTGGCAAAGGGGAGGGCTAGCATCTCGTGGAAAGCTGCTGGATCTGTTCCGACATATTAATGTGCACAATGCAGGAAGTAAGTAAAAGACAAAACACAAACGATTACACAACAAAGTCAAATGGGTAGCAGAATACTATGCTGAAGAAACGCCAGAGCGTGAAAACAGGCGGGCAGAAGTCATAACCTCATCCTAGTATCTCAATGCCTCCATGGCAAAAATCTGCTATGTTTTTATTTCTCGAGGCAAGTTTTTTTTTGTGGTGCATGCGAAGAGCCGGTTGTCATTTGGAGACCTCCTGCTCTGCTACACCTGCACCAATAAGGTTCTGCATGAAGGTGGACAAATAAAGCAGGATAGATAAGCTCAATCCCCGACCTCTGAACTCACAACCGAACAGGTGCACAGGAACTCCATAAACATAGTAAACACAAGAACAATCCCTGCAAACAGCAGGCCATACTCAATCACCTGGATGGCAGCAGAGAGTGACCTAATGTCAGGCAGGTCCAGCTTAGACAGTACCATCAGTTCTGTAGCAGTAGATCAGCAGCACAACTGCAAAAGGAACAAAATCGTTTTCAAAGGGCGACATGACGACAAGAACTGAAGAATTATGGCTGTGTATGCGTCCGTGATCGGCTACATATGCTCCATGAAAGGAAGTAATGTAAAAAAGAAAGCAAGTAATAAGCAATATACAAGCCTTATGTTGGAAAGTAGAAGCCTGTGGTGCACATATGCTCTCACTTGGGCTAATCAAAGACGGCCATTTCTCAGCTGCCTGTAGAGGTTAATGGCCAAGGGCTGAGTATGGAGGATACAGAGCTGAGTGCAGCAAAGTGCATTTCTGTCTAAGGGAAGTGGCTTATGGCTTCTTACCATCTGGAACGGCCTACCCGCATAGCGGGACCAGGCTCAAGACGCATCTGGAGTCATTGGCAGGAATGGCATGCGACAAGCAACTGTGCCAGGGCCTCATTGTGCCCACTGAAACATGGAACGATGGCAGTGGGATGGCACAGCCTGCCAGCCTCCAGAGCTGGTCCACCTCAGCTGCATGAGTGAAATGCTGCACACCTCCAAGGTTTACAATCAAAAATACTGTCTGATACAAACTCCAGACAAAGCTGGCCCCTACCACTGTGACACAAAAGAGGGATGAACTGGTGCCAAACCCCACCCCAGCCCAGCCTCCACCTCCCCCATGCAAAATGTTGGCGAGAAGAGCAGAGCTAGCCAGCCATGTGCACGTCAGACCTGATTCTCAGCTAGGGATCGGCGCCGGAGGCACAAATGGCTGCTTCCCAAACGCCAGTGTAAGACAAAGAGGAGCTGCTCTTAGACATGCATAGGCATGGCCACAGGGGCCCAAGCACCATATTCAATAACACATGCTTTGCAGAGCACAAATAAATATTGAGATATAGATTAGTACAAATAAATGCTTTTAGGACCATGATATAATAAGAAAACAGGTTCGTCACTCACGCAGCCCCGAGGTGCCATTCAGAGGACATACACAAACAAGCTCCATCAATCTGAATGTGTGTCACAGAGACAGCTAGAGCCTGGAGAGATCCTTCAGGCCCTGACCCCCTGTGTGCTGAGCTCTGTTTATCTCCAGCTCTTCCCTTCTCTGAGCCTCTGGCCTTGCATATAGAGCCATACACACCAGCTGGGGTATGAGGGCTGCTGACTGGTCAACATCATTACACACATATTGCAGAGTAAAGCAACATGGTGAGCTGGGGGGGTGGGAGCTCAGGCAGGTGTTTACATGGTTAGATTAAGTCACAGATGAGAAACGATAATAGTATGTCGGGGATTGTTTGGGGATTATTATTATTATTATTTTTTTTTTAAATTGACCCATTTATCTGGTGTTCAGGTCATCCAGGATCATAAAGGTAATGCCATTAAAAACGCCAGCTAGGTAATTTTATCCATAACCTAAGCACACAGTGCCACAAGCCAGCTCAGTGTAATACTCTGTTCTTGTGATAAACAAGGAGGTGATGATACTTCAGCAATGTAAATGCCCGTCTCCGCTGTCTGTGTGTGTGTGCGCCTGTGTGTGCACGCCTGTGTGAGTGTGAGAGAGAACTCACGGCTGGCACGGCCCGCTGACAGAGTTTTTAAAAGCCGCTCGGAGTCACGGCAGACTTAACGAAGTCGAGTGCCATGCCAGTGTGGCTGTGTGATCCACGACCACAACCCAATTTCCCCCTCTAACCCGACACACTTTACTTCTCTGTCTGAGAGGATTAGAGAAATGCCTATAGTGTACTTCCAAAAAAAATTAGTTTTTTTTTCCCCTGTGCGCGTTTTAAAGGAAACGTGGATCTGTGAGATACTGTTTCTGGCTTTTTCCGTTTTCATCCAGCAAAACCAGTTTGAGGGATCATGCGAGTCTCTCGAAAACTGCCTCTGAGCAGCTGACTCAGCAGCCGAGTTCTGTAGGAAGCTGTTGGTAGTTAGAGCACGAATGCTTGCACGAGTAGAAGAACATATTCTGTTACATGACTAATTCTGAGACAAAGACCGGTCTGCGTAACTGATTTCAGGGTGACTCACCGTCATTTCGTTTACCGTCAAAGGCGTAACGGAATTGCTCTTTTAAATAGCCTAGAGTTCGCTAATGAGCAAGCAGATTTCATTTAAATGTGGAGAATTAGCCAATAATATTAATGGCGTTAAAATAACGTGATTTGGGCACTTTTTGAATGAAAGAGTTACATTAAATTTGATCTACTCCTGGAGTTACGTCGTTGTTCCTATTCATTTCTGAGAGTCTATAAGCCCGTGCAGGGAGAGGCCTCTTCCTCTCTCCTCCCACAGCTTTTGCAGATAGAATTATGCTCGCTATTAAAGCTCGGCTCCACTCTGCTTTTTTTTTTTTCCAAGCGATGTCAATACCGCTGCTCTCTCTGCACTAAATTAATCACCATAGCCCATTCTCACGGTGCTAAATATGTCATTTATGGCATATTCTTTCTTACTATGGCGCTCTGTGGAAGAAGGCCGGGCAATCTATTCATCTTGCTTATACCTCCATAAATCTTGATTGGTTTGGGCCTCGCCTGCAAACCGACACCAGCGCCGCTTTCTCGTTTCACAGAAATAAAAACGATAAAAGGCCCGTCACGTCTTTCTCTGGGAAAAAAACGTATAGCAAATATTTGAATTGAATAAATGTGCCATTTTGGGAGTTTGCATAGAGAATCAATATTTTAATTAATATTATATATATATATATATATATATATATATATATATATATATATATATATATATATATATATATATATAAAAATTCATCCTTCATTCATCTTCTACCGCTTATCCGAACTACCTCGGGTCACAGGGAGCCTGTGCCTATCTCAGGCGTCATCGGGCATCAAGGCAGGATACACCCTGGACGGAGTGCCAACCCATCACAGGGCACACACACACTCTCATTCACTCACGCAATCACACACTACGGACAATTTTCCAGAGATGCCAATCAACCTACCATGCATGTCTTTGGACCGGGGGAGGAAACCGGAGTACCCGGAGGAAACCCCCGAGGCACGGGGAGAACATGCAAACTCCACACACACACACAAGGTGGAGGTGGGAATCAAACCCCCAACCCTGGAGGTGTGAGGCGAACGTGCTAACCACTAAGCCACCGTGCCCCCTTATATATATATATATAAAATCCATTTTAAGCTACAGCTGAACGACAAAAATAATGCAGTTGAAATGCAATGTAAAGCATTATTCAAAAATCAAACATTTATATTAAGTCCAGAGCAAGCGAGATGTGAAATGTAAACTTTGCCGTTCTAAACACGTTTTGACATCATAACACACGTTTCCATCGGGATTTGGAGAAAAAAAAACTCCCTAGAGATAACAGAAATAATACAGATAAATTAACATGCTTTTGTGCCTTAGGTAAACATTTCAATGGGTCATTTTCACAATAAAATACATAAAAATGTATACTTTTTATATGAATCTTATATAAATATATATATGTAATTTTTTACATCTATAAACAACTACAGCTATAAATACAAACTACAACTAATCCACAGTGTTCCTGGGAAAGGCTCCGGATCCAAAGCGGTTACTAAATAAGGATGAATGTGAATCGAGTCGTCTGTGGAAGTGTGAACACATCTGCTACCTTCTGAACTGTGTTACAGATCCCTTTTCATAATGTAGGTACTTTAGAGTGTAAGAGTTTGTGTGTTTGAGAAAAGTGGGTTCGGGGTTTTCCCACTTTCTTCGGAACTTCCCACTTCCACTGCCATCAACAGCACGGCGCAGTGCGGCTCGGATCGGCTCGGCGCTTCCTCCAGCTGCTAGTTTGTCAAACACACGGGGCAGATTCCCAGCACGTTTAAAGCCACACTCTTGGTGCCTTAGTGAACCTGTCTCTGAACCTGTTTCCCTTCAAGCTCTTCTGGTTCTCGCAATTCGTTTCTTTAGCCAGGTGGTTTCGAAGGGCGAGACTGTGGCTGGAGGGGATGGAACAATGCAGTGTGATGGCAGGCACGACAACATTGCGGGCCTGTGCGAGCATGCGGCATACTTTTGTTTACTTTAACCCTCATGCTCTCTTAAGACCAAATATGATTCATTTAAATTTTTCTTTAAACCAAATACAACACACACACACACACACACACACACACACACAGACAGAACAAACAAAAGCCACTATTCCGAGCTCAGGGTTCACCCAGGAACCCTGGTGCTGTGACGCTTCATCACTACACACCCTTCAAAAATAAAAAGGTTTAGAAGCTCTATCCAACGTGCTGGTATGAGGAGGAGCGTGAGCAACAAGTTGTTTAGCGGTCTCGTCCGGAAAAGCACAGCTGGGTTAACCACCCTCATACAATAGAGAAGAAAAACAGAAAGAAAAAAGGGAAATAACTCCCCCGGTGTTGCCTTCAGCAACCAGCAAGCACCATCAAACACGCACACACTCAGCCAGCTCTTCTTTTTTTAATCGCGTTCTGGGCTGGACATTTTGACGCTGCAGTCCACATGGGGACTGTGCAGGGCCTGTTCATCAGCTCCCCTTAAAGGACTTCGGTGCAAGTTGATGCCAGCTGCAGGCTGTGTGCCCAGCAATGTGCGGGCCTCGAAGAATGAACTTTGAAGAACTTCAGCCATGTGCAAAGCGTCCATCATGGACTGGCATCCCGAGCTGTGATAACACAAGCAGCAGAAAATGCTTTCCTAGACTCTGCAACCTCTTTTTCTTCCCCCCTCTTCAGAGAATCGTCAGAGAAAACTGCGGCACACCAATCAAACAGAAGCGCAATCTAGAGCTCCTTACGAGCAATACTTAGCCATTAATGTGAACTTAAAGGTCTCATTCATCACGGTGCCGTTTCCAGGTCTCCACCACAGCTCGGATAATGAAGACGGATCGAGTCCTCGGCATACCCTGCCGAGGCGCCGGGAGTGCATAGAAAGAACAGAATAAATAATCAGGCCCTTATTAAATCTCTTTATTCACGATATACAGAGCATGGAGTGGCATGACCAAGAGCTTACTTTCTACTGGTTTGGGGCCCATTCCTGTGCGGGACGAGCTGGTACAGTGCGTCATCACGCGTCAGGGGTCCGCCTGAAAGGCTGCGCCGCTGCCAGCAACTACTTGTAGTCTGGATTACGGACAAGGCTGACAAAGCTGCAATATGGCCTTTAAGGTAATTCTGAGTATTCAGGGCCACTGCTCGGCTTCTAGATAACCGGGTCGTTGCGTTCTGGCCTTTTACAGCTCACAGTGCCGTATGGACCTGCGGTGAGCCCTGATGTTCGCTCCTTTAGGCAGGCCAGAACGGCAGCTGGCTAAACTGTGCGTTTTTAAAGAAAAATACAAGAGGTGAGTCCTCGCTGAGGAAAGGTAAGCCTGCTTTTCCCTGCCCCCACATCCCCATCGTGTCTCTCTTTTTCTCTCTCTCCTACCCCTCCTCTTACCCTCGATGAAGGTTAATGGCATGAGGGTACAAGGCTGAATACCGATCAGGCAAAGATGGATGGAAAGCTGGAGGAAAACAATCCCGCAGGTCTGGAGTCTAGAGATTAACTAAATATTAACTAACCAAAAAACCCATACAGCTGCTGCCCTTAAAGCAATTACACACACTCCCCATGTCTTCCTTCCTCAAATATCCCTTTATAACAACAACAAGCTGTTAATAATATCTGGGTTCCCCCCTTGTCCACAAGCACAGGAGCAAATATATGTAAAGGAAGAAGAAGAAGGAGAAGACGAAGAAACCCTTCATTTAAAGAGGGAGTAGAACAAGCGAGAGCCAGAAAATACAAATCTGTCTCCTGAGTGGAAGCAGACTATGACCTGGAAAATACCTAAGCAGGACGGCAAGATTTCCAGGGGCATCAGTCAGTGAGGAAATATTTCAATCCATTTCCTATAAACCACAACCAGCCGATCTACCAAATCATATAAAAAAAAAATAAAAAAAAAAAATACTTGAACATTTTCCTCCTAGTGAGAGGATATCATGAATCCTTCACTTTGTTGCTTTTGAAATATTTCAAAACAAAAATCAGTTTCATAAGCCTAATGCGTACGAGGCGAATTATTCGGCGCTTAGGCTCGCGCACAAGAGCACCAATAAAAACTGATTGGACGAGACAGAAGATAGATCGACTTTCCATTTGCATTTCAAATGCTGCTGATAAACATGACGATCAGAGAAAGGAAAAGTGAGAAGAAAGACTGAAGGAAAAAAAAAAAAAATCAAAAGGTTCTGTCCAATAAGCAATATTCATCGCTTGCTGCCCTGCAGCCCTACAATCTTTCTTTTGGAAGACATAGATCATCCATAGACAGAGGGAAGAGAGAGAGAGAGAGAGAGAGAGAGACTTCCTTCACAAAGCACAAACAAAATCTTCTTCGCCTGGTGTCTTCCATCATCTTTATTCATCGGTCACACACTTACCAAAATCTCACAGCTTCAATAGACACAGACAGAAAGTGCTGCATGATGTACATGTACGTGGTTACGCTCCTTAGAACACAAGACAACGTGAAACTGTTCGTTGCTGTTTTTACGTTTGATGTCACGGCGTCAAAAAAAAAGCGGAACATTAGATCTGACACTAGCATATGGACAGACGGAAAGCATTACGGTCAGCGCTCCATATGTATCTTTAAACCCGAGAACAAAGAAGTCAACTTTGGATTAATGGCTGTTTACAGAACCCAGAGGCTGAAAGATACCGTAAATCAAAAAAAAAAAAAAAAAATCATTTAGAGGTTAGAACTGTTGCCTAAATCCTTAAAAAAAAAAAAAAAAAAAAACACACAACATAAAAAAACCCCTCAATTTGGAGTTGATCATCTCTGTTCTGGTGTCTGTAGGTGAACAACAACGGCGTGGTCTTGGGTCATAAGGTCACTGGATTGGTCAATTCAACCCCCAAAAATGACGCTTCACTGATGGGTCGTCCCACAAAAAACAAAACAAAAAAAAAGATTAATAAATAACCAGAATATAAAATACGGGCCTGATGGTCTGTACAGCATTGTGCAGAAAGAAGGCACTCTAAAGGAAAATCGCTCCAGCCTCTCGACTTACTTGACATATGAGGTCACAGCACTCGGACTGAAGTGCCGGTGGAAATTACCATACTGTGGAATATTAGCGCTCTGAAGGGAAAAGGGCAAAAACAAATTGCTCTTGCACGCCAGGAGGCATTTCTACTGCTTAGTGCACAGTTCTTTAATGCCACACCAGACAAAGGGACTGGTGGCTGAAATCTGGTGGACCGACGCAGGACCGTGGCCCAGCAAAACCTTCCTCTGCATTTCAGAACTCTCATTCTAATGCTGTCTCTATTATTTATTCATCAGCCGAGAGAGATTTCGGCATTTCTTGCAGACCCAGGCTATTTTCTGAATCAGCATGGTTTCTGGGTTATTACTCCAGAGAGTGAATCTTATTTCCAATCGGGAAGGTGGTCAGCTTTTAACCCTGTACTTAAATGATACGGTTTTTAAACGATACTTAAATGAAACGGTTTATTTCAAGCCGGTGGCTTTTCCCAAAAAATAAAAAAACCTCAAAACGCAGTGGCCGATTTTGGAGGAGTCTTAAAACCAGAAGTCTTCAACTAACTTCCTTTTAAACAGCATCCCGATGCAACATTTAAGCTGCAGAGGCAAAATTCCTCACTTAGACATAGGAAATGTCAGAAATGTCAACGTGCAAATGCCCCACAACAAACACACACACACACTTAATTCGATATGTACAGAGTGCTCATGTGCACACAAACACAATCTCTCAGAGGTCATGTGTCTTTTTTCTTTTTTCCACCCCCTCAATCTCCCCTTACATTAGATTAATTAAAATGTCAATCATTCAATGGTGATAAATAACTACAAGCCCTTGTTAAGAAAGTGAATTACAACCTGCGTATCGAAATCATTTTGACATTTACCTTTGTGGTACACGTAGGGTTTAGATATTATTTCGATCCTGATCTTAAGCTCTTTCAGGGAAATTCATTACAGCAGGAGTATAGCATAAATGCCAGGGTTAGGATTGTAAAACTTTGGCAACTTTTGGAAGAAAAAAATTGCTGATTTTTTCAATATTTTGAATATTTGAATTATAAAATCAATCAATCATGTTCAATTAAAGTACCTTTAACAAACCAAATACGCTGCAACAGATATTAATTACTTAACGCTTTGCTGGATAGGCTTGCAGTATTCTTACAAACTGACAGGGAAGAGAAAGTGACATGCTGGAAAAGAAGGCTGAACTTGACCTCGGTGACCCTTAGGTTTACAACGCAGCCGTCTGTCTCAGCGATCAATACTCTGGAGCGAAGCACGAACCGACATGAAAAAATTTGCACCAGTGTCAAGGACAACATTGCTGCTTTGACTAGGATAGTGAAACTGGAAGAAATACCCCAGAGGTAAAGAAGTTCGGCTCCGGAGCTCGGATGTAAATATAGCCCATCATGGCCACCTGCCAGTGCAATCGTGAAGCCGTGATATTTACAGACAAATACGTATGGAAATATATATGCCTATTTCCCTGTCACAGCCTACGCTGCTTTCTGTCACCTCCGAAACGACAAAAACAAACAGATTTCTGTCCTGCGTCGTGCCCCGGGTCTGCTAGGAGTGTCGTGTCAGGAGATTGCATCTTTTATTTATCACCTCCTTGGCTTTATTTTTGCAGCACATTCCAGAATGCAGCATGCAATCAGCCAAGAAAACCCTCCCAGTGTGCGCTCACTCTTGTCTTTTCCCATCACCACAATGCAGAACGACGAGCATGTGCACGCACACACACACACACGTGCGCGCACACACACAAAAGGGATAAGGTCTTCTCACTGACAGAGAAAAGACTCTCCACACAACCTAATGAAAAACAGGGCAGAGGCTCTTGATCTTCCGAGCCGCTGATCCAGTCCAAGAGGGTCCGGGGAGGAGGCTACAGCTCAACACACACACATGGGTTTGGACCTTTTGTGCGTTACTGTGAGCAGACACCCATCTTGGCTCAGGAAGAAGGGCACAAAGCCCAGATGAGGCGCCGCTCATCCATCCAGAGGAAAGGGGGGTAGGAGGAGGAGGAGGAGGAATGGTCATGCAGAAAATTATGTCTGCAGATTGTATTACAATTCAAATGGACCGTACAACGAAACGAGGTTAAAAAAAAAAAACCCTGCAACGTTTCCAAACCCGAGGACGATCAAGGCACCGGGAGCTAGTCTTGGCGACTCTAAACAAAAGCAAACCTCCTGAATCGAAGCCCACAACATATTGCACAGATGCAAAATTCTTTTCTGCAGTGCTATTTTTCAGACAAGTCTCCAATCAGTTCAGTGCTGCACACACACACAAACACACACACACACACAACCAGCACCAATGCATCAGCTGTAAACTGACAATACAATGGCTGCGTCACAAACTACACAGTGGAGTAGGCTACAAACAGGGGACTGTTTTTCACACACTGTTTAGGGCAGAATGCGGTTTTCTGGGACCAAGGTCCATTTAAAAAAAAAAAATGAGGCTCTGCAGCTTTAAATCGCCATTCCTCCCAGCCCCCTCTTTTTTTCCTTCTTCTTCTTCTTCTTCTTTTCCAAATCTCTTCTATTTAACAAGCAGTGAAAAGAAATAAAAAGGCGCTTTTGTTTGCCTTTCCTTTCGCACTGTGACATAAAGCTGAAAAGACACAAACGAACATGAAAATGGGAACAAAGTGCCAGTTTCAATGGGAGAGTGGGGGAGATGCCTGACGGCTATTTGATATGCGCACTGGCTAAAATGCAAAACCAAACAGCACCAAATACTGGTTCAGGAACTAAGAAGAAGAGAGAGAGAGAGAGAAAGAAAAAAAAAAAACACAACACACACAAGCTAGCTGGGCGAAATGACACAAAAACTCACAACTAAAACCGCTTCCAGTTTTATTTCGACTCCGAATTCAACTCGGAACAAAATCAAATCAAATAAAAAACAAACAAACACAAAAGTCAACACGATGTCGCTTGTCATTTCAGTGACATTAAAATGCTAGCTATAAGCTATCCGTCCTGTCGGAGCAGACTCGCTAAACCTCCCCCATGCCTTTCACTTCTGAAAAAAATAAACAAAACCACAGACAATCCGTCATAACGTCGTCTTTCACCAACTCGGGACTAAAATAAAAAGACACCGGGTTCGAAAGACAAAAGCACTAAAGGAGTGAATCGTGCTAATAATAAAAACGCTCGACAAGACGCTTTTTCTTTAAAACGCACTCTGTGCTACAGACTACAGTGTCATGGGCTCCACTTCCGTGCTGCTGTTTTTCTTCTGAGTAGAACAAAAAAAAATGCAGTAGAGGAAGAGGATTTAAATATAAAGAGGCTTTAATTATAGCTCGTCGGATAAACAATTCCCTCGGAAAGGGTATAAATGAGAATATTCGTGCGCGTAAAGTGGAGCAAAGAGCCGAACAATGCTATCGGGTGGTAGGAGATGTAACGTTAGCCCCTATGGGGAGATTTAAACCCGCTGTGCCCTTTGTCGTTCGTGTTCGCTTCTTTGTTCGTTCTAAACGCAATCGATTTTCTTAAATCGTGGCCGAATTCATACAAAAAAGCTGAATACGTTTATGTGGATTACGTTTATTTGGCATTGACATGTGAATAAATTGAACGTTTTTTGCAGCTTGTTTGCACTCACCGACTTGGAGTACGTTGTCTACGCAGCCGCTCTCGAGCAGCGCGACGCCTCGACGGAAAGGCAGCCGGGTCTCATCGCTTCCTTCCCCGGCCGCGGCGGTCTCCTCACCGCCGGTGTTGAACGAGGAATACATGCAGATTTCCCGTTCGCTCCTCGGAAAAGACCAGTACACGATCCGCCTCTGAACGGGCTCTGGGATCCGCTCGAAGCGCTCCTCCACCCTCTGAAAGGGCCATTTTTCGGCCACTTTGCGCGCTGCAATGTCCAAGAGCGACTCCGGGGTCTTGCCCGTTCCCCCTTGGGCCGAAGCCGATGTGGCGCATACTGCTCCGCCGGCCCGCAGCCCCTGTCGACACGCTGTGCTATAACCGGGTCGGCAGCAGAACCGCTTAGCTGGGGGCTGCTGCACGCGCTCCGCCATGATCTCCACTCCGCTTTAACGGCAAGAGCGGAAGTCGCTGTGCCATATAAACGGGGAATAAGGAAGGGGGAAAAAAAGGTTACGTTCGGATCGATTGTAAGCCGTGTATGGGCAACGACTCCTTATTTGGTCAAACTGGGCGGAGCCTCGATGTGTTGTCAACTGTGTACGAATCAAAATGGGAAGTGGGCGGAGCTTTCAGGACTATTCTTAAATAGTAGGCACAGGGTAAGTGTGCGGTTTCGGACTTGGACCTTTATAACACTAGATAAGAATAGAGAAGGTTTTTAAAACAGCCATTTTTCTATTTTCTTTTTGCAGTCGTTCTTTACAGACGATATTTATTTTAGTGGGCGTACACAGACGTGTAAGGGTGGTGCCTATAATATAAGATCCAGCTTATGTCTAAAAAAACCCCTCAAAGCCTGAAAAGAAATATTTAAAGTGCCCCTGAAATCACAATAGAGGGTTCAGAGCTTTATGTCATTCATTTGACACGTTATAGATTTAATGTAGAATTTATTTTTCTTATTTAAACTGTTTATGGCAATAATTTTGTCAAGATTTTTGTATTTTTATGTAAGTATTTACACACACACACACACACACACACACACACACACACTCACGCACACACAAGCACACACACTCACGCACACACAAGCACACACACACACACACACACTCACTCACACACACACCCCCCCACACACACTCACTTACTCACACACTTACTCACTCACTCACTCACTCACCCAATCACGTACTCACACACACTCACTCACACACACTCACTCACTCTCACACACACACAAACACACACTCACAAACACACAGAAGAGAGAGAAGGAGGGAGAGAGAGATTTGGAATATGAATATTGTAAATGAAATTCCTGTGATGCACACAGGGTAGTCTTTATGGTTACAGCAGCTCTTAGTTCTTAGATCCAAATGTACAGTGCGATGAACTGATTCGTCACAGTAAAAGCGATGCCACTGTAGGCTTTGAAATGTATTTCTGTTCAAAATGAATGGCTACATGTCCATTATTCTGTTGCCATGGATGCAGTTGCTAACAGCCAGGGACGTTACCTTTTTGAGGATTTAATGTATGTTTCTGCAGAAAAATCATCAGTATATTAATTAGACTGTTAATTAGCACTTGCCATGTCAGATCAGCTAAACACCAATTAACCAATGGCATACATTGTATAGTATCAAGGTTAACAGATAGGGCTACTGTTGAAGTTTATGAGAATCCCAATATTGTCCATCTATCCTGATAGATTCCCTTTTCGCCTCAAGAAAGTACGTATGATGACAAACCTCAAAATGGTAGATTTAACTGGCTGGAAATGGTATCTAGATGTCTTTTCAATCACTGTTGAAAGTGAGGCCATGAAAAGGAGAAACATCATTTAGCCTTATGATGCTGTAATTCTAATCCTAATTCTAATTCTAATGTGCTGGAAAAAAAAGTACAGTAAAGTCTGCATTAGTCACCAGCAATAGCTACTGTGAACATTAATGCATCCACCATATTGAAATGGACCAGATTTGACTGGAAGCCAAAGCAAGTCTATGATGAGATGCACCTTTGTCCTGAAATCATCTATAAGCTTGCGATATATGGAAGTATTTTTCATTCTGATTGGCCAGAAGTTGTTCCATCTGCAAGATAAAGGACAGGGTTATATTAACACGCTTGCTAAGATATTATCATTTCTACATATGACAACTCATTCAGAAGGACAAAACGTTTAACAAAGAAAAGATATAATTGTTGATGAAGTTTTCTGTCAGGAGGTACTTATTTAACATTTATGGTTAGAGTCTTGAATGTTGGGACTTTTTAAGAGTCAGTCCATGGAAATGTATTCAGGACAGAGGAATTTATGCTTAGTGGTTTCTTTGTAACGTGTCAAGCTGCTTTTTTGTTTTCTGTTTTCAAGACGAAAATAATAGAAGAGGCTGGTGAAGGAATGACTGCTTATAGCTGCTATAATGAAAGTGAAAATGTGGGTGTAATCAGTCTGGTGACTGAAAGCAGGGAGAGTATGGAGTAGAGTTTTGTATCTGAATAATGTCTTAAAAATAAATAATGTAAAGGGGCATCCATTTTTTTACATTCTCTAAGTGGATGGAAATGTCTCACAGATAACCATAACCAGTCTGCCGAGCAATAAAATCACACCATCAGTAAAATCTTTCTAGGTGATTCTATCTTTCACTGATGGTCTGGATTGGGGATTGTCTCCTGATTCTATGTGGTAGATTGGACTTGGTAGAAGTGTTAAACTCTTTATTTTTCTTTTCTTTTCTTTTTTTTTTTTTTTTTTTTTTTTTTTTTTTTAAAAGACGTTAGCCAATATGCAGAATTTGGCAGCGACATCCCTATTTATGCGTCAAGAAACATTCACTTGCGTTCTCACCACCCGGCGGGTCGTAAAGGCATTATAGAACAAATGTACAAAGCGGTTATGCATGGTTTCACTTCTGTTTAGCCTAACAACGGTGGCCCAATTTTAAAGCACCTGCTTTATTGCAGGTTATCTTCATAATGGATAAAACATGGACATTTATACGGATCTCCATCATATCTGGCCGAGCGATCAGGAGTGGCCATTGATTGAACAAATCCAGGAGCTGTTAAATGTAATAACGTAGCGTAGACACTCAAAATCTGTTGTTGCATTCCAACTACACAGACCTGTCTTTTGTCATGGACTGCAAAAATGAAGAGAAAAGATTTTGGGGTTTAATAAAAAATCAATGCAAGCCTATGATGAGAAAAAATAAAGCGATACTCAAAAACAATAAATGTGCAAAAGGTCATCAAACAGTCATTACCAGGTCGAAACCAAATATAGGCAAATACAAAGGCTTACTAGCAGAACAGAATAGACAGCTGGAGTGAGACTTCGCTGTGACTGATCTAGATTCTTGAAAAGAGTCTAGATTCTTGAAGAGTGTGTGCGTGTGTGTGTGTGTGTAAATTGGTGTAATCAGAAGAGTGCTGCCTGGTTGAAAATTCCAATATTCATGAATAAATATCACACAATTTTGGTGTGAAATTAGTTTTTTATATCTTTGCACAGCACATTCAATTTCCAGATTGCTACCAAATATAAACAGTGATATCTATCTATCTATCTATCTATCTATCTATCTATCTATCTATCTATCTATCTATCTATCTATCTATCTAAAGATATATATGCATGTGTGTGTATGTATGTAACTACATGCCCATCCACACAGTAAAGACAATTTTGAGATGCTAATCAACATACAACTCATTCTTTGGACTGTGAGAGATAACCAGAGTACCTGAGTAAACCGGAGAACATGCTAACTTTATGCACACTAGGGAATCGAACCCCCAGCCCTGGAGGTGGGGTGTGTGTGGGTATATGTGGAAAAATGGAGTAAATTGCACGTAACATTTAACCAGTCAGCTGAGGCTGACAAGAGGACTCTTCTTATCTGTCAATAAAATTGTTTGTTTGTTTAGTTTGTAGACAGATTTACATTTTTGTTCTGTTGCATTTTACTTCTTTGTCTTTTCTTTTTTTTTTTTTTTTTTTAAAGCTGTGAATATACAAGTGAGCAACCATTTGTTGCTGCTATGGTGATCGGGCTTTACAAGATGTTAAGAAGAAGAGCACTGGCAGACAGAATGGAGAGGCATTAAAAAGGCTGCACGCAAATACAAAACCCTGAGGCGGCCCATATCCAAATCAGTAACAAAACAAGGGTCAGGCTATTTAGGCAGAATCTTGGTCTGCTCCGCAACATTTGAGAATGATTTGGCTAAGCACATCCAGGAAATGGAGAGAACATTGTTTGGCCTATCTTCACAAGACATCAGAAGGATTGCTTGTGAATTGCTTGAGCATTGTGGCCTAAAATATTTTCAAAAGACGAGAAGAAAATGGAAGGTAGAAATCGGTTTTATGGCGTCTTGAAGTGCAGCCCCATCTGTCAGTTAGAACACCACAAACCACTCGTCTGTCTAGGGCTGTGAGGTATAACAGGGCACAGGTGGGTGTGTTTTTCAGCATTTTGCACAAAACTTGTTGGTTAAACAGAATCTAATCTGTGGGACATGACTGTAGGATATAATCTTCAGTGGATGGATAAGGCAGGAAGACCAGAGCAGGAATTTAATACAAGTGTCGCTTGTGCCATGAGTGCAGCAGGCTAGTTAAATACCTTCATTCATTCATTTTCTACCACTTATCCGAATTTCTCGGGTCACGGGGAGCCTGTGTATCTCAGGCGTCATTGGGCATCAAGGCAGGATACACCCTGGACGGAGTGCCAACCCATCGCAGGGCACACACACACTGTTAAATAAATCCATTCATAAAATTCAGTAACACATTATGCTGGTCAGGGTTGTGCAGGATCCAGAGCCTATACTGGCAACAGTAGATACAAGACAGGACACCAGTCCATCTCCTGACATTGCAGACACCTTGGGAAAATTTTAGATGATGCAATCAATTCTTTGAACCCTGCACCTATACGAAGAACATGCAAAACACAGAACATAACTGGCTGAAACGTTGGACCCTGGAGCTACAAAGCACCAACCCGGCATGCTACTGTTCCACCCCAGTTCATTTTCCCCAAAGTTTACTGTCCTTTGAAAGGGAATGAACATCTAGCTGTCGAATGGTATACAGCGGTTGTGTCAGACTTGTTGGAGGACGGTTCCTGGACCAGCCACATCTGATTATCATTTTTCCAAAACTCTAAAGGCAGTCTTTCTCGCAAAACTAATTATTGTGTCATTATAATTACTTTGCCACAAGATCCCCATCAAGCCTCTAAGAGAAGCTATCATTTAGTGGCAGACAGTTTGACTACATCGCACCTCAGGGCAGAGTATCATATGCGGCTTTTTTGGCCAAGCATATAATAACAGAGATGATGTGGGTAAAAGAAATAACTTATTTTTAAACCTGTATTTTCTAATGTGTATGCAAACTAGCCTAAAACAGCACGGTTGCTATTGTCTTAC
This sequence comes from Tachysurus vachellii, assembly GCF_030014155.1. Lineage (NCBI taxonomy): Eukaryota > Metazoa > Chordata > Actinopteri > Siluriformes > Bagridae > Tachysurus > Tachysurus vachellii. Next base: position 5,375,218 of record NC_083479.1, read on the forward strand.
TGTCCTAAAGTACTGTGTTAGTGTTTTACATGGTAACAGCGTAGCACATTTCAAGCTTGAAGGTTTGAAAATGGTTTAAATCTTCAGCCTTTGAGGTTCCTTTAATGGTTTTATGTCGAACCCTAGACATTTATGTTCCAGTATTTATTCAGTGTGAGGGCTTTTCAACTGCTGGTATTGTCCATTAAAATATTTCATTCAGCTGTCACTTATTTTTTATGCATATGGTCAATCCTTTAATACACTGCACCGCTCTCTGGCATGCAAAATTCTTATTATCATTTCATTTTCCATGACCAGGGGTACACAATGCTTTGTTACTATACATACGTATAATTTCAGGGTATATAAATATTTATAAATAAAAAACAAATTGAATTGTTTTTCTGTACTTTTTCTTCATCAACTATATATCAGGTATCAGGCTAATTCGTCACCAGTTGTGATCTTCTGATGCTACAAAATGTCGTTAAAGCTATAGTTTATATAGTTCCTGTTGCACTGAAGATGAACAGACCAGCAGATTGCAGTACTGAACCTGAGGATGCGCCTCAGTAAAATGCTCCAATAGACTATTGGAGCAAAGACGGGTTAGTGGTTAGCACATTCTGCCTCACACTTCCGTGGTTAAGGGTTTGAATTCGGCATCTCCCTGTGTGTGCATGTTTGCACGTTCTTCCCGTACTTCGAGGTTGCCTCTCACAGTCCAAAGACATTTGCTGTACACTGATTATTGTCCCTAAATTGTCAGTAGTGTGGGAGCGTGTGTAATTATGCCCTGTAATAAGTTAGCACCCCATCCAGGGTGTCCTCCACCTTGATTCCCTGGCTCCAGGCTCCCATTGTAGGACAAGCGTTACAGAAAATGGAAGGATGGATGGATTTCACTAAATGAGCATGTTTTCTTTGCTAATGCCTGAATAGCACTGATTCCAGTAGCTAAAAAAGCAAACAGCATGTCAAATTTAAGTGCAAACGTAAAGAGATTGAATGATGTTTTACAACATAATGGCTCAGATGTTTGAAAACAAACCCCATAGACATCAGTTTAAACTAAACTAATAGAGGTTACTTTTCACATGAATATATAAGATGAACTTATTTCCATCAGTTAACTAAAGATATCTTATCTTGTCTTATTTTATCGGAATGGGTTCCATGTACAATCATTTTAGGAAAACACCAGTGTAATGTTACATGAGATAAAACCCCATAAGGCAGGTAATAAGGCTGAAATCAGTTTCCTGGGTTACATCTGTTTTCAGTGAAATTCAGCATTATACATAACAAAAGTATGATTAGTGTTGGCTAGTAGGATGTGTGTAGCTCGTTTTGTATGTGTGTGTGTGGTGAAATTTTCAAAAGAGCCAGTCAGTTATAAGCGAGTCTTCATCATCTCTGAACTGTCACAGAGGCCATGGCTTTGAGTGGAAAGAAACTGCTACCTTTTTTATGGTAAAAGCAAATTAAAATGAAAACAATGTTAATGACGAACAATTTGTAGGCTGTCAGACCCATCTCAAGTGCTCCTTTAAATGTAATGGGTCAATTTCTTTGTATTTAGATATATGGATCAGATGCAGTGTGCACTTTTCCACTGTATTTTATTCATTTATACATTTTGTCTGATTGTTCTGTGTTTGAAATATATATATTTTTGCCTGTTGTTTTCTTTGCTAGTTATTTCTAGGCTTATCACATAGCCAGTCACATCAGTGCAGGTGGCAGTTTGGAAATGAAATTTCACACTGCACTTGCACATGAAGATGGCAAAAAATAAGCGTCCTTACATAATGGAACGCAAAATGTTTTATAAAATGCAAATTAGTCGATTCAGACGTGTGTGAAACCAGTAGTACCCCAGCAGTGAAACATTATGCTCCCTCTGTCCGTAAACTCACTCATACATTCATTCATTCATTCATCTTCTACCGCTTATCCGAACTACCTCGGGTCACGGGGAGCCTGTGCCTATCTCAGGCGTCATCGGGCATCAAGGCAGGATACACCCTGGATGGATTGCCAAGCCATCGCAGGGCACACACACACACGCTCTCATTCACTCACGCAATCACACACTACAGACAATTTTCCAGAGATGCCAATCAACCTACCATGCATGTCTTTGGACCGGGGGAGGAAACCCCCGAGGCATCATGCAAACTCCACACACACAAGGCGGAGGCGGGAATCGAACCCCCAACCCTGGAGGTGTGAGGCGAACGTGCTAACCACTAAGCCACCGTGCCCCCCCCGTCCGTAAACTTTAAGTTATATTTACTTTAAATAACAAGCTACATGTTGATTGTCTTCTTTTTTTTGTTTGTTTTTGTTTACATTTTCTTCATTTTTATATTGTCTAGATTTGAATTGTTTTGTCTAGGTGTCCAAAAATGGCTGGAAAAGTCAGGGAAGCAACTCGATTTCTAATAGTTGATACAATAGTACGATGCAAAAAACGACTGCTTAAAAAGTAATAATATTCATCAATATCTATATCTAGCCGAATTTATTTACTATGTCTTATTATAAGATAATTTACTTATTTTATTTGCAGATCATTTTGCTTCCTTCTACTGATTAAAATTAGCAATAGAACATGAAAATCTTATACTTGAATGTAGTAAAATATGTCTAGAAATAGGATCATCATCTTATAATAAGATATCGTAACATTTGTTTAGCATTAAGGTATTTTAATATGCTCAGATGTCATTTTTCTGCGGTGTATGTGGTTACTGTTATGATAAGGTTTCCGTGTCCTAGGAACCGAATGAGGGGAGCTGGAATTAAAAATTAGTAACATGGTTTCTCAGCCCTTTCATTTTTGCTCTGTGTTACAGAAGTAAACACAGCAGTTTCATTTTCCAGACCTTAAATGCACACAGGATGGGTTCAACAATAAACCTGTTGGAAAGCTGAAATGCTTGCTCTAATTTCACACAGGTGTGGCTTCATCAGAATGTGGACTATAAGGTAAACTAAAGCTTTACCATTATTGTTTCAGACCAGTTTACCAGTCATGTTGTCATATTTTTTAACAAATGAACCAATTTATTCTTCCATGCCACACCGTTAATGTTCATTCACATCCTACTGTGGAATACAGAATACTACAGCAATCCTACGGATAGAAAATATGTCACCAGTCAAAGTCGAAGTTAAATATAATTGAGGAATATCTATACTTAATCGGTGTTTTGAGTACACGCAGAGACATAAACTTTTAAAAACTATTTGTCTGTATCTATAGGAGTGTGTATCCTTTCGGCTAATCATGTAACAGCAGCACACTGTCATCATGTTAATGTTCACATTAAATATCAGAATAGAGGAAAACGTGATCTCATGAGGTGACTTTAACCTTGGCATGGTTGGTGGTACAAGACTGATGTCTTGAGTGTTTCAGAAACTGCTGATCTTCTGGGATATAACAGTCTCTAGTCTGTCTGCGGGTGGAAACGCCTTGTTGATGAGAGAGTAGAATGGCCAGATTGGTTACAATAGATGCCTACCATAACTCAAATAACCGCTCTTTACATCCATAGTGAGCAGAAAAGCATGTCAGAAACCACGACATTTCAAAATTGAACAGCAGAAGTCCACATCAGGACCAGACAAGAACCAGAATCTGAGTCTGCTCTGGGCTCAGAGTCACTGAAAAACCGGAGACTTAAAGAAACCGGAGACTTAAAAAAAAAGAGCATCTTTTACAAATCTTCAACAGCCTGGTTTCTGCTTTCTTAAGTTACTGAGAAACCAGAAAGCTCAAAGTCTTTTGTTTTGAAGATTCTCCCATTGTAGAAAACTTAGTGACTATTACAAAGCCCGGGAAGTGGACACTCCTATAAATTTTACCTAAACACCGAAAACAATTTTTTCAATTCATTTAGATTGTCAATCAACTAGTGTACAAGTCATGTAAGTTCTTACTGTAGAAAAGAGAACACATTTGTACAAGCTCTTTAATACAAACCTGTCAATTTACGTCCGGTCTAACGATTGTCAGAGACATATTTTGTCCTATACAATGAATCAACCCCTTCTGCATAATCAGGTTTGAGACCAATGCTGTGGTATGAACACTTAGACAATGACCTGCACATTACGTTGTAACAGTCATTACAGGCATCTTGTAGACTTTCAGAATGAATATTCTTGAAGCTTTGATGGCTGAATTCTTCTAGTAAGGCAGACGCTTGAGCAGACATCTGAAGAGATAAAGGTAGCCGAGCGAAGCTGTAAATCACCTGTTGATTGAACACAACTTTAATTTCATATTCACAGTCTCAACAGTGATATAAAAGTAATATGTAGCCTGAAGGGGAAATCGGTTAATAAAAAATAATGTGATGCAACTAATTGTGTCTTCTTTGTAATCTTCAACTTATCAACAAAATTAGCTTATGTATTTATCAGGTCTCAAACGGTCCCCATTTCTGGTATTAGAAAGGGTTTTAGGCTTATAACGTAGCATCAAAGAGGATAATGCTCAATGATTTGCTTACACAAACTACCAGACTACTATGTTATCATCACTTTTTGCTTGGTATCTTTGTTGTGTATGTTTTTTCCTTGAACATACAGTATGGTTGTATCAGATTACTTGATCATGACGATCATATCTGTGTTTAAACAGCATTGTTACAGAGTGAGTAATAACACGTGTAAAATACAATTCTGGATCACTGCCTCTTTCTGATTAGGATAATTTATCAAAGAATCCTTATAGGCTTAGCCAAAACAAATCTGTGTGATCTGACAACTTTCTGGCATCGCTTTAATGACAGCTGGCGGAACAGCGAGTCTAGAGAGTTACTCTTGCCCCGCACTTCTCACTCTAATCCGCTCCATGATTTTTACACAGAAAAAAACACACACACACACACACACACACACACACACACACACACACACACACACACACACACAGGTGTTCCATTTGGGAGCTGCATGTTTCAGACTTGTTTCAGTGGGAATTGCATAAATAGACCCATATTTTGATTGTTTTGATGGGGAAAAATGGTGAAAATTCTCCCCCTGAAGAATTTCACAGAATCATTACTGAAACATTTCGATGTCTCTGTTTCCACACTGAAACCAGAGCAAACGTCAAAACCTGTTACGCCGTTTTTTAAACACTCCCACATGCTTCCTACACCTTGTATTGAAATCTTGCATATGCCCCAATGCACCAGTGTGTCTGTTAATAAGTTCATCAGGAAATCTGTAATAGTAGTATAGTCACTAATGTTGTGTTATCCCAATAAAGATGATGAAGGTGGCAACTCGATGAAACTTGCAAACTTTTTGTTCTGTAATTTAATGGGTAGCACGGTGGATAATGGTATTGCACCTTTGATTTGCAGCTCTGGGATTGTTGCCTCTGCCTTATATTTACATGTTCTCCCTGTGCTTCAAAGGTTTCCTCTGGGTTCTCTGGTTTCCTCCCCAGCCCAAACACAAGACCCTGTGTAGTAAACGTGGTACAAAGAATGGACAGACGTTGTTGTTCTTTTGGCTGCTTCCTGTTCAGGGTCACTAGAGCTGATCAGCTGGTCCACATACTTGATTTGGTGCAGATTTTATGCCGGATGCCCTTCCTGAAACAACCCTCCCATTTTATCCAGGCCTGGTACCGGCACTGAGATTTAACTCTTCTGTGGCTCGATTAGTTTTCTGAATGGGAATCAAACCCTGGCCTCAGTAATAGAAGTATATTACCTTAATTTTATAGACTTTATCCCAACTCCATTCACTATGCATAACAAATGTGTATGTATTTACGCAAACATGTCCTTAGAGGTTGCTTTTCTCAGCCTTCAATGCAGGAGCCGCTATATAATTTCTCACACTGCTTTATAGGTCCTTTAAAAAATCTTTAAAAAAATGTATACCTGTCACATAAATACGGATGTTTCAGTCACTCTCAATTGGTGTTTTGATGATGGAGTTCGAGAGCACTGTCTGATGCTCTCTCGTAGACGTTCATTTGGCTTGAGATCTGCTAATTGCGAAGCACTTGTGAACTGTGGATGGGGCGGAATCATGCTTGACAGGAGAGGAATGTATCATTTAGGATACACATAAATGTGATCGGTCAAAAGAACTTACAAATCACATGATACCAACAACTTGCACAAGATATTCTTTCTTTCCCCCAAATAAATTCAAAACATTTTGTTCAAAATCTGTTCACTGGGGGGTTTAAATAAAAAAACAAAAACAAATTCATTTTCAGAATGAATATTCTAAAAAAAAAAGTGTGATTATAAACTGTTATAAACACCGGAGAGTGTTATCATGAATAATGTCCTTACTTCAATCATATACACTCCAACAACTGTGTATTGATTAGGAGGTTGTTGTCCTCAGAGACCACATGAATGTTTTTTGCACAATTCTATATATTATCCCAAGGACCTGCTGCTAAGAAACTGTGTTCATTCTAATGTTACTGCACGAAATATTGTTTGAACATTCAGTATTCACATACAGTATATACACTGGTCGGTTGGCGCTGATTCTGTTACTGTTTACTGTTTATTGTCTCTTGTGTATTGCATTTTTTGTACTTTTTGTATTGTCTTGTAACTTTGTGTCTGCACTGTCTTTTTGTCCTGCACTGTCTTTTGTCCTGCACTGTCTTTTGTCCTGCACTGTCTTGTTTGACTTGTCCTGCACTGTTTGCACCAGGTTGCACAGTTGCACTTTATGTGGCTAAGACTACTTACAAGTCTTTAACCCTGTCTTTGTTTTATGTAGCACCATGATCCTGGAGAAACGTCGTCTCATTTCACTGTGTACCACAACAGCTATATATGGTTGAAATGACAATAAAAGCTTCTTGAATTGACTTGACTTGAATGTTTGCGATCTTTAAGAAGCAGAACAGAACTGTAGCTGGTACAGTCCCTGGATGCCTCGGGATGGGTAGAAAAAGAGAAGAAAGCGTAGAGGAGTTAGCGTAGCTGCCGAACATAATAATAACCAGAACTAGATAATTATGTGTATCTACTGGAGCACACGTTTGTAGGATGTATTATGTGTACGCCTGTAAAGAGATCTGTCTTTAATCTACATATAAACTACATTTAAAAGTGTGTCTGAGCCCCGAACACTATCAGGAAGAATATTCCGAAGTTTAGGAGCTAAATAGAAAAATGCTCTGTTACTTTTAGTAGATTATGATATTCTGTGATCTCACTGAGCATAAAGGATTGTAGCGTGTTAGAAGACCAGTCAGGTACATGGAAGGTTACACATATAGTGGGCTCCAAAATTCTAGAGAGCACTAGTGAAAATGATTTTATTTTGCATTCGTTTCTAATACAATATGACAATTTTTTATTGCAAATGATATTACAGACAACAAAAAGAGTAAAATTAGAATTTTTGAAATATTTACATTTATGGTATTTAGCAGATGCCCGTATCCAGAGTGACTTACATTTTTTTTATTTCAGTTTATACAATCAAGCAATTGAGGGTTAAGGGCCTTGCTCAGGGGCCCAGCAGTGTCACCTTGGTGGACTGGTCCAATACCTTAACCAATAATCTACTACATCCCACTAAATATTCATACTTCTTAGTGTTTTTGCTTTAACAACAATGTGCACACAATCCGTCGACCCATTTTATATCAAATATAGAGTGTAATGCGTCAATAGAAGAAAATAAACATGAGGACAAATTTACCTTTTGTGCAAAGCAGTTAACATGCTCACTATCACAATTTTGCTAATATCAGAAAAGGGACCTAGAAATCCAGATATCCAGCGATTTCTTTCTTTTTTCTTTCTTTGAGATATTTTAACATTCTAAAAACTTCTGTTTATTTCCATTACGTTTCCATAATTACATAACGTAAGTGAGCGTGTTTCCGTATTATTCCTTTAACAAGCCCATTTTAAGAAATATTTTAGTAGTTTCTCGAACCGAATCATTGACTACTTCCACTGCCACCTCAGGCCTGCATGTCACTTAATATTCCCTTTTACCAAAGTGTGAAGATATAAGCAGATACCATGTTGCCCTCTAAACCATGACAGGTTTTGGTTTCCTTATCGGTTTTACCAAAACTTTCCTTTTGATCAGACGTGTGCAGGGTTTGGAAATCTCCTGTAGTATTATTTTGTTTTATATTCAGGAAACAGACTGCTATGCTATATTTAAAGTAACTACATTTCCGACTGTCCACACACACGCAGACACATTCACTCATGTTAGTCCCTTCACCACCCACTGACCTTGTGTGATCCCGACTAGACAGAGTGAATTGATCATATCATCACAGCACACTTGCATCATGCTGGGCTTTAAATATATTTGAAACTCATTTGAATATCTCTGTTATTGTTTCATTTTGCCCTGCAGACAGAAATATGGTGAGTGTGTGATGACAGAATCTGTTCTCTGCATGGGACCACTGTGAGGGGGGATAAGGGAGGACACACACACACACACACACACACACACACACACACAGACACTTTTGCTTTTATTTTCTCCCCCATAAAGCAATACATATTTAATGAGAAATTAAGGTTTGTCCCATTTGAATCCAGACTCATCTCATATTGTTGATCATATGCATGTTTGTGAAGACTGTCCGTAATTAGCATACGGATTAGCATATGCATGACAACACACAATATTACCGTTCTTATTCGTTTTGAGTGTGACAGTGAGAAAATGCAACCTACTAATAGTATATCGATAACATATTAGACCGGTTTGTTTAAAACAGACTGCTTTTAAACTGTAATTGCAACATTCTCCTCTCAACTTCACTGTCACTCATGACGTTGTACACGTTTCCCTGGCCAGTCAGAGGAAGCTATATAAATTGATCTATGCATATTTAAATCCACTGGTGCTCCACATAAAAGCAGCTTCTACCTGAAAGTGTGTTCATTGTCCTAATTGCCATGTGCACTGAATAGTTTTTTTAATCCCACTCTTTGGTTTTCGTACACAGGCTCCTAGCATAGTTACCATCGCTTTCCCCGCTTATTCACAGAAAAAAATCTATTTAGCCCGAGTCATTTCTTTTTCTATTTCACCCGCTTGCTCGAGACAGCCACGGCAAGAGATAACTAACGACACCTCGCCTCGCACCTAGGGATCCTTTTATGCCAGGCTCATTTGCATTCTGATTAGTATGCATGAAATTTCGCACTGAACTTTAATACCCTAACTGCTGCATAATGCACTTTAATGAGCATAAAAGTGAGCCTGACAATTAAAACTCACATTAATCACTAAACGCTACATTCAAGGAACAGCAAGAAGAAGACGGGGAGGGATGTGTTAGCCAAGCGGAAAAGGAGGAGGGAGAGAAAGGGAGCCGATAAAAAAAGAGCTGGAGTGAGAAGGAATCAGAGGACAAAAAAAAAAAAATATTGGGAAGGACACACACACTACTATTTAGCAATGAAAAAAGTCCCAGTAAAACACTCTCACACATCCTTTAACACCCCCCCCCACACACACACATACACACACACACACCCCAAAGCAATACATGGCTTTTTAATGAAAAATTCATGTTTGACACATTAGCAAGAAGACATGTACTTGATCTCGATCATCTACAGCTCCCCTGAAATCAACACGCTGCTCGCACAAATCTTAGCATTTTAATCACATGTAATGCACAGCAGCGCATGTTCATTTGAGTTCATGACAAGAACAATTACCTAGAGAAAGTCTTGATGGCTTTTCAGCATTAATATTTTAAGAACTTGTTCTGTGCGAACGCCTCTGTTTTAAAGAGCTAGCCTGCTAGTTAGCATCGCAGAGAAATAGAACGGCTACTACCTTAAGTGTGAGCGGCTAATATCACTGTAAATCCTGCCTTATTGTTAGTCGCTGGGTTTTCTCTACCATTAACAGCTAAGCTAATGTGCTAGGCTAATGTGTATTTTTGTACTGTGAGACGTAATATGCAGTCTAATTATATGTGTGCTTCATATAACTTTACTGGAACAGCAAGGCCCATTTCTTTTGTTTGTTTTTTGCAACACATTGAAGACATTTGGGTTAGAGGTGAAAAGATGGATGAGACCATAGATCAGAATTCCAGCTTTCATTTCCTGATATTTACATCTAGATGTGTTAATCTAGAACATGCCATCTTTATTGGCAGACTATGTGATTTTCTGTGGAGCAAAATGATAGGAACAGACAGTCTTGAAGTAAATGTAACTTAATATTTGGTTGCATGTCCCTCACTTGCATTAACTGCGTCCATCCGGCGATCACCAATCTGTCGCATTCTTCTATTGTGATGCTCTTCCTGGCTTTAACTGCAATTAATTTCAGTTATTGCTTGTTTCTCTTTAGTTTTCTCCTCAGGAGGTGAAATGCTGCTTAATTGGTTTAATGTCTGGTGAATGACACAAAACCCATCCACCTTTTTTCAATTTGACAAAGTCCTTTGTTGTGTTAGCAGTGTCTTTTAGATCATTGTCTTGTTGCATGATGAAGTTTCTCCAAATTAGATTGGATATATTTCTCTGTAGACTGGCAGATAATATTTCTGTAGACTTCTGAATTCATTCTGCTGCTACCATTGTGAGTTGCATTATTAATAACAAACAATGAGCCTGTTCCAGAAGCTGCCATGCAAGCCTGAGCCATGACGCTACCATCACCATGTTTCACAGATCAGCATGTATATTTAGGCTCATGAGCAGTTCATTTTTATTTTTTCATCACATTCGTATAGGTTCATCTTGGTTCCAGAACCTTTGTGGCTCATTTCATCATTTCTTTATGAAATCCAGTCAGGTCTTCTGGTCCATAGTGGGGTCTGAATCTTGTTGTATGGCTTCTAGATTTCTGCTGCTTCAAATGGTGAATGGTGAATGGTGAAACTATCACCCTGGCCCATTCCCAGTTGCTATATTGATTTTGTCCAATGCTTGTGCAATGATTCAACATGGCTTGCTTTTTTCCCATAGACAGCTCTCTGGTCTTTACATTGATCCCTTTTTTAAATATATAGCAGCAATTTAAAGCTGAAAATCTGATCCATCATGTTGAGCTCAAATCCAAATGTCTTTAGTTTATCCAGAAATGACTTGGCCTTGTCGTTCCAATACTTTTGGAGGGCGCTGAATATGGGTTTCTGATTGTGATTGTGCATTGTGTGTGATGGTGATTCTAAACTAAATCGAAGCAGATGAACAGGAAGGTGGTTGCATTAGATCCTCATCCATAAATAAATATATAAAATCCTAATTATGACAGTAAGATCATTAAAAATGGATGCATATAATTAAAAAGCTTTTCATTTCTAGTAACAGCACTGAAATTTCAATTCCAGTGTATGAAATAATGGAACTAAAGATGTTAATTAAATTAGTCTCACTTTGGTGCTTAGTAATGAAAAAGCAACATTACATTTTAAAAGGAGAACAAACATTCATTCATTCATTCATTCATTCATTCATTCATTCATTCATTCATCTTCTATCGCTTATCCGAAGGAGAACAAACATTTTTTTTCATTATTGACCAAGATAAAAATGTTTGCACATTTCTTTTTTTTTTATTTTTATAAATCTACTGTTTCTGTATGTAAACTACCTCTTCTATATAAAAAAGCTCCAATAAAATATTCATCTGAGAGATGCTGTACATCTGCTACGTATTAATTATCTTCTAAAATTACTTCAACAAACAAAACGGCTAATATTCAAACCTCACAATGCAGCAATCACAATATGATGCTTAACTGTCACATCTACATTTGTTGTCTGTCCCAAACACTCGAATTGATTTCTAGTTACTGTCTTACTAGAGCAATAAATAATTTAAGAAACGTCCTAGAAATGAAGACTCCATCCAAACAAGGCTTTTGCTAATGTGTATGTGTGCAGGTGTATTCTTAGTGGCCGAGGAGCTGTGGGTTTTTACCCATAACGCACTAACGACATGTCAGTTTTTACGGTGTAAAGGCTGTATAGTGAAATAACAGTTATTATACATGTGTGTCTTGCTTGGCTGAGTGTGATGACTGGTGTGGTGCGTGCTAGCTTTCAATACACTCCTGTTAATAGTGCAGGATTCTGTGACGGAAAAATAAAACATGATAAATCCTGTCAAATATGAATAGCAAACAAATATCAATTTAAGAAGGAAAAAAAATTAAACAGCAATAACCTGGTTGCAAAAAAAATTAAATCTAAATGAAATAAATAAATAAATACATCAATAAATTCCTTTTGTGCAGCCACAGTTTAAGAAGCATTTTTTACCGACTTAAAACGACTTGATTTGGCAATTTTATAAAACTCTCTATGTAAAACGATCAGATTAGTGACATATTAGTGATATTTATCATTTAGTGCTAGATGTTGGTGAGGCTCGTGAACAACGTCTGATTAATCTTAGGCAGTTATATCTCTACTTAAAATTCTTCTTATTAAAAAAGATATATAAAATATAGCGTTTTAGCCCTTTAGAGATAAAGTTTTAATCTCTCCTCTAAACGTATTGTAACAACTCCGTCCTCACACTCTGTGGACATGACTGCTTGAGGTTTCTGTGTTGCTTTTTGATGAGATCATTTTGCTTGACGAGTACATTAGCAGATTGTGCAATGCTAGTATATGCAGTGTAAAGTCTCACACACACATTTGCACTTTTATATGCATGCAGTACCAAGACCTCTCATGGCCTTATTTCCACAGCATCTCCCAACGTAGTATACCGTAGCCTGATAAATATCAGCTCAATCACACACACGCTTTCTCTCTCTCTTTCTCTCTCTCTCTCACTCTCTCTCATACCCCATACAGTCTTGTTTATCCTCTTCAGGAGCCCCAAGATGTGCTCAGTATACTGTATGTAGATGCTGCACACACTTTATTCACAATGGGACTGGCAGTTCTGCTGTGAGCCTGTGCCAGTGTTTGTGCATATGTGTGTGTGAGAAAGGGGGAGTGCGGTCAAAAATGTTTAAAACATAGAGTTCATGCACAATTTATAATGATGCGCTGCTGCTTTGACAGCGCACGGTTTATTAGCCCCTGGACCCTCAGGCCTTGCTCTAAGGATGCTCGGCTGTAATGGACAAATCTGCTCCACAGATTTATGTATGTTAATGCAGGGAGGGGGGTGGGAGGGGTGTTCATGCGAATCTGCATGAGGAAGGACAAAAGAGGGTCAAATATAAGAAGTCACTCAGGATGCGCTGCTACGATTAAAACAGGAGCTTTGCAGTCAGTCAAGGATTACGTCTTTTTTTAATGCTTTGTCTCAATTTCACCTGAAAATGCTAGATTCCGTGCCGCTATTACAGCCAGACACGGATCGCGCTAATTGCAGCCAATCAGAGCGTACTGAACTGTCACCTCTGATTTCCAATGCTCACATTAAAAGCGAGTAATTGAGCAAATGACAATGTTGCAATCCTCAACTATGAAAGGTAAGGCACAGATCATTATCTCGAATTAATTAATGAATTGAAGAGTTCAGTGAGCATGAACGCTTTTCATTACCCGTCAGACAATTTGCACTTTCAACAGCCACTTTTCAAGCATTAGTGACACCAGTGTTATATATGGAATGAGCACTCAACATATAGAGCAGTTTTAAAGATAAAAAAATCCCTGGAAAAATATGTAGAAAAAAACCTTAGTATTTTGCGGCTGAGAAAACCAGTTTGGAAAACTGTATTGAGTTCCAGAAGGCCAGTTTGTGCTTAAATAGGACTTTATGAGTACGTCATTTAAACAGACTTCCTCAAAACACCTTTCGTCCTGACTGCATCTCAGTCTGAAATCTTTCAGCAAAAAAAAAAAAAAAGAAAAAAAAAAGAAGACTGTTCTAGTGAGAGTAAAACCAGAATATACACTGGTAGGAGTAATTTATTAATGGTGGAGAACATACATGATGTGTACACACAATCTGTATAAAGACTTAAATCTTTTGAATGGCCTGCTTTACATAAGCATTCAGGAAGAAAAAAAATGTTTTTTGCACTACAAAGAAATCAGCATGAGCTGTATTTCTAAACTTTATAGTGTTCAACCCTGCCATTGCTAACGCTAACTCCAGTTCTGGAGGCTTTGTGTACGTGTCTGGAGATTAGGGTGGTGGGATGAGCTGAAGCAGTAAAATATCATTCAAATCTTATTCAGCTTCACCTGTTTAACCTTTAGAGTACTCAAGCTTCATTTGACTTTCCTCTGAACTGAAAAGCCGAACTTCAGAAGGATGTTGTTTTTGTCATCCTTTGTTTAGGTCAAGGTGAAACAGTCAGGGGAAAAAGAACAAAACAATCTCGGATGACTCTGTGTTTATCTTTTCTTAGCTACATGCTACCTAGCTAACTTTAATGTATGAGTCCATGAACTTGTGGTTGAAGAAAAAAAACTAGATCCTGAGTAGGAATTTCTACTACTTTTAATTTATTCTACCTCTAGTCAGACACAACTTAATGGTAACAAATATTGTTTTAAAAAATGGAAGAACATCTCTGTTTTACGAACAACTGCATAAAACAACAGATATAGCAGAATGCATGAGAGGTCATGTGGGATCTCCTTATATGGCAAATATAATGATTGTGGTGATTCTGACAGCCCATTTGCACCCCACTCTCACGAAGCCTGGCAAATTCACACCCTCTGCAACACCCTCATCCTCAGCATTACTACTCCTCTCACATCATAACCCATCAGGACCTAAAGGATTGATTCTGTAGAAGAAAGACTGGGGGGGGGGGAGGTCAAAGAAGAAACACCTCAAACTCACCACTCCCATTAACATGCAATTCTCGTACAGTAGAATTGATGATGAGGCCACGCGAGGGACGAGACGTGCAGCATGAAGAACGGTAGTAAGGTGATGAGGAGGACAAGCAGTGTGTGAAGGGGTTAACGAACGAAATCTTACCGATTACATACAGAGGATGTGCAATGGAGTCTATGAACGATGTCATATGATGGTATGCTCTGATCTCTCAGTTCAATTCAATTAAACATCTATACATCCATCTAATATATACCGCTTATACTACACAGGAGCCTGGTGCCTAACCCAGACAGGACTCTGGATAGAAGGCGAGGGACACCCAGGACGAGGTGTCAACCCATTGCAGAGCACAATCGCACACCCATTTACACTGTACTCAAAATTTACACATACAACGACTACACATCATACTGAAAGCGTAAAGCTCGGTCAAGGACGTATCCATAATGTAGATAATGTGTGATATGTACAGGGGTGTGGTTTAAGTTGTTTATAAGACAACCAGAGAGAAGTGATGACAAGACACTCAAGTACATAGCTAATGTGTTACACTCATGTACTATAGCAACTGTACTTTTTCCCAGAACAAAGCCCATGAGTGAAATCTTATTTAAATCTTTGTCCTAGCCCCAATATTTCCTGT
The DNA here is from genome assembly GCF_030014155.1 of Tachysurus vachellii. Taxonomy (NCBI): domain Eukaryota; kingdom Metazoa; phylum Chordata; class Actinopteri; order Siluriformes; family Bagridae; genus Tachysurus; species Tachysurus vachellii. The sequence goes on from NC_083479.1 coordinate 5,390,630, forward strand.
TATGTTTATTCTTCCTCAAAATATTTTTTTTCTCCAAGCATCCCTTATCGGTATCTGGCCCATATGGAGGACACGCATCAATGGCCAGCATTGTGCTGACTCCGTGCGTTAATTGACAGCTTTATGAAGACAGCCCAAACATGCATGCACATCGTCTTTAATAAGATTGGAAGGGGGAATACAGATGCCGGCACCTGCGCTTTCCTCCCAATTTTCTTAGCAAGAAGTGATGTGGGAGGCGGTTGTCATGGCGACAAGCAGGCTATCTTTAGGCAGGTAACATTTAAAAATGATTACCTTGACGGGGCTTGAAATCTACGGCGGAAAAAAAACTTTAAACAGAGAACGACTCCACCTGAGAGTCTTTAACCTGAAGACATCGCTGGAAAAGGAATGCTTTATCTCCATAAGTGTCAACATGTTCCTGAACGAGGTGTGATAGAGCGAAACATTGTGTATTGTGTTAGAAATTCCACGACTCATAAAGACGTATGCTACACTGCTGCACCTGATACTTGTATACAGTATGTATATATGGATGGATAGATGTACGGATGGATGAAAGGGCATTAGATTACCTTATTTCATTCTTATACATATATGGAACGATTTAAGCGCTTCGTATTAAAACGTTAATGAGACGGTTCGAATGAGATGGCGTTAGGTAATCTTCTAGCCGACTAAACGGACCATGCAGGATCGTACTTCATTCCTGTGGAGAATTGATTCTTTAGATTCTGCCTCACGTGGCACTGGGATGTCTGACAGCAGGTTTATTCGACCGAGTGCTGACAAAAAAAAAAAAAAGATCTTCCTTAGATGATGCTGATAAATGGTAGGACTAGTTTAATCAAAGAAATCACACGTAACACTCTGACATCTATGAAAGTGAGATGAAACGCAGGTAAGAAGCTGCACTGTCATTTCATTATAAAAAAAAGACAACCTCTTTTCACCTAAAGAACAATCCCAGACTTTTTTCCTCCCTTTTCTCTCTCTGTGGATGAGATACTTGTCCAAAACCGCACATCTTTGGATCTTCCACTTGGAACACTGTTTTACTTTATTTCATTAAAACATATACTTTTCAGGGGGGCACGGTGGCTTAGTGGTTAGCACGTTCGCCTCACACCTCCAGGTTTGGGGGTTCGATTCCTGCCTCCACCTTGTGTGTGTGGAGTTTGCATGTTCTCCCCGTGCCTTGGGGGTTTCCTCCGGGTACTCCGGTTTCCTCCCCCGGTCCAAAGACATGCATGGTAGGTTGATTGGCATCTCTGGAAAATTGTCCCTAGTGTGTGATTGCGTGAGTGAATGAGAGTGTGTGTGTGTGTGCCCTGCGATGGGTTGGCACTCCGTCCAGGGTGTATCCTGCCTTGATGCCTGATGATGCCTGAGATAGGCACAGGCTCCCTGTGACCTGAGGTAGTTCGGATAATCGGTAGAAGATGAATGAATGAAAATATATTTTTCATCAACTTGTAGATTTATCCCCAATCTGGTGCCCTGCATTAGCCACAATGCCTTTCAGCTACCTGATGATGATACCAAAAAAGTGATGCTTTAATCTTTTCGCCTATTCATTCTTATATCACTGCAGTGCATTCTGGATGTCCACATCAGCCTTTTAGGAGCTGAACAGCAAAAAAACGGAGTGTGTCGTTCTATTTACAAGCCATTTTAACAAGCATTCCCTAGCATTTAGTTTAACCCGATGCCAGGAGTTACTAATTCCACCATTACGCCAACATAATACACAAGCAATTCATTTTCTCTTTGTTAATTGCTAAAAAGCATTCACGTTAAGGTTTTAGGCAGAGATCACTGTCAGGCAAACGAGCGAACTTTTCCCGGAGAATCTTTTGCGGCAGTCACGTCTAATGCCCCTGTCGAGTTTTAATAATTGAAACAGGCATATTGTTTTAGAACATTGTATTAAAATGCATTAAAAATGCTCAATTTCATTGAGGACATTTTTTCTCTTATTAAAGTGTCAGGGAAATAATTGAAAGGATTGTGTGCTTATAAATATTTGATTTTCCTCTTACCCACATCCACAATGAGAACCTCGCTCACCCCCGTTCACCCCCACCCCCGATCCTGATGGGGAAAAAAAAGTGTTACAATCGTTGGTTGGTTTATTTATTTATTTATTTATTTATTTTAACACAGTTGAATAACTAAGCTTGGACTGTTTGGTTTGGGAAAAAAAACTTGCACAAACTAATTTGAAATGAAGTAAAGGCAAAGGTCTGATTCATTATTAATACATGAAGCTCTCGGTGTAATTGATAGATTTAAAAAAGGCTTTTTTTGAGAGTCTATGCAGTAGCAGGTGTTCTAGCAGAGAAAAATGTATTTTACCATCAACGCTGTCAGCACAGGCTGTGTGTATATGTGTGTGGTTTTGGGTAACGTGTGAACTTGTACGTGTACAAGTTGAACTGGTAATTTGGGCTGTTGTTACAGACTCCAGTTAAAAACAGACTCCAAATGGAAGCGAATGGTTTGTCTAGCTTTAATCAGAGTAAATGGTGGTTAGCATGTAAGGGGCTGTTGACGGCCAGACAGAGAATAGTTCTAGAGTTGTATTTGTTGGTTTAAATGTTTATTTAGGTTTCTTATCCCACTTCAGTCATGGCCGCTTCCTGCTCGTTAGCTAGTTCTGGGCTATCGCACGAAAGCTACATCCCAGTGACGGTGTAGGCTTCATCACATCGTTCCCACTGCTCATGTCGCCTCACAGGGCTGATGATCACTCAAAGAGGAAATAGTTTGCTCTAATTGTTTCTCACTAACTTTAACTGTATCTGAGAAACACAGTAGCTGCTGACAGAGCAGGGGAACTTATGCTCTCACAATTGCACGTCATGTTACTTATTACTCGGGTTGTTTGGCTTGATGGTTGAATTGCATTAGTCACTTTCTCGGGTTAAAAAAAAAAAAAGCATCTGCTAAATACAGTAGATTTAAAATGACCTGAGAATACACTATAGTATAGACCTACCAAAATATATTATTACATCTTCATTCATTCTTCAGTAAGAGCTGTATCCTGGTCAGAAGACACACTAACAAAAAATGAGGCTTCGACACACTTTCACACCTAAAAGAAAAAAAAAGTTTTTTTTTTTGTTTTTTTTTGGGAGGTTTGAGGAACCGGAGAACCCAAAAAAAGTGCACACAAACACAGGAGAACAAGGAACATGCCAAACGCTGTGATTGACTGTAACCTGAAGAGCTCAGGATAGAATCTGCGACCCTGGAGTAAAGATCCGTGACATCATTCTGTTGTTGTTCTTCTTTATCCGTTATCTGAACGCTTATCTGTGTTTATTGTTCGGAACAATCCAGATTTTAATTGAAACCTTAAAAACATCTTATGAATTAGCAAATCGTTTACAGGAAGGCATGGGGGGAGGGAGGGGAAAAATATACTCACACATATACACACACACACACACATACAAAAAAAAGTCTCTTACTGGCATCTAACCCATGATGAGTGTACAGTATGCACCGACTTTAAAGTTAGAGACTGGCTTTAATTTTTAAAAAATGACTAAAACTAGACGCTTTTAAAGGAAGTTCATCTTAACCGTCTGTATTCGCTGCACTGAGTATGACTCATATTAGTAAAACCGAGGGGGTTGTTTTATGGCTTTATACATTATAACCTTCTGTGGTGCAAACAGCATTGCTTGTTAACTGCTGCCAGTTGTGTGTGTGTGTGTGTGTGTGTGTGTGTGTGTGTGTGTGTTTTGAATTCAAGTCCACTTTACTCACATGGAGAACCTATAACAGGGTATAAACGTGAATAACAAAGCGTTTATTTTTCCTGTATATAAATGATGATTTTTTTCTTCCTCAGATTTGTCCAGAAATTAAAGAAGAAGAAGAAAAAAAAGAAGAAGAAAAAGAAGAAGGGTGGTACTTTTTCTTTCTTTCTTTTCCCCCTCAATCTTTCTGTCTGCCTGTCAGGCCATCCTTCCCCCAGGCATCTGTGCTTGATGGCCTTTATGAAAATATCATAAATTCAATCAGGGTCTGCAAATTTCATGAGCCGTCCATCTTCCTGCTGAATTTCTTAACGGGGTGTCAAAACAATCTGGCCCGTGACGTCTGACGGTGCACACGGTGAGGGGCGAAGCGGCTGGAAATGTGTGTGCGAGCCCCGCTCTCTATCTCTAATCCACCCCCCACCCCCCCTCCAACCCTAAGCATTTCCACTCAAATCTGAATTTCATATCAGTGAAATATGAAGGCAGAGTCAGACAATATGACTGAGGACTCATTGCATATTGGAAGAATTGTAGGTCACTGCCCCACAAATGAGCTCTCATTTCTAATAACGCACAATGGCACATACATTAGCAAAGGACTTAAAAAAATAATGTCCTTACATGTCGTCAGAACATCATTACGAAGACGGACGCGTCGTGTTCGCGCCTAATCAAAGTCGCATGGGTCAAAAGAGGACGTTTGACACAGACAGTCTCGTTTAGTGCGAGTATTTCCTGCGATCCAGAGTCGTCTCCTGGACGGACAGGTCGTGTTTTAATTTTCACGGTATGCGAGAGGAAGTGAACCATTTCGGTGACGTGTCTAGAGGGAAAAAAGAAAATAGAGCACCAGGGCTCTGGGACCGTGTCCCACTCACCCAAAATGAACCCATGAATATTTCAAACGAATGCAAATAACCACAAGCGAATTGTAATTGCCACAAATCAAAATTCAATTAATGTTTAACACGAGCAAAATCTTCCTGACACAAAGGCTTCTTATGTTTCAAGGATCTTCCTAATCCTGTGCTACTGATATTAATAAAAAGAGTTTATTTTAAATTGTGTAGCTGCTTAACAAAAGAATAGAAACTTTTTTTTTTTTTTTTTTTACGTTAAACAAATATAACTATTTTTAATTATGAATGTGTTAATTACAAGGACAAGTAAAAAGCTAAGATAATTATATAGACATTGGAGGAATAGTTTGTTCCTATATTCGGTTTGCTCTTGTTTCAGTAGTTTAAACAAGTAGTGTGTAAATATTACATGTAACGAATTCTAATACAGTATCAGTGGCAGTGTGTTTAATATGCCTATGGGATGAGGATGAGCACAGTAAAAATACTGTATATTGTTCATTTGATTTGATCCTTTGTATAAACTGTGTATTATAAAATGCTTAGGATTTGAGCTTAAAAAAAAAAGTCTTGTGAGCTGCATCGTGAGCCGTGAGGAGTCAGTGAGCCACAGGGGATATCCCGACTCTGACAGGAGACCACAACGCGGTGATGAATTCGTGTGTCACCGTCTTACACGTTGCTATAAATGCTTGGAGGCTGCTGAGAACGGCCTGATTATTTGCACAGGCTGTTTTTCGGACCCAGTCACACACTGCTGTAGCGTCTGACTTTCTACATGTCATTAACAGGGACGATATTGTGATCTGAGACACAAATGTGAGAAGGTATTTCTGATAAACCGTACTGTTCTATTTTAACAAACACCCTGAACGATCACGATCATTTGTCATTAGTATGTGATCTTCAATGACGTCACGTAGTCTTTCCGGTTCAAACTTAATCGGTTTCATCCTCGTGTTAGTCTACATTCATGTTGATGCAGCAGCGCTTTAGTGTTTTAATTTGTCCGGATCGTTTAGCTCCTCACCTGAGCACTCTGCCTCAACAGATCAGAGCTCTTAGCTTCAGATATTAATCTCAGCGCTATCTCGCTATCCATATTCTAAACCATTATCTACTGTAGTTGCATTGATATGTCACTGAATGTAGATGGAGTCATGTAGATGATGTCCCTGATACCAAAAAAAAATGCTGTTTTTTTATTTTTTCTAATTTCACATATCGTTTAGAAGTCCGTCTTAATTTCACTATACAATTCATATTAAAATACCCCTCGCGTTCGTGAGCCGTTCATACTGAGAAGAAGTGAAGTGTCCTTAATTCACTGTAGTTAAATGGCATCACTCTAATTTCCCTGACAAACACAAGCCCCCTGTTCCCAAACGGTGACTGCTTACAAACCCGCTGTATTTACAAGGGCCAGATAAAACAAATTCTAATAAAGATGTGACTGATTTAATGTTTATTGTATGTCTGCATGGGTTTACTTATAATTATAGCTCTTTTGGCTCTCAAACAAATGCTGAACTTCCTTAATTTTACCCCTGGGATAAGTGGCAGCTGAGGAACCAGCAATCTGGGCCCTGTTTTTTTGTTTTTTTTTTTGTTTTTTTTCCCCACTGCAATATTCCCTTTCAGATTTTCAGCTTGGAGTAGAACGCAGTGACACTGAGCCATCTGTTGTTGTGTTAAAAACAAACCGGTCGTCCTTTTCTCTGGCGCTTGACAAAGCGTAGTGAGGCAGAATGGAAAACACACAAAAGACGGAACATAATGTTATAATGTGACGTAATATGATTTTAACTGTTAAATACACGTGTTTTTAACACTAGTTTTATACCTTACACTAAAATTTGGCTGCCCGGATTGATGGATATTTTTTTTTCTATTCGTGTTCGCCGGCTTGAAGTCGCTTGCAGTCTTAGCTAGTGTCTAATTTTTCTAAATTGCAATGTCAAGGAAACGGAAAGCGTGTCGTAGTGAACGCCATGCTGCACTGCATTCTGGGATGCCAAACACAGCACTGTTGTTAGATCTTGTCTTTTGAATTAAACTTTGTAAAAATCACAAGATAGCAAAGCGAAAGAAAGGTGTTTGTACCAGATTAAACCCAAACACGGAATCTAAATGAGATCATTAGCAATGCAGTTAGTAATATGGTGTGATCTGAATCAATGTCACAATCCTCAATGGTGAGCTCAGTGAGTTCGGCATGGTCGTTGGTTTTCAATAAACAGCTGCTGATCTCCTCTGAGTGTCAGAGGAGAATAACCAGACTTATTTGTGATGACTGAAATTCTACGATAACCAAAATACGGCAGTTAAAGAGACATTTAGTGATGTGTGTCCCTCTGAACCACCATACCACCACATCTGGACCAATCCAGGCCAATAAACACCTAATGTTTTTGAAAGTGCACTGTTTTTGTTGCACATTAATTCATTTGTACTGCATTTGTAGGTTAAAGTCACAATCCTGTCTGTATGATTCAAATCGACAGAAGAAGAGTACATGTACATGGTCAGAGCATAAAATAAACCCATTAACAAAGTGGACTCATTCTGCGAGCAATCCCTAAACAAGGCTTCGGTTCGTGACGGATGACGTCATTAGAGGAAAACATCACAAGCGCCGATACAGAGCTTCACCTGAAACATGTACTACCACTGATGCTCTAGTACCCAGGATAACATCTCTACTTAACATTGCGGTTCATGGATCCGGGTCAAAAGCATTGTAAAGCGCCTGTAGAGAGTATTATTCAGTCTGGTGCTTGGTTTACTGTTTAACAAACCACGTGCGTTTACAAGGATCTTACTGTTTGGATTTCTGTCTAAACCTTAATAAAGATTTGAACCGATTTAATCGCATCTACTAGAGTTGTGATTAGAAGAATCTAACACCTTAACATATACACCTTTGCTAAAACCTCACATTAAGACACACCTGTCCAAAAAATTGGTCCAACTCAGTGGTCCCTTTAGAGCAGGTACACAATGCATCAGCTCTTAAATCAGTGCTTCCCACTGGATGGAAACCCCTCTGCACTTCACAGGCTTGCTCTTCAACAATTGTTCCTAAAACAATTAGGAACAGTGAATACCAGTGAATAACAGTGATTAGGTGTGTTAAGACCTGTGAGAAGGAAAACATGTGGACTCTCTAGGGAGCCAGGAAATGGTTTGGGATAAAAAATAAATAAATAAATAAATAAATAAATAAATAAATAAATAAATAAATAATAATAATAATAATAATAATAATAATAATAATAATATGTTTAATTTATATAGCGCCTTTCCCAAGCTCAAGGACGCTTTACAAGGTACAGTATTTCAAGACAGATGAAATATAGTGTAACATACATATACATATTCGTCGGACATTTGCCCAGGACGAAGGATCATATCCAGCTGCATGAGATAATAACAGAAGACAGGACTATACACAAAAACATACAGTACAAGAGATAGGACTCTACATAGTACACGAATACATACACCACATTTCAGAAAAATTAAGGACTCCTAATACATATGCATTTACTGATAGTGAAGGTTGAAAAGGTGGGTCTTATTGGTATATATATTGGTATATTGGTATATATTGGTATATATATATATATATATATATATATATATATATATATATATATATATATATATATATATATATATATATATTTATATATATGAGGTGGGTCTGAATGAGTTATTGTTTAGTGGAGAGGTACTGGAAGAAATAAAGCTCAAAAATAAAAAAAATGTCAAGTTCAAGTTCAGTAAGTTGACACGTTGACAATTTAGACACTGTCTACTCAGGATATTATTAATAACAGATACAGTGAAATGATGGAATGTCATTACAGACAGCATGGTGGCCTTAAAATGTCAGGATCCCTGGTTTGGGTTACTGTATGTGTAGAAGTTGGCATGTTCTCACCATGTTCTAACAGATGTTCCTTTAGGTTCTCTGGTGAACAAGTGGGAATGTGTTCATGTAATTGACTCTGGATCCACCATCACCAAGACCAGCTTAAAACACATCGCTTATTGGTCTGGACACAATTCACTCTTACCCCATTCGCATGAACCCCAAAAGCCAGAGGAATCCGTTTGAAGATTTTCCAATCTGGGGAGTCGAGGGTTAAGTTCTGGAGGCAGAAGCAGGGGCTTGGGAATGTGCTTTTAATGAAGGTTGCTGCCATCTAAAAGAGATCATGCAAATGAGAAAGTAAACAACAAAAAAAACCCTGAAAAATAATGAGGTCTTTGCTAAAACCCACTTCCTGTCAGTAACCCAAACCACCTACAGCACCATCAATTACAATTAGTTGTGAAATATCTACAAGAGCTCTGAATCATCCTGAGACTGCAAGAAACATTATAGGAAGCTTACTGAGCAACATGTCAATAGGGAAGAACAGAAATCACTAAAATGTCATTAGTAAAGCTTAAAAATAGTGTTTTGGATTGATTTTTTTTTCTCATATTATCACGTTACACGATATATAACATACTGGACGTGGTAAAATTGTACATGTAGAATGACGACAAATGTATTATGTATTTATTGGTTTAATGTAACGGCTCTATGTTCAGGATTTTCCTGGCGGTTGAAATATGTCGAATGTCTATGTACAGTTTGTATGTGAATATTTCACCTTCTTTATTGTCCTATAGAACTGGAATGAAATATTTGTCACCTACTTGTAATGATATACACTACCATGAAGATAACATCTTGTTTTCTATAGAGAAAGGATAGAATAAAGACAACATTTCATCTCTAAAGAGCTCCATCACCGTATCCTGTACTGCATTGGATATTATACACCTTGCTGTTGTATTCTCAACTTGCTTCTTTGTCCTCTAAACATCAGGACTCTTGGGATTTAAGACGGTGCTGGTGGTCCTACAGTGCTGTCAATAAGGTCACAGTTTAAAGTCTGGTGTCTGCGTGACCCCTTGGCTTCGCTTTGTCACTGAGTAAATTCATTCTGCTGTGTCCTTGAATATGCTGTTCTCAGGATCACCGGCAAGCTGGAGAGGCTTTAAATTCGCACATCATGACTTTAACCACATTTGTTTTTAATTTATATATCAGTAGGTGCTGCCTTTTATATTTACAGTCGAGGTTATGAGTTTCCATACGTCTTGCAAATGTTAATAATTGAAATAAAAAAAAAATAAAAAATCCATTTTGTTTTTATTTCACATAACTAATAACTAAATTTACACTAATGAACCAGTTCAAATGTTTACATGCATTTGATTACTAATTTCACGTTGTTTGATAGCGTTGGTTTACACCTTTTTCAAAAGTCCCTCCGGTTGTCCTCAACGTCACTGAGTCGCTGCTGGGAAGGGGTCAGATATGCAGAAGATGCTGGAAAAGACCTGAAGGATTTTTCTGAAGAACAGTGGCCTGTGTAACCTGCTCATGACAAACAAGGGACTCGTGAAGAAATGTAACGAAACATAAAAATCTATGCTGATCATCCAGGCTTTAACACACACAGTATTAAGTATCAAGCGTGTGTAAACCTTTGTATTAGTTCTTTTCTGTAAATTCAGTTACTCTTTTGTCTGTTATGTAAAAAATCTTATACAAAAAAAAAAAATCGAATTTTTCCTTGAAATTATTAAGGTTTTGCTGGTTCCGCAAGGCGTCTGTAAACGTATGACCTCAACTCTAAGTCTTTTCTGGGGAATTTATTTAAGCAAGCATTAAAAAAAGTATGAAACATAAGACACAATTATGCTCGATATGGAAATTAGGGATGTAACCGAATACCTATACAGAGCGAACGAAAACAGTTACAAATACAGATACAGTACGAATCTGTCACGAGTGAAGCTTACAACGTACAGGCAGCATTCATAAAACACTTATATGTAAAACAGTGTTTGGTCAATTATCCTTAATATCTGCCTGGTCAGGTTGAGTTGTTTATGTTTTGAGGAACCAGAAATGTTGTGATTGCATGTACAAATGATGCAGGCCTGCATGAGAGGGGAAAAAACAACTCTCGTGCACATGTCTATTTCCAACTCTTCTCTGAGTTTAAATCTAAGTTCAGATACTGATATGATTGTAGCACTAAACAAATACGAATACAGATAGTAGTATTAGGACAAACAGCGTTTACACCCAGAATGCAAATGTAAGCCAGGTAGTTTACCAGGATAAATGAAACATGTGTAGGGATGGTGGCATTTATAGTTTGCATATCTTAATTTCTTCATTGGGATTAAAGTGTAAGTGCATCTACTGTATGAAACGTTTCCTGATGTCTAATCATTTATTTAGCAAAAAAACAAAACAAAAAAAAAAAAAAAGGGAATATATTCAGTTTGGGTAAAAGAAGAGGCTGAGAAGAGGTTTTGGGGATATTTAAAGGAGATAAATAGCTGAATGTAGATACTATGATTTCTGAGTTGCTCTACATCTTTATTTAAACCATGTATTACTATAGTAGCCACTTTCAGTGCGTGCAGTAATGTAGGTGTCCACAAGGGGGAGCATTGAGCTGATGGAACGAGTTTGTTCATCTTTCTCTCCTTTCAGTTGTAGTTTAGAGATGAGTAAAGCTAAGTAATGCTGGTGGGGGGGATGGGGGGGGCGTTAAATTTGCATTGGAATATATAGACATTTATGGTAAAGAATAGGTTTGTGAATAGATTTTCACCAGTTGGAATGATTTCTTGGCTGATACTCGGAATCAAAGCGTCAGGTTCATAAACCAAACATTACGATTGCGATATTGATTTTTTTCCCCCATGTTTCCCCCTAGAATACCCCCACACTCACTTCAGCAGACACCTCAAGAAAGGTCAGGGATGATTACACCGAGTCAGAGGTGTCTCTGGTCCTCAAGTGTCCCATAGTGTAGCAAACACTGACAGAAAGGTTTATATCAAGGTCTTGTAGAGTGCCTATGCAGCAGTCCTGGGATTTGACCTCGCAACCTTCTGGCTCTTAGCGGAGAACCCGAGTTGCTGAACTACTACTGCGAACAGGTCAGAGGAACATACGCAAGTATTGGTCCATTTGGGTGAAACACTGCCTGTGCTTGTTTTTGTGCACTTCAAAGATTTCACGCTGCTACTTTATTTGTTGTCATAGAAGCAGTACAGCGAGATGTCATGCTGTTCCTACACACACACACACAGACAGCTTGATAGCTTGGGAAAGTATGCAGGTGGTTATGTAAGGCAGGTGGGAATATGCTGTCTTCCTTTTAAATAGTTACACAACACTCCATTACTATAACATAACAGTCGCTCAGAAGACATGCTGTTTAACTGTATCATAATATTTCATAAGATATTTACATTATGTTCTGCAAATGTCATCATTATTCAGTCATTTTGTGATACAGGTTCAGTCTAGGACTTACAATTTCCAGTGTCCTGCAATGCTGCCCATTTTTTTTACCACACACCTCCACAGGGTTACAAGGAACCTGGAACCTGGTGCGTACATCCCAGAGTACTCTGGGCACAAGGCATCCAGGGTGGGGTGCCAACCCATCTTAAGGCACACAGTCACAGACTACAGATAATTTAAAAAGGTTAATCAGCTTGCAAAGTGTCCAGTGTTGCGGAAGAAACCCTGGAAACCGAATGCACACTCCACATACAAAGGAGATCAGACGTGAAACAAACCAGCATCCATAGAGTTGCAAGGCAGACGTGGTAACCACCATGCCACAGAATTTTAACATTCATTTATCCTCAATAAATGCTTTATCCTAGTAAGGGTTGTGCTGGAGATTGAGTCTATCCTGGGAACACACACAGCAGACACTCACAGCATTTAACCATTAGCATAGGCTAATATTACAGGATGGTGAAATGTATAGCATTTCCATCTCACACAATGGTCCCCATGTTGATCCTGAGCTCAAGTTACTGTCTAGAGTTTCTCATGTTCTCCCTATGTCCCTATGGGTTTCCTCCGAGTTCTCTGGTTTCCTCCCACTTTACCAAACACCACTAGGTGAATTTGTGAGAGTGAGTGGAAGAGAGAGAGAGACTGACTACTGAACGGAAGGTTGTAGGTTTGAAACCCAAGTCCACCAAGCTGCCACTGTTGGGCACTCGATAAGTGCTGTAAAATGTGATGAACCTGCATTCCATCCCAGGATTGACTCTGTAGCCACCCTGACCCTGATCAAGATAAAGCACAAATTGCAGAACGTGTGAATTTAGAACCATCAGCTTGCGTAAGTCCTTCTCATGATACTATGAACACTGCAGGACTTCTACCTGCAAACTTGTGATAATTAGCATAGCAACGGGTTAGGATTTTACTCTATGGCTACAAAATACTGACGCATGATGACCAAGAAGAAATATTAATTACTGAAACAGAGGTGAAAACAAATAGCTGCTAATTACAGCTGTGTGTGTGTGTGTGTAATGTGTGTAATGGTGTAGAGTTACTGTAAATGGAGACGTCTCATTGGTAAAGACGTGTTCCTAAGAGACTGAGGGGCTCTTGGGAGATTCATTCCAGATGTGATGCATTAGCCATTTCTATCAGATGTTTGTGTATCTTATGTTTATGTGACAAATAAAGGCTTCTTCTAGGATTAATCTTAATTTTCTGATTGTTGGTCTAAATTTAAACATTATTTAAAAAAAAAATCAAAAGGTTGCAAAATGAGGTTGCTGTATGAATGCTTATGAATTTTATATGATCTTTTTTATGATTTTTTTTTTTTTTTACATCGTAAGGTGTATGAGGAAGATATACAGCGGATAAGTAAGCAATAAAATGCACAGCGGGTGATGCACAGCGACACAAAGCAGAGTAACTGTTACCAAGCTAACAGCCATCAGCCAGCCCTAGAGTTTTATTTCTTACACCTCAGCAATTTACATATAATCATGTTATTTATTTCTTTATTTTTAACAATATATATATATATATATATATATATATATATATATATATATATATATATATATATATATATATATATATATATATATCCAGGTTTATTTATTTATATATGCATGCATTTAATTTTTATTTATAGTTACATTTAACTATTCAAGTTCCTCTTATCATTTAGATTATAACAACTATATAGAACAATCAACGTGTATATACAGTATCAGGTGCCCTGATACTTTACTGTAGTAATTTTGAACCATAACTGCATATCTGCAAGCCCAGAGATGAACTAGCATCATCTCCAGGATGTATTCCCCATCTCATACCTAGTGTTCCCGGAACAGGATCCGAATCCACCTTGACCTGGACACAGATAAAGCGCTTACTGAAGAAGAATGAATTAATGTCATGGCCAGACCTGTCAGAGTCTCTCCTTGTACAGGTTACACCTTTTTAAGCCACTGTAAGCTCTTGTCATACCTTGGGCATTTGTCTACTGCTAATCGTTTAGATCAGGGGTTTCCAAAGCCTGGCCCCAGGGCCATATGTGGCCTCTGGAAAGATGCTAATTGGCTGGCAGCTTCTCTTTTTGAATATTCCTTTCACCTCATGGTGGCAGCAGACTGCATTTACACAGTTACCTAAAATGCAAGAGCTGTTTTTTCCCCCATCTGTCCGCACCTGTAAACAAATACACCGGTAAAACAATGGCTACAGAAAAAAAAAAGTGCAAAACTAACAGTGAAAAGAAAGAGAAAAAATCTTTCATGAATTCAACCGAGTATTAAAAACAACGAATGAGTGAAAACAGACTAATCTGTACCACTTTGAAAAAAAAAGCAGGATTCATCTTGATGATGAAGATACAATAAACATTTTTAAACAGTGTTTACAGTTTACAGAGTCTCAGTGTTCCGGACATCAGACATCCACTGCTAAATATTGAACATGACCCAAATATGGATGACTTGTTCATGATTAATGATGAATATTTAATGAATGTTAATGATTTAATGTCCTTACTGAAGCACAAATAATCTCATATGGGGCGAGAGGAAAAAGCCCTCAGTTGACAAACCTGGCGACAAAAGAGACACAAATGTGGACATGGACAAGTCTCGAAATAGTATTTATCTCCTCCGCATTGGTTAGAAATCCTCAGATGAATGGATCATCCACCTGTAACAAAAAAAAAATCCCTTTCAGTTAAACTGAATCTATTGTATTGTAGTTGCTTGTTTATGATTGATCTTGTTTTTCTGCTTTTATGTTGGAATGAACAAAATACTGGATATTGAACCAACCACAATATAACTAGCCAAGAAAGCTGTTATTTTGAATCATGGCTGAATCAAGATTAGAAGAGTGCACTCAAGACCTCAAATCAGATTCTACATACAAATATATTCATTCATTATAGTTATGAAAATTTAATGTGATTAAACTAATAAGTCAAAAGGTCTTTGTTGACATAATGCAACAAGTCAATATGAGTCAGTATTTGTTGTTAGCTATTAGGAGACTTCAGAAATGTTACCATGTGAATGCAACAGTTACTAATAAAATGGAAAATACAGTCAAAAATGATAAGTGGTGTCTTTAGAGTTTGTTTAAAAATACTTAAAAAAAAAGTTTTATTTTATAAACGTTTCTATTTTACAACATGCATTAGTCTCATTAGTTTAATATAATAGTGATATTATATTTGGTCCACACAGAATTAATGCTACAAAGGAAATTTAGCATTTTACTTGAAAAACTCACAGATTTAAATAAATAAATAAATAAATAAATAAATAAAATATGAAAGATATAAAAAGATGCTGTCTGAGATTTTCCTTGCAAAACTGTAGCATGTTCTCCAAGAAGGCTGAAATAACTGACTAGCTAATTTCCTGCTCAGTATAGTAGGCTGAATTGTGTACTAATGTTGTTACTTATTTAATTATTCTAATTATTGCATTAAAACTCTTTATGTGGTTTTAAATTCCAATTAAAATGACTATTTGCTTTGGTACACTATGGTATGTTGTCACGAAAGAAGCACACGACCCAAGAGTAATCAGGAACTATGCAGAAGTTTTGTTTGAAAATTAAAAATAAATCTTTAATTAATGAACCAAATAGTTAATAGTGGAGTCGGGTCTTCGGTCCTGGTTTCATTCTGTTTAAATTAAGATTAAATCAGAGACTACAAACATTGTAAAGAGCCACTCTAGTGAAGATTTGTGCAATCAGTTCAAATTTGTACATCATTAATGAAATGTTTAACAAAAAAACTCTGAAATGCTACAGAAACCATGAGTCAAACTGATACTGAGACGGAAAGAGACAGAGAAACAACGAGAGTAAGAGAGAGAGAGAGAGAGAAAGTGAGAGAGACACAGAACAAGACTCCCTGTGGGTGTCAGCTGAGGCAATGGCTGCGATTAAAAATAATAGCACCAAATGAGGTTTTTACAGTGAACACACAATTACAAAGCAGTCAGCATCAACTAGTAGAAAGCTTGAAATCATCACTTGGATATTTTGCTCAGTACATGTCGATTACATAATGACTAAAGACCTAATGAAGGCTGTGGAGGAAGTACTCAGAAAGTTAAAGTATAATATGTCAAAATCTTACTCAAACAAAAGTGAAATTATCCGGCCAAAAAATGTATAAATGGGAAAAAGTAAACGCCATGCCATATTTTCATGTGAAATGTAACTTCTATTGCTGATCTTAAACGGCTATAAGCAACGACACTATTTCGCCTGCAGAGATAATTTAATAATATGTTTGTTGCTCACATATACATGATTAACGCCACATAGTTAGATGATGAATTCACTAAATGCAAAATATCCTCTAAGCAATTTTGTTGTTAAAATTTGACTTATTTGCAATACAATTGTGTTAACTACTGGAATCGAGGACGGTCTAATATGGTATTTGCATAAGAAGTAAACAGGTTAATTAAATATACCCAGTTAACGTTAGCAGATTAGCTAAACTTACCTCACCATTCTTCTCGTTTCATATAATGGAGTCGTTGCTTACTCCCAAGATATTTTAACCCTTTTACTGAGGTAGGACCAGGAGCAATTATTTTCGTTTTCCATGCTGCAGTCCTGTGGTTTATCCATCACGCTAGCTACATTATGTAGCATAGAAGATCAGCTGATGTTAAACAAACATTACCTCAACATTGAGAAATAAATAGTTTTCTAATGAAGTGATGTCATTGCCTTCAAATGACTCTTTTTACAAATAAACTTCTTTAAATTTGCCACCCAAATCTAAAACGACGACAAGCTCGACAAACAGTATGAAAGCCAAATTAGACTATGTTAAATAATGCTTTCGTTATAACCATTGGGTCTTGCTACTGCTTAATCACCCTCTATTTCACCATCCAATTAAAATCTGTGGAACCTTCTGGAAAGCGTTTCTTTATTATCTACCGTACCTCAATCAGTACTGTTGAATCTACCAACACTTGAAACCCACCAAAACTTGTTGGATCAGGTGTGAAAGAGAACGAGTATGCTGAACTGTGCCATGTGCTGAACGTCTAAACAAATAGCAATGCAACAAGAGGGTATTTTTGGAAACACCTGCACATCCAGAGTATTGTGTAGTGTTCTTCATTTATGCTGAAGGTCATGTAGCAGGACGGAAGTGGCACTTGTGTACTCTTACGTAGTGACATATTGTGCTTGAGGCAATAGTGTTTGCACTGTTTTTTTTTTATCAATGCTGAGTGCGGTTTCAAGCTGCATTGGCAGCAGGCCTGAAGAGTGACCCTGGCACATGGGGCAGATTTCTCTAGGTCATTGACTAGGTCAGCAGTGCCTTGACAATGTTTGCAGCATTTACCACAGGCCTGCTATTCTTTGGATGGCAGATGGTGGACACTTGGAAAGGAACTGCTATGGGATAGCAGAGAGAGTAGAATTTTAATAGAAGAAACCCACTTACAGCCATTTTGTTGTTGTTGGTAGTAGTAGAAGTAGTAGCAGTAATAGTCCAGCTAATGTTGAACCTCAACATGTTTGTAGAGCTGCTTGTGCGTAAGCATTGGCAGAATAGTGAGAGAGATGAAGAGACTTATATGGCTGTCAACCAAAGTGCCACAGGGAGATATGTCAGCAAATGGAAAGAAGCCCACTCATGTTTGCATGTTAACTGAGTACAGAATACATTGGAGAATACCATGCTAGCAGATCAGGTCCAGAGATCACCAAACGTCGGTCTCCTCAGAGAACCAAGGTAGAACATGCAGGCTGAGAAGTAAATGTCACAATGAATGACAGACCACTCTAATAAATAAAAACCACTTTCAAGTGCATGGGCAAACTTCACAGGAAAATAAGGTGAGGTCGCCCTCTAGTGGATGAAATGACAGAGTGATTGTATAACATTAGATATTTTAAATATTTTATTCTTTGTTTGTTTTGAGGTTAGTAAAAACATTGAAATAAGAACCTGTAAGTTAAGCAAGTGGTCTATGAAAAAAAACGTGCAAGATTTGCAAGATTGCAAAGATGTTAACAAAGCATTATTGTTTTGGGTTGCCTGCATGGGATGTAATCAGATAACAAAGACTGGCTGTGCAAGATGTCCAAAAGCCAATCATTGTGCTCTTAAAATCAAAAGTCAGCAGATATTTAAAAAAAAAAATGCTACTTACATAAGTGTTCACTCCCTTTAGACTAGTATTCGGCAAAACCAGCTTTTGTTGGAACTCAGTGCTCCAAATTGTTCTGGTTGAAAAGATGTTTGTTGACTGCTATTTGCAAAGATTGCCACAGATTCAGAATGGGGTTCAGGATCTGGATTTTTACTCCCGCATTGTTATTCCCTTGTGTTTGTGACCAATAACCTGCTAAATGGTGAAGTTGGGCCAAAAAAAAACAAAAAAAAAACCCAACTTTTTTCTTGCAGACTAATGCAAATTTTCTTGTAATATCCTGTATTTGGCTCCATCCATTCCTTCTTCAATCTGGACAAGAAGGAGTAAATTGTGTAGGAGTAAAGTGTGATTCTACCACCACCATGTTTCACTGTAGCGATGGTGTTAATTGAATTAAAATATATATTCTAATAAATAAATACATTGAAATCTATATTCAGATTTCGTGAAAGCTGCCATTCCACAATGTCCATTGTTAGAAGAATTTACTTGAGTTATTGTGTGTGTGTCTTAGGTTTGCAATAAAAATACTGACAGAAGGAATATGTGTTTATCACATATTATACTGTACATAAAATGTAAACAATATTCCAAGGGAATAAATACTTTTGCAGGCCAGTATATCTATTTGTGCATTTCTTTTCTTTTCTTTGCTTTTCTTTTCTTTTCAAGAAAAACATTTATTTTCAGCTGTCATGTGTAGAAAACGTAAATAAGTTAACAGCATTTTGAAATTCATTAACTTCATTGAATACAGTAATAATGCATGTTTGCTCAATATAAAATATATAAAAACAAGTTTAGTAGTCATTTTTACACACAGTTGACAGTTGTTGACAGTGTCACAGTGACAGTCACAGACAAACAAACGTGGCTGTTTTGCTTATTCATGCATTCATACACACTTAATTTGCATATTCTATGATGTTGCTACAGTCCTGTGAAATTTAAGAATAGTCAGAGCCCATTTGTAGAGTAACTGTAGAGATATTTTAGATATGGACACTATGCTTTTTTTTTTTTACCTCTATGTCCAATTCTATATGATAATTACATACAATACGTTACTGTTTTACTGACAGTTTAGGTGTGTGCGTGTGTGTGTGTGTGTGTGTGTGAACATGCATGTGTGTCTGTGTGTAAAAATTTGGGCAACAGGGAATTCGATGAAAGTGCACACCCAAGTGCAGGACTGAACAGGAGAACCCTGCTATACCAGTTTGCATATCTTCTTGCCCACATATGAAAATGTCTTCGCCATATACTTTGACTGTATAAAATCAGGAAACACTCCTAAAAAATAGGGGTTCCTCAAGTATTCATTGAATAGCTAATGGCTTAAGAGTCTGCTTAAGTGTTTGCTTTTTTGAAGGGATACCCTTTCACACGTAACTCTTGTTGGAACTGACAAACCCTTTGGGCTAGAATTTATTTCAGATTTTTTTCTGTACAGCATAAAATGACCTTATGATAATTATAATAATGAAATAAAACATTTTATAAGTAACAACATAATTCAACCTAATATACTGAGCTGGAAATTAGCTAGTCAGTTATTCCAGCCTTTTTGACTTTGTTTATCTTTATATACAGTATGACTATCCTGGGAACACGGCACGAGAACATTTAATACAGCTTGTTGGGATGCCAAACCAAGCCTTCGACAATCAAACCTTGGGGCAATTTGGCATCGTCATTCAACTCACTGCCATGCTTCTGGAAGGTTGGAGGAAACCGGAGAACTCAGAGGAACTCAGACATGAGAAGAACACATACAGTATTGTTCTACATGTTTTATCACCCAGATCATTCTGTTCATACTTCCCCATACAGACACAATGAGTAATGGTGCTACAGATTGCAGTGAAATGAAGGGAATCTGACCCTGTTCTTACAGATCCAGATAGACTGGTTTTACCCTGTCACTGGAACACCAACACCCAAGTTTCTACCTGGATATGAGATGTCTTTGACACGTTGTACTACTACAGCATTCTCTTGTGATTGAAACCAAGAATTTCCTCGTGTATAGATGCTTAAGTCATTCTTTATACACATCATAATAAACTCGAAACGTAGACTTAGCATTCTGTTTTCTTTTGATTATCCCTAAACCCAGTTGACCAAAACAAATTCTACAGGATTTCTGAATTCCATTCATTTAAGAAACAGCCCTATTATTTATTCAGTATGTACCTTCAATCATTTGTGGACTAATCTTTAGTTTTACTCAATCTGATCTTTTTCACAGTAACAAAATTACAACATTATGCAAAACAGTCCGATTACAAATAGCTCCGTATTATTGATATAATAATATTTGCTTATATGTAGTATGACCATACCTAGACAATTGTGCTGAGAAGCTGAGTGGAATGTGTACGTGTATCTTGCTGATCAGAGAAAAACTGGAACGGAAATGTTTGTCATAGCACAGATTGCAATGCCAGGATTCACAGAAGCCAATGTTGCCAGAACTCCAGATGTCTAGAATGTTTGTCTGTCATGCTTAAATTATGGTTTACTTTCATTCATAGTTTCTTTCGTGACCTAATACTAAGCAGGGTTTATTACCGGGTTGTGATGTTAAATCTACTTTGTTTTTCATTCTATAAAGAAAACATAATTATTTCAATGTAAAATGGATAAGGTGACAGAATACTAAATATTACTACAGAAAATGAACAAAAATACTCTTTTTTTACACAGTTGTATGTAATTACAGCACTGCTTCAGCACCTAAGTGAATTTAACATATTTTGGTGGGTAAATATCATCTAGAAAGGCTTTCATTAGCTAAATGTAGGTGTTAATTGATTGAAACCCATTGTACAATAATGGATCCAAGTGGAAAGGAGGTCTAATAGTTTCAATTCTTTTACATGCCAAGCACTCCACAATTTGCTTAATCTCACACCCTCAAGTATCAATGATTTTTTTCTTCTATTGTTGTGTTCTCAGGAGAACCCACCTGTTTTCGAATCTGTCTCCTCTCCCAAAACAATTAAGCTTAAATTTTTTTTTTTTTGTATATTATTTACACCTCTATTCACCCAATGTTTCTTCATACAACAGTGTTTAACAGCTTCCAACATGTTCCAACAGTTCCAAATAATCTACGTAAGATATAATTTTCCAAAGCTTTATCTTTACCAAAAATGTATACTTAATTTATGTGCACTTTTTCTCATATTAGTAAATTCATTTAACTCACTCTCACTCACTCATTTTCTACCTCTTTATCCGAACTACCTCGGGTCACGGGGAGCCTGTGCCTATCTCAGGTGTCATCGGGCATCAAGGCAGGATACACCCTGGACGGAGTGCCAACCCATCGCAGGGCACACACACTCTCAATCACTCACGCAATCACACACTACGGACAATTTTTCCAGAGATGCCAATCAACCTACCATGCATGTCTTTGGACCGGGGGAGGAAACCGGAGTACCTGGAGGAAACCCCCGAGGCACGGGGAGAACATGCAAACTCCACACACACAAGGTGGAGGCGGGAATCGAACCCCCAACCCTGGAGGTGTGAGGCGAACGTGCTAACCACTAAGCCACCGTGCCCCCCAATTCGTTTAACTAAGACTAAAAATAACATATGCATGTCTATAACTGTATTTGTTTTGCTGCCCAGTGATTTTAAGAAATTCCCTGCACACTGCTCATATATTCAACAAATTGATTCATCATGTCTGCTACACCTTTTATTTTATTTCATGTCCACACTCATAAACAGTTAATTCAGAGTGTTTTTTTTAGGAATATATAAGATGCCAATCACCTACATAGACCATTATACTTGCAGCATATGTTCTGGACATTTCTGTAATTTAAATGAAAACAAAATGGTCAGGATATAACAAACAAAAACAAAGAGACAGAAACACAACAAACAAACAAGACATCATATAACTCCAGAGCTAAACTGCAGGATTGCTCTCTCTCTCTCTCTCTCTCTCTCTCTCTCTCTCTCTCTCTCTCTCTATATATATATATATATATATATATATATATATATATATATATATATATATGTACATATATGTATGTATATATGTACACATTGTACAGCATTTTTGCACAGCATTTTTCCCCCTTTGCCCTATGTTTACACCATCAAGCTAGTTGTGGTAAATAAATATATATCCTGTTTTTTCATTTTGTAAATTATTCGCTTATAAATAGTGGAATCTTTTTCACCATTTCTGCAAATGGAAAATGTAAGTCATATATAGTATCATCATAGAAAATAAATAAACTAAATAAAACCGTTAAATAGAAAACAAACAAACAAACAAACCAGATACTGGTTTAAACAGATAAACAGGTTTCATCAACAAACTATTAAACACTTAAACAAAGCATTTTCTTTATTTTATTCACTTGATAATATCAATGATGAAGACAGAGTTAGAAAGAAAGTCAGAGAGAGAGAGAGAGAGAGAGAGAGATGTACTGAATGGAGTTTCGGCCAAAATTCCGGAAGTTCTTTCCTGCTCACGCCCATCATCACAAAGTGGGCGGTGCCTACGCACAGGTGTCATAGTATTTAGAGCAGGTATTCATGTCGTGTAAATCAGTACACTTCAACTCCATTCAGCGAGAGGACGGAGGAACGTGGGGCTAAAAGTCACCCAGGACGAGGCAAAAACCCGTCGAGGTATATAGAGTTTTCAGCGTTGCAGACTTTAGGCTTTATTTACGGCGGTGTTGTTGAGATTAAACGTATTCTAGAAGCCACTGAGTGAGTTTTTGAGAAGGCGTCAGAGATCATTCGGTTGCTTGGATACGTGTTGAAGGTGTAAACTTGGGAGTGGTTGTAGACGCCAGTTTCTCGCCTTATGGGTGGTATGTGTGCAACCTGTAGGCCCGGTTAATAAGGCGTAACACCGACTCTTTCGTCATCTCGTTAAACATGTCTTACTTGGTCTTTTGTTATTTGATTTGGTGTTGTAACTTGTTTTCAAAATCTCATTCATGCACTCTGAGCACCAGAACCTTTTGTCTAAAAGTCATTTTGAACTTGATTTGGGTGAGAAAGGGATATAATCAAATCTGATTAGGCTGAGACATTTTTCCTGTTTCTTTCAGGAGTCAGTAAGCATCTTTTAGAGGATGGCGTTCAGTACCCTGACTTTGCTCTATGATCAGTGGCTTAAAGAAGCAGGTGAGGTTTTTTAAATCATGTTTTGGACTTCTAAAAGAACATCTACACTTAATTTAGGCTTTGTGCAAAAACTGAAGTGGTTTGCTGTCTTGTATTTCATTTTAGACCCAAGAGTTGAGGACTGGCTCCTTATGTCATCTCCCTTCCCTCAAACCGTAATCATCCTTTCCTACATCTACTTTGTCACGACGCTTGGACCTCGTCTGATGGAGAACCGCAAACCTTTTGACCTCAAGCGACCAATGATCATCTACAACGTTAGCATAGTGGCATTCTCCCTTTACATGATTTATGAGGTAAGCTGCCACTTGTGTATTCTAGGTGCCTGTTACTCCTACGGTTAACCCTTCGTACATTTACTGAAATTGAGGTATTCATGGTATTGGCAACAAGCCAAAGCTAAGACTGTTTAGCAACTGTTTATTTATTAACTTTGTGTGGGAGGGGTAAGAATCTTCTGGAGCAGTCATTGAGAACCCTATTTCACAAATGAAGGTGTGGATGGGTGTGGGTTTGTACACGCAATAATGTTAATGTATGTATTTTTACTTGGTTTTTGTTTCCCTTCCAGTTTCTCATGTCTGGCTGGGCCAATGGATACTCGTACAGGTGTGACCTTGTGGACTATTCCAGCTCACCACAGGCTTTAAGGGTAAAAAAAAAAATCCACATGAACTGACTCATGCCTCATCAGATATCATATTTCTCCTGATGCATGACTTTTTTTTTTGTTTTGTTTTTTCTTCAGATGGCATGGACTTGCTGGCTGTACTTCTTCTCAAAGTTCATTGAGATGTTGGATACTGTAAGTGCTAGGTTTTGTTTGTATGTTCTTAATGTGAAGTCTTTTGTGTTGCTTACCTTCCTTATAACTCTCCTTAACTTTTTTTTTTTTTTATTCATTTTATTTTATTTTTTGGACAGATTTTCTTTGTTTTGAGAAAAAAGAATAGCCAAGTCACTTTCCTCCATGTGTACCATCACTCAATCATGCCCTTCACATGGTGGTTTGGAGTCAAGTTTGCTCCAGGTAGAAGATTTGTTTATTTAGGTGTACAGTTTGAGTTTTAGGTGTGCATTTTGCAGATTAACAAGATCTGTACTTTGCTTATTCTTTTCAGGTGGTCTGGGAACCTTTCATGCCCTGCTGAACTGCTGTGTCCATGTGGTCATGTACTCCTACTATGCCCTGTCTGCTATGGGCCCAGCCTATCAGAAGTACCTCTGGTGGAAGAAGTACATGACCACTATTCAGCTGGTAAGTCAAAACCATATTATTTATTTATTTATTTTTTTTTTTTTAAATAATTAAATTGAGTCACTGACTTCTAGATAATGGTTTGTAGTGGACTTGAGGCCCCTGATGCTGACTTGAACTTACTTTAAACCCAATTTGTTTTCTTTAGGTTCAGTTTGTGATGGTGACTGCCCACGTCGGTCAGTTTTTCTTCATGAAAGACTGCCCTTACCAGTTCCCGGTTTTCCTCTACATCATTGGCTTGTATGGACTGATCTTCCTGATTCTTTTCCTCAACTTTTATTACCATGCATACACCAAGGGTAAGAGGTTGCCCAAAGCCCTTCAGAATGGAGCATGCTTCCTAAACTCTGCACACAAGAAGACTGAATAAGGACTTTGTACTCTTGTCACCCATCAGTGAAAATCCTGCAGCTTTTAAATTTGCTTTATTTTTCCTTTAACCATTTCAGATAATTCACCCACTGTGTTTTATGTTAAAACTTTTTGTGGAATGCCACTTTCTCACTGAATGAATATTGCCCAACTAGCACGTGGTTTTACACTGAAGATGTGGATCCTGGTTTGTACGGTCTTCACACAGGTTCTGAAATGTTTATGGGGTACAATATTTTTTTTTTTAAATATAACCTTCATTTGTATATTTTAAGGCCAGCTTTGGTATATGACCTAACTGCTACTTTAACTGAATGCATGGATTGTGACAGCAGAGGAACTTGATTTTAATGCTACTGGTCTTTTGAAAGGGAAGTGAAGGGTTTGCTTTTTACTTTGTAGACTACGTAAACAAACCTATTGCCCTTTCCCCAATGAAGAGCATGACTGACTACTATGCTTGAGTCCTACCTTTAAATGTGGCAAGTGATGGTTGGGGGTCAATTTTCAGCTTTGGAAAATTTTTTATTTTCAGTGTATAACTTCTTATTATGGCTATTTTTGTCTGTTCGTGTTTCTTTTTTGTTTTAAAAGAGAAAAGTCTGACTGAGGCATGTGTTCTTCAAAGAACCAAAGGTGCCAGTGATCTGTGGAGACTCTTGGTTTTTTTTTTTTTTTTTCCTCTTTCTTTCCTTGTGTTTTATGCATTTTGTATTTCTTTACCGTGCTCTATTTATATCCTTAAGGTTTGTTAAATGTTAAATTGTACCTTTTTATTCAACAAAATAAATTATTTGTCTACATTCTTTTGTTTGTGGCTTTTATTGGCTAATACTGACCCGGAAGTCTTCCTTACCATATATGGCACAACCGATTTTACACGTGACGTTTCACTGTCCAATCACGTAGCCGGAAGCAATGTGTCCAGTTTCAAAACTAAGCGTGCCTCCCAGTTTTTATAACAATTTATTGAGACGTAAAAGCCGAAACGTTTAATGGACACGAACCCGATATCTAAGTGTGTTTATAGTTTTATAGCTTGTTCATTGTAACAGGAGTTAAAATGAACGGGAATATGATCGGTCCTGGTCCGTACCGGGCGACAAAGTTGGTAAGTTCTGGAAGAACGCGCGCTCGCGCACAAACAATGTTTTGGAGCAAATTCTTGATTTTTTTTTTTTTTTTCAAGTTATAATTCATTATATTTGTTGAAAGCTTATTTTATGGTTCGACTTTAAGAATAATAGTGCTAGGAATTAAGTAGAAAAGTAGCTAAGGAGAACTAAGTTAGAGTAAGAGCTCCACCAGTTTACTGTATATTTTCTGTAGCTTATTAGCTAGCTGGCTGCCTTTAGCTAATTAGCTAGCTGGTATGTAGTTTTACATAGTTTATAAACCTCCTGGCCTTTTATTATTATTATTGTTATTATTATTATTATTATTGATCAAATTTAAACCCCAGTCACGTTCAGGGGCAGTAGCCTCGAAAGGAAACGCGTGAAACGAATTTACTGTGAAATTAGTGATTGTTTTGCTAATTTGTTGCCTGTTGTCTTATTTTTGTTGCTGACGTGAGAAATCCTTAGCTTTTAATAGGAGGTATTAAATAAATCTGATCCTTCTGTTAGCAAAATTTCACATTCACAAGTGTAAAAAAAAACCCGTTTCATATCATTTATAAAAGAACTGGAACATTATATTGATTCTATAAGATTGTCTTTAAAGCAAAAGGCACTAAAAACTTTGAAAATCTGTACTATATTTAATATTTTATTGTAAATTCCCCCTAGCATACTTTGTATTTGTATTGTTATTGTCAAGTCTTTTAATTGATGTCTTTGATGATTAAAAAAAGGAGGTATTAAAACAAAATATCAGGGATAACAGGCAGGTTTTTGCTGTTGGCTTATTTAAAAGTGTTTAATTATTTTTTTTGATTAGCTGGACAAATGACTGCCCTGTTCACACCTTGTGTTAAAGTGGCAGCAGAGAAACATAGCCTTTAACACCTAGGGATGGATCTCCTGTGACCAAATAGGCTCAGACTTCATACATCAGATCTGCTGGAGGATGCATATGTCACAAAATCCGATTTTATGTGCATGTGTGGGCTGTTTTAAATGTTTTGTGCACTAATATTGCTTGCGTATTCGGTTCTGCTGCTTTAGCCACAAGAGCAGAACAACCCCACAGAATGCTACGAGTGAGCATGAGAAGTACAGATCGGTGGGACTGAATTGTGCCTCCCAGCCTCCAACATGTGTGTGTGTCTGTGAAGTTTGCATGTTCTCTGTGTAATTCTGGGGTTTCGTCTGGGTACACTGGGTTTGTGTTTGCGTTATTATGCCCTGAGTCCCCTGGGATAGGTTTGAAGTTCTCACTGACCCTGTGTAGGATTAGTGAGGTACAGAAAATGAATGGATGACATGATATAGTTGATTAGTCAGCCCTTTACTGCTGCATTCCCATTAGACCAGTGATTGGCCGTGTTCCCACTTAGGCCCTGTGCCCTGTTCCCGTACTCAGCATTGTCCAGTTATATTCTGATCAACCAGGACAAGGATAACCAAGGACTAATGCTGCATTTGAACTGTAGTTGAGTTTGTTCTTCTGATGTATACAGAGAAGTCTTTAACGATAATGTCCTTCACATCAGTTAGCATGCAGGCATATTCTCTCGCTATCTTGTTCAGTATACACAGGAACATTTACATCACTCATCACAAATGGCTATTCAGCTAGTTGCTGACAAACGTTTGTCATCTGTATTTTTTCCCCCACGTCATCTGTCAAATATGCCGATATCGTGATTGGTAAAGGTGAAAGGAAGGTTGAATCCCACTGACATTACTATCCAAATCATATTGTAGGTAATTGAAAACCTGATGAAATTAAACCTACATTTGATTAGAGTTTAGAATTTTGATTACAAATGATCTAACCTCAGCATATTTGGAGCCGAGCTTGATTAGTGAAGCAGGTTAGATTATGATCCTTTCAGCTGGTTATTCGTATTTATAGTAACGAATGTAGCACAATTATCCACTCAAACTCTAGACAGTACTAATTGATACACAGTTCGCTGTCTGTTTAAGCTTGCCGTTATCTAAACTTTTGAATCTTAACATTTCTGGCGTCTGACGTGTTTCTTCAAAGATAAGAACGTGTCTTGTGCATAGCTTTCATGCTTATAGGAATGGCTTGTTAGGCTTCATGTCCCAGATCACGTACTTCAACTTACGACTTGATGCTGTGAACCGATACGTGTTTACTGTCTATATAGTAGATTTCCTAGTAGCACAAGTTAAATCAAAGCTTTTGAAGTTGCACAAAGACACTTACATGAGTAAGGATTTTAGTGAAAAAAAATGGAATTGGGGGGGCACGGTGGCTTAGTGGTTAGCACGTCCGCCTCACACCTCCATGGTCGGGGTTCGATTCCCGCCTCCACCTTGTGTGTGTGGAGTTTGCATGTTCTCCCCGTGCCTCGGGGGTTTCCTCCGGGTACTCCGGTTTCCTCCCCCGGTCCAAAGACATGCATGGTAGGTTGATTGGCATCTCTGGAAAATTGTCCATAGTGTGTGATTGCGTGAGTGAATGAGAGTGTGTGTGTGTGTGCCCTGCGATGGGTTGGCACTCCGTCCAGTGTGTATCCTGCCTTGATGCCCGATGACGCCTGAGATAGGCACAGGCTCCCCGTGACCCGAGGTAGTTAGAAAATGAATGAATGGATGAATGAATGAATGAATGAAATTGTGATGAAGACAGATATGAAATTTACTTACATTAATATCCAATACCAGGAAATGCCTTGATGCCCGATGACGCCTGAGATAGGCACAGGCTCCCCGTGACCCGAGGTAGTTCGGATAAGCGGTAGAAATGAATGAATGAAAATCTTTTGAACGTTTACGATGAGGTAACCATTGTGACAGTGTAACAGCTCTAATAACAATTTGTGGTTTGTTGGTTTTGTTCGTGAAAGCACAGCGGATCATTTGAAAATCACATGACTTGAGGAAATACCTTCCAACCTTCTTGTACTTTACTTTCTGTCTTGCAGTGGAATGAAACCATCACGCTTTTCCGTGGTGGGATGCCGCTAAGAAGACACTGGGCTCATTTTCGGAGTTACGATAAAAGCTTCACCGGATCAGAGGCCGTCGATTATCTCCACGAACTGCTCAAGCGGAACCAGAACTTCGGACCTGAGGTGACCCGCTATCAGTCTCTACAGCTGCTCAGGAAGTTCCTGAAGAACCACGTGATCGAAGACGTTAAAGGACGCTTTGGTAAAGAAGATTTTGACGACAGCGGACGTTTATACAGGTGCTGAGTTTTGCATTGTTGTGTCTTTCGTACTATGAGGTATATGTGTTAACTCTGTACATTGTGTTTTTTTTTTTTAATATCAGATTTCCTCCACAGTCACCGCTCAAGCTCGTCCCTCAGCGTGTCCCACTGGCACAGATGGACTTTGTTCCACAGACGCTCCGGTGGGATGACTGCGACGACATACCTGCACCCTCGAGCATACCCATGAAGCCGCTTGTTTTGGTGAGGGATTTTTGAGATGGAATATGTGTAAAAGCTTGTGAGAGAACCTGTGAAATATATAACAAATAAAAACTCTTTTTATTAGAATTCTGAGACCTGGAACAAGAGACACAGTATTGCTATAGGAGAAGTTCCTGAGTGCAAACTGATTCGGAGGAGAGACGTCACGCCAAAGCACATGGACCAGATATGGAAGTCAATGACTCTGAACCGGTGAGTATTAAGTCTGAGAAAGATAATATTTAGATTTTTTAACAGAAGAGGACAAATCCACAGACAAGCAGATATCACTTTCAGGCTGGTTTCTTTTTTTTATTTTATTTTATTCATAATCGCTATAGTGACAAAGAAGTTAAACTCCCAGAAAAAGAACCAAATGTATTCCATATACATCAGTAAATATTGATATTTCCAAATTTTGTGCTTTTTTGACAGAAAACTGTGAAATTGTAAGCACTGACTTCTTTTAAACTCCAGTGAAAAGACTGATATGTAATTACTTTCTCTGAGAGCTCTACTCATGTTCTGCACACATGAATTGAAGAGGGCTTTGGCTGAATGCAGGGGGCTGAGCAACACACTTCCCTGGCGATTTAGCTAATAAACACAGCCGATAGATTCTTCTAGATCCTGATTATTAATTTCCCCCAACATATTGGAACACTGTTGTTGAATAGCTTACAGAGCATTCTGGGACTCCAGTCTTTGGATGGCGTTCTGGATGCCAAGCTCTTGAGCCCCAAGCACATCGTCTACAACGTGTTCAGCGTCAACAAACAAGGCATCGTTGTTCTGAAGAACAAAGCAGGTGAGGATGCTGTTAAACATTGCATTCCAATTTGCTCTTGATTCCTAAAAATATTTGGTTGATATCGGTGCCATCTGCTGTTTTACAGAGGATCTTCCTCACTGGGTTTTATCTGCCATGAAATGCTTAGCAAATTGTAAGTAAAGAAATTCTTGTTATTTCTTTTTCACATTTCATTTTCTATTTTCATTCATTCATTTATTTTCTACCGCTTATCCGAACTACCTCGGGTCACGGGGAGCCTGTGCCTATCTCAGGCGTCATCGGGCATCAAGGAACCGGAGTACCCGGATAAAACCCCCGAGGCATGGGGAGAACATGCAAACTCCACACACACACACGGCGAATGTGGGAATCGAACCCCCAACCCTGGAGGTGTGAGGCAAACGTGCTAACCACTAAGCCACCGTGCCCCCGATTTTCTATTTTATTTAGTACATTTTTTTTTAAACACAATCATGTGTCGTTTCAGGGCCTAACGGCAATGAGAGTAATCAGCCCATGTATCCCGGCTTTGAGCGAGATGTTTTTAGAACGGTAGCCGAACACTTCCAGAGATTAAAGGAGCCGCTGCTGACATTCCAACTGTATGAAATTTTTGTCAGCATTCTGGGTAAGATCAATACAAAGGATGGTGACATAATATACCAGTTTATCCATAATAGATTTGACCAATATTCAGACCTTCTGGGAGAATATTGTCAAAAAAAAAAAAAAAAAAAACCTCGTTTCATTGCAAATTTTAAAAAATAAATAAATTAAGCATTTTTTTTAGCCACAACAGTCACCTTGAAAATCTGGAAAATCCTGGAGGGACTGAACAATTTTGGACTGGTTTTTGCAGTCTGTTGGTGTTTTAAAATAGCAGCACATTTGACTTGCACAATTTGATTAATCTGTTTCTCTCTTTCTCTATCTCTCTCTTTATCTCTCTCTCTCTATTTCTCTCTCTCTCTCTATTTCTCTCTCTCTTTCTCTATTTTTCTCTCTCTCTCTTTCTCTGTCTATCTCTATCTCTTAGGACTCCTTCCACGACGGCAGATTGCGGTTGAGGCGCTGCAGGTCTCCTGCCTCCTCCTGCCTCCAGCTAACCGACGAAAGCTGCAGCTGTTAATGCGCCTGATGACTAAAACCTGCCACAATCAGCAGCTTCCTCCCCTCAACGATACTATAGGAACACGCACCCTGGTTATTTCCATTCCTAATTCCTTCTAATACACGTTTAATCCTTTTCCCCTGTACACTAGCGAACGGAAATCGAACTTTAAATCATCTAAATAAATGAATAATAAATTTAAAATAAATTTTATTGCCACAAATCTGATATAAAATGAGTCAGAACACTGTTGGCTTTTAGCGTGAGACGGTTTGGTGAAACTGTGTTTGCTTGAAGATAACAACACCTTCAAAAGCTTATGAACAAGCACATGGGGCATCTCAGAGAGCAGTTTGATATCACCATTTACTTTGACGGTGTAAACGTGTGTGTGAAATCCTCTTTTTTTGTAATATCTCTATGAATATATTACATATTATTAGGTAAAAATTTTTTTTAGAAATTGATAATTCTTTTATATGAGTCATGAGACATCAAAGAAATTAATTGCTGAACCTGCACACAACAAAAACAGCCATGTTTTGGTGAAAAGGGTCAAGAGTCCGAGTAGTTATTGCTTATGAAACTCACAACATCACATTAGAGGTGACTTGATACTTTTGCATGCAAATCTTATTGACAATTCAAATTCATTCAGTCTGACTATCACTAACTCACTGTCTGCATCCGTAATTAGATTAGAAGATTCCGCATTTGTGTAACTCGTACAGTTAGTTGGACAATTCCTCACAGGATGGAAGGCTTTGTGTGTAGTTATATGTGCAACCGTATTAACATGGCTATAAATAACGTGTCAAATGTAGTTAAAACACGTGTGTCCCAAAAGAGTGTCTGACTTATTAACAAAATGATTATTATTTTTTCTCTGTCTCCTCCTTCCAAGATGGTACAGACTTTCTCCCGCTGCATTTTATGTTCATCAGACGAAGTGGACCTGGACGAGCTGCTGGCCACCAAACTGGTCAACTTCATGATGGATAACCATGAGAATGTGCTTACAGTCCCTTCTGAGCTGCAGAGATCGGTGCAGGAGCATCTATCCCACTTGCGTAGAGCTCAGGTTAGTCATGCTTAGATTCATACTGCACATACATCTGTGTAGTTTGCTGTTTATGGGGTGTGTTTATGGGGTGTCACCAAATACAACACCTCAAACTCCTAGGGTCTACGATCTGTTCCAAACGGGACGTTCACCCAAATCAGTATTTGCTACTCAGGCATGCGTGTCCTCACTAAAGCTGCGAGTCGCCTCACCCTCTGACGTGTTTATCAGATAAAGTACGCAGGCGCAGACACTGACTCCACGCGGGAAACGCCAGCTCACACTTTCTGCAGACAAATCAGCAAGCAGGAGTTTGAGGAGCAGAGAGTCACAGGCTCCCAGGGAGCGATAGTGGAACTACTAGAAGGGCTCATTCACGACAAGGCCATGTCTATAAAGGACAAGAAGAAGAAACTGAAACAGGTTAGAGCTTTGTATTTTAATTTTTAACTAGGGATTGATGATTTTTTTTTTTTAACAGGGCACCACCACACAGTTAGGAAGACAGTAAGGACTTAAGCAATGTACAGTTAGGGGAAATAAATGTTAATAAATGTTCAGACAGTTTTGCCTTTGTTATTAAATTGGTTTACACACTGAACACATTTGCCGATGTCTGAATCTGCCTTATTAACAAAATGGTCCAAGCCAAGTTCCCAGCCTTTTCCACCTCAGTGGTGGTCTTATTCTATCAAATATATATATATATATATATATATATATATATATATATATATATATATATATATATATATACACACACATTTTTTTTTTTTTTATCATTATACATCTCCCCATATCTGACCTCACCTCTTCTGTGTCCCACAACGTTTTCCAGTACACGTGTCTTGTAAAATCTACTGATCTCGTCATCTTCTAAAACACATGCGCAGGTTTCTTTACTGTCTGAATCAATGCAGAACTCACACCTCCTACAGGCAGTCCTGAGATCGGTACCGCAATGAGCTTCCAGATCCACACGACAACCAGCTTTCACATGACACATTTTTTGTGCAAGCTGCGCTCTGTTTCTATGAAAGTCCCTTAATAGATTTCCTTTGCATATATATATATATATATATATATATGTATACCATCAATTTCCACCAAAGGTTGTGATAAGAGGGAAGCTTAAAATGTGTGAACAAACACAGCACTTAAACTGTTCTATCAGCATCAGCATATCATGCCAGTGAAGTCTGTGTGTGTGTGTGTGTGTGTGTGTGCGCACACCCAGGTGACATCATTAACGTATGATGCGAGTAAACATATAAACAGGATTAAAAGCTGCTTTCACTGGCTACAAGACAGAAAAAGATAAGTGCTACTAGGCCAAGTTTCAAAAACAGTGAGAAATAATTGGTACTGAAAATGACTATAATAGTATAATGGTTTTGAAGATGCCACATTGTATAGATAACCAACATCTCTGTCTCACACTGCGGTTATGTCCATACCAATGACCCCTGAGACATGGAGTGTGCAGAAACAATTACTAACCTACTGTTTTGGAGAAGTTTCACCAGCAGCAGCTTGTTGTCTCTGACATTCTGACAACTTATCCACTAATCTTTACACTTTCCTGGCCTCAGTTCCAGAGATCCCATCCTGACATCTACCGCAGACGCTTCCCGACACCCGAGAGCGAAGCTGCAGTCTTTCCAGAGAGGCCTCAGAAGCTCAAACCCCAGCTGACATTCTTCACCCTGAAAAAGAAGTCTGTGCAGCCTTTCCAGAGGAGCTGGAGCTTTCGTGCTTGAACCAGAAATTATAGTTCACTCATCACAAAGACAATTAGTACGAAAAACAACTGTCTACCGAGCCACGGTTATCAGCCTGTCGCTTCCAGGTAGCGTTGTCTGTTTATAGAGCTGGAGTTGTTCCAGAACTCATTTGTATGAGTTCTGGAATATTCCAGTTTTTTAATTACACTTGAACAAATGACACTGAATTACTGATTACCGAGTTTAATTCATCTCATTTCGTCATCATGATTTCCAATGATGACTGCTTGAAGTTATTTATCAGAGGACGTAACACCCGATTAAAGGATGGAGGTGCCAGTTTATATAATTTCACTTCTTCCTATACTAATTCACCGTCACTCTGAATTTATCTAGAAAGCAGGGGTGTGGTCTGCTGCCTGGTGCAAATTATTATTCGTTAGGATAACAGTGGTCACACTGCTTTTTCTCTCTCTCTCTCTCTCTCTCTCTCTCTCTCTCTCTGGCTGCTAGATTGTCTCATTAGCGATGTTCAGGTCACTTCCAGGTCCACTGTTGCCAGGCTTGTGTTTTGCTCGTCTCCTTGTCGAGACACAGCTCGCCTTTCATCTTATCCCTTAAACATCACCCTCTTGTAACAGACACTAACTAAATCACCTATGAAGAACTCAATTTAAATACTTTTTCTTTAGATTTTGGATCTTTTTTTCTATTCATGCTGCATCAGTATATGTTTGTATTGCAATTGTACAAACTCATGTCTGTATTTAAATGATTTCATTTCAGTGTTACTTTTTCACGTTTTCTGCTGAGGTATTGATCATTTTTTGTGTGTGATCCGTTTGTAAAATGAACATTTACCATGCATTAGGCTGTTTTTCTGTATATTTGTAGCATTTGAAATGCTGGAGTTACTGTTACTGTCTGAAATGTTGTATTGTGATCACATGCTGTAATAAAACAAAACTGTATGAAGAAATTACTTGAAAATTAAAAAAAAAAAAAAAACAAGTGTTTTGTGGGTTTTTCACACAAATCGGTTTAGTCTTCTTTGGAAGTTTAGAAGTATGTCAGGTGAAAAAGAATTATTGAACACCACAAGCCATGAATTTACATTTAATTCTTGACACCCTGATGGCCTACGTCTGCTTGGGGGTCACATCAAGTGGAGGCCGCTCAGAGATTATTATTGTAGATGGATTTATTTAGATACCATGAAGCTGGCTTTGGATTATCAGTGAACAGTTGATAATCTGAACTAGAATAAATCTCCTGGTTTTGAAGTTGCACTTTTTAATTGTATTAATACATAGTTATAGAAGAAAAAGGATTTATTGTCTCACTCTCTGGTGTCACCCAGATGAAGATGGGTTCCCTTTTGATTCTGGTTCCAGTCATGATTCCTTCCTCTGACTTGCTTATTAGGGGTAAGTTTAAAATTGATAATATACACTTTGAATTCATAGAGATAAGATTTCTGCTTCAGTTAAAATAAGACTGAAGTTTCCAGAGATCAACACAGGTAAAAACAGTTGGGGCAAGTATAAGAAGTCATTCATTCATTCATTCATTCATTCATTCCTCTTCTACCGCTTATCCGAACTACCTCGGGTCACGGGGAGCCTGTGCCTATCTCAGGAGTCATCGGGCATCAAGGCAGGATTCACCCTGGACGGAGTGCCAACCCATTGCAGGGCACACACACACACACACACACACACACTCTCTCATTCACTCACGCACTCACACACTACGGACGATTTTCCAGAGATGCCAATCAACCTACCATGCATGTCTTTGAACCGGGGGAGGAAACCGGAGTACCCGGAAGAAACCCCCGAGGCATGGGGAGAACATGCAAACTCCACACACACAAGGTGGAGGCGGGAATCGAACCCCAAGATACCATACAGAGAGAGAAAAAATCCCTCTAGTGCCCTTTCCCCTTTGGTGCATTTGTGATAACAGAAATATGATTGGTGTTTGGTCTTCGTGTGTTTCCTTATCATTATATTAAGGTGTCAAGCTATAGGTTTAAGGATAAAGGCTGAATTCAATGTCACTGTGTTTGTCAAATATAAGGCCCTGCACATGGTAACCATACCCCCACCCGCTATACTGAATGAATAATGAAACCTTTTCTTATCTAAACTCTAAAAGTTTGATTTTCTGCTACTTCAGACTTCTCCATGGTGCCCAGCTGCTAATGGATGAGAGCCATCACGCTTTCCATGCACACTAGATTATTGACCTCAGCAGGATGCCTTGTTAGTTCACTTTTGAAACCTGACAGAACGGCTTTTTCATGTCGAGAAGAATTGTGCAGCCATGTAATGACTTGTGAGTCATAAAGAATGAAATTTTCTTAACCTACTCTGCTACTCTGTCACTAGTCATAATACGAATATGCTGGATTTAGTCAGGAAATGTTGCAGGTTCTCTGTGGTTCTATACCATCAAAAAGAGGGGTTGCATTGGACTATCTTAAAGGGGCATCCTGACAATCAGGAGAGGAGGATAATAATAATAATAATAATAATAATAATAATAATAATAATAATAATAATAATAATACTAAATAGAATTCCAGGGGGCACGGTGGCTTAGTGGTTAGCACGTTTGCCTCACACCTCCAGGGTTGGGGGTTCGATTCCCACCTTCGCCGTGTGTGTGTGGAGTTTGCATGTTCTCCCCGTGCCTCGGGGGTTTCCTCCGGGTACTCCGGTTTCCCCCCTGGTCCAAAGACATGCATGGTAGGTTGATTGGCATCTCTGGAAAAATTGTCCGTAGTGTGTGAGTGAATGAGCGTGTGTGTGTGTGTGTGCCCTGCGATGGGTTGGCACTCCGTCCAGGGTGTATCCTGTCTTGATGCCCAATGACCCCTGACACCATCAAGGTGATGGTTAAGTGTCCCAATACGTCTGACCATATAAATGTGTACATGCCATTTGAGTGCTCTTTATATTTCTGCACTGTTTATATCTTGTGACAACCCAGATATTAAAAAGAAATGAAACCCTCCTTCCTCCCACCACCACCACAAACACCTCAACCTCCCCTCCATAAATACTTCCTTGTATGTGTCAGGTCAGTAAAGCAGATTCTGATTCTGAATCTGATTCTGATTCGGATTCGGTTTTATTATTATAGCTTACTGAAGTGTTTTAATGAAGCAATCTGCTATTTAAGACTGAAGGTAAAGTTCTATTATTGTTGTTGTTGTTGTTGATGTTGTTGTGGTTCTTGTTGTGCTTAAACACTATATAGACTATAACAAACTCATACAGACACGCTTTTTCCATTTTAGCAGATAAATCAACGATGAAGAAAACACAGAAAAGAAACACAAACAAAATCTATGGTGAGTGTTGAAATCTATCAAGATTTCCAGTGAGATGTCATCATTTTAGAAGCCCTATATAATAATTAAAAAAAAAAAACGCTGCTCAATGAATGATTCAATTTTTTTTTTCTTCAGGGGAATTGACCCCATATGACCCAACATTCAGTGGCCCTGTTCATAAAAGGTAAAGCCTGGACTTACCGTTTTACATCATTTTACATCATCAATACACATGGTGCTTGTCATTGGAGTCAGACACAGGATCTGTATAGAAAAGTTACATTAAGGCAATAGAAATCATTAGAATGATCTATCTTGGCAATAATGTCAGCAATAATGTTTTTTCCTTTTAGGTCCTTTACAGATGTCTTATGTTGCTTGATTTTTGTTGCCACTATGGTCGGCTATGTAATCCTTGGTGGTGCAGGTAAGATAAAATAATAAATGACAGTTTTCTGTCCATATCCTGAGGTACAAATGTTTTATGTGTATTAAAATGTTCCTGAGGCTTAGTGGTTAGCACGTTCGCCTCACACGTCCAGGGTTTGGGGTTCGATTCCCGCCTCCGCCTTGTGCGTGTGGAGTTTGCATGTTCTCCCCGTGCCTCGGGGGTTTCCTCCGGGTACTCCGGTTTCCTCCCCCGGTACAAAGACATGCATGGTAGGTTGATTGGCATCTCTGGAAAATTGTCTGTAGTGTGTGATTGCGTGAGTGAATGAGAGTGTGTGTGTGTGTGCCCTGTGATGGGTTGGCACTCCGTCCAGGGTGTATCCTGCTTTGATGCCCGATGACGCCTGAGATAAGCACAGGCTCCCCGTGACCTGAGGTAGTTCGGATAAGCGGTAGAAAACGAGTGAGAAAATGATCCTGATTTGTAATCTATAATCCTGACTGATTTTGTGCTACAGCTTGGCTTTATGGAAATCCACAATACATCATCAAGCAGCAAAACTCTGCTGGAGCATTTTGTGGAATTGGACCCGACGTGTAAGTCTATCGAATACATAAATAGACTTATTCACCGTCCATTTTATTAGGAACATTGACGCTGATATCTAATGAGCCAATCATGTGGCAGCAGTTCAGTACATAAATTCTTGCAAATACAAATCAGCAGTTTCAGATAATGTTCACATATAAATGTCAAAATGGGAGAAAGTGTGTTCTCTGTGACTTTAACCGTGTAATGTTTTTGGGTTCCTGTATCTCTTCCTTTTCAGCAATAAACCCAATCTGTTTTACTTCGACGTGCTGAAGTGTGCCTCAGCAGTCGACATATCTGCTGCAACATTCAAAGGCCTTCAGTGCCCAACGACTCAGGTAAGTCAGCAAACTAACAATGATCACAAAGTTGTGCAGGTTTGAATACTTCATATATTCTGCTAAAGATATTGTAACAATTAACCACCACAATTGTGCTCTATAGGGTCTCTAACCATTAACTTGGTCTTTGTGTAGGTGTGCATTAAGAAATGTCCCTCAGCATTTTGGTTTTTGCCGCCGAACGCATTCGTTGAAGGGGCAAAACCGAGTGATTTCTTCCAGCAGGAGTTCTGTGTCCCCACTTTGGACCTCACCCAGACCACATTTGTAAGTCGGACAATTAGCTCTTTATAAATCTCTCTATGTTGGTGCCTTGGTAAACTTTCTGCATCAAATAGTACTGCTTCATATTTGAATCTAATTTCTACCACAGACGGTACAAGACATACTAGACAAAGATCTGTGCCCGGCATATTATACGCCAAGCACACCAGGTATTGACCACCTACATGCTGAAATGTTCATGATCGCTCACCCTTTTGTGTGCATTGTTCTTTAATGATTTCTTTCTTTTTCTAGTTCGGAGAAAATGTCTGCCCAGTTTCGATCCAAAAGATGTTCCACCGGACTTCACTGTCCACGGATCAACTTTGAATAACGAGACAATAAAGGTCCTAATGGACACTTCAAGGTAATTTTACTATACACACACAATTTGTTGCTATTTTTGTATACATGTCTTGTGCTAATTGATACAAATGTGTTGTGTTTGCAGCTCTCTCAGGACAGGCTTTGATGCCAAATCCAAGACGGTCAGGGTCATCGAGGACCTCGCCATTTCCTGGTATTGGATATTAATGTAAGTAAATTTCATATCTGTCTTCATCACAATTTCATTCATTCATTCATCCATTCATTCATTTTCTAACTACCTCGGGTCACGGGGAGCCTGTGCCTATCTCAGGCGTCATCGGGCATCAAGGCAGGATACACACTGGACGGAGTGCCAACCCATCGCAGGGCACACACACACACACTCTCATTCACTCACGCAATCACACACTATGGACAATTTTCCAGAGATGCCAATCAACCTACCATGCATGTCTTTGGACCGGGGGAGGAAACCGGAGTACCCGGAGGAAACCCCCGAGGCACGGGGAGAACATGCAAACTCCACACACACAAGGTGGAGGCGGGAATCGAACCCCCAACCCTGGAGGTGTGAGGCGAACGTGCTAACCACTAAGCCACCGTGTCCCCCCATCACGATTTCACACTGTACAAAATTTTTTTTTTCGTTTCTAAATTTCTCTTTCTCTCTCAGTGGTCTGGGGATTGCACTGGCAGTAAGTATGGTGCTGCTCCTGCTGATGCGATGCTGTGTGTCTTGGGTGGTCATACTTACATGTGCTGGTCTTCTGTCACTGGGAGCATACGGTAGGTTTCTGATTTTCCTCAACACTGATTCCTGCGGATGAGAGAATCAATAACTGAGTGAATAACATGTCTGCTTTATTTACCTTAGGCATTTACCATTGTAACCAGCAGTATAAGAAACACGTGAACTCACAGATCAGACTTGGTGACCTCAGTCTTAAGTCCGAGCTGTCAGACTATCTTAAAGTGAAGGAGATCTGGCTGGCTTGCTGTAAGTACTTCTTGCTTCTTTATCCCAAACTGTAAAGTGACATGGAGTCATCCAAAATCAGTGCCTGTTCGCCTCAACCCTCATCCCCTATCACTGAGCGTAAATTAGAAACGTCTTTAAATGTTTCATCTGATATGTGTGTTACAGTGGTGATTGTATGCCTGCTGGAGTTTATTCTGGTGATGGTGTTTATATCATGTTTGAGAAAAGGTCTCTCAGCAGCACTGGCAATGATGAAGGAGGTCAGCAAGTAAGTATTCTTTAGCACAGAAAATAATGCTTGAAGCCTTTAACTAATCAATCAAGAAGTGTTTTTTTATGCATTTCTTAGTCGTTGTTGACTTTTGTGCTTGTTCTGTGTGCAGGGCGATGGGTGTACTATCATCTACAATGGCATACCCATTGTTCACTTTTCTGCTGGTCATGCTCTGTACGACCTTCTTCACAGTGACTAACGTGTATCCTTTCTATCTTATCTTTCTTGTACCTCCTGTCATTCAGAACTGAACAGTGAAGAAGTAATATAATTAAGTAAAACTATTAACATATATTTGTCTCACTAGTGTATGTCAACTGTGACCTTGACTATATTACCTTAGAAATCTGATGACTTCTGGTCAGCCAGTATATAAAACAGTTGCGCTGAACATCTCGAATGCAGAATGTACTGCAATCACCGGCGTAGAAAAATGTGTCCCAGAGGTCAGTGAGATAAAAGGCTATTTTTTTTTTTTTTTTTACATTACAGTTACAGGAGCTAATTTGTACTAATGATTCATTTGGATTTTGCTCACACATTGTTCACCCTGTTTTCTCTTCCTGTTTTCACCTCTCATTCTCTTTTACTGTTTAGACTTTTAAGGCATCAGACTACCCAAACTGTCCTGTGCGATGTGTATTTGTTCATTATGATGAGGAAGAAGGGTTTTTCCAAAGACATGCTCAAAATTTACAGATTTATAACTTGCTGGCGTGTCTTTGGTGCCTTTATTTCATCATCACGCTGGGCCAATGCATAATAGCAAGGACCTTCAGCAGCTACTATTGGTCATTGAGCAAACCGCACAACATCCGCCGATCTAGTCTGTATAAGGCATTCTGCCAGACGTTAAGGTACGGTACGTTCTTCTTTAGTCCCATTTCCACCTTGTTCACATCCTGTTTTAACCCTGTAACCTTGCTTTTTTAAAGGTACCATACTGGCTCCATGGCGTTTGGCGCTATCTTCGTCAACATGTTCCAGGGCGTCCGGATCATCCTGGAATATCTCAAAAACAAGACCGAAGGTAACGATATATTTGCATTCCTCTTCTCATTGATCCTTTATCCTGCTTTATACGTTGTGGAAGTGTAATCTATGTTACTGTTTTATGACAGTAATAATGAATACTCTGCTGTTCTGTCAGGTGGACGATGTTGTTGCTCTTGCTTCCCTATAAATATTCTGCTCAAAGGTTGCATTTATGTCTTTGATAAAGTCCTAAAGTATTTTACCCGAAACACCTACATAATGGTGAGTAATGAATTTCTAAAAATTGAAGTTTAATTTATTTCAATGTAGCAAATGTGTTGTTTATATCAAGCAGCTGAAGTATTCTATGACTCTAAACACTCAATACTGTATGTGAGTGTGCCTTTGTCAATGTTGTGTCCAGAACCTATCCTGAACTACATGGATATATGATTAGCCCCAGTACATCACATACCTTATACCTCTTTGGTTACCCTTTAATGTTACCTCTAACATAGTGTGACATTCATATATATATTTATATATATAGCCGAATGCTGCATTAGTGATGTATTATAGGTGACGAGTGTACAACCTGACTAATTGTGTTTTTACGTGTGCTTGTGCTTATTATACAGATCACAACTTACGGGGATAATTTCTTCATTTCGGCAAATAATGTTTACATGCTCTGCGGGAGGAACAAGGGCCGGTAAGCCCTCACAAAGAATGTATGATATGATATACTGTAGTCTGTCAAATCAGAGGTTGAATTATCTTTTGACAAATGACTTTGGTTTGTTGATTGACAGGGTGCTGAAGGTGGACTGGATCACGGACTTGCTACTGTTCTTTGGCAGACTGCTGGTGGTCGGAGCGATGGGTACGAAACATGATGTAACATTAACACATTCATAGCACAATAGAAAGATGTTTTGGAGACGATTAGCAGACTGAGAGTTTGTTCTTGTGTCTTTTTAGGTGTTTTGGCCTGCTACTTCTTCAATGGAGATATGTCAGTGACAGCTGACGTCTTTCAGGCGAAGT
Source organism: Tachysurus vachellii (assembly GCF_030014155.1). Classification (NCBI taxonomy): domain Eukaryota; kingdom Metazoa; phylum Chordata; class Actinopteri; order Siluriformes; family Bagridae; genus Tachysurus; species Tachysurus vachellii. Next base: position 5,433,453 of record NC_083479.1, read on the forward strand.
TGCTGAACTTTTCCTGGCTGCCTGTTACTGTACGTTCTGCCACAACCACCCAGCAATGTTTAAATATTTAAACACACAAACATATGAGTAAAGGTTGATTTTACAGTGCTACTAACTTTCACTGTGTTACAGTTGGTGATGGTGGGAACCTACTTCATCGCTCAGGGATGCTTCAGCGTGTACAGCATGGGAGTTGACACGTTCATCCTCTGCGTCAGTAAGTAGCATGTAGCAGATAGACGTTTCATCTGAGCACTGAACACATATGTGTTCATTATTGTGTTTGATTCATTCTAACAGCAAATGATTAGTTCCAATTTACAATTTATGTTAAAGTGTCAATTTAACTTCAGTAGAATGGTAGCTCATGTTTTGTTCTCTTATCAGTAGATGATTTGGAGCGCAATGATGGGACTCTGCAGAGACCCTACATGTCAAGGACCTTAATGCAGCTCCTACAACAGCAGAATGACTCCGTTCTTTGAAAACAAACAAAAAATATATATATATATAGTAGCGACTTGCACTGTGAGGTGGGACGCAAGAACAAGGCAGGAAGCAGATGGAAAATTTACAGCTCTTATTAATTTTACGGGTGAACACAGCAGTGCAGAGTGTGGAGAAAAGCAGAAGGTGCAGTGGTGCCGTGATCCCTGCTCGGGGAAGAGTGGGGGTAAAGAGTGAGGCATCAACACAGGAGCGGGGCTTGGCTGGCAGATAGAGAGGACCTGGCTGCAGTCAGTCTGGAGATGGAGACTCTGGTGAAACAGAGGGACGGATGAAGAAACTACCATTAGCTGCAATCAGCGACGCTCTTCGTAGTGCGTAGTTTTTTTTTGTGCTTTGAGTGTGGCGGAGTCAGCACCACCCTCACAATATAAACAAATATACAAATAAAAAAATCAAACACTGACTTGATTTAGTTGTTTGTTGTTAACAGACATGAAGTGTTAACTTGCAGGTAGTTGTTAAAAGCCAACTTAATATATCAATTTCTGGCCATTCAAGATTTAGTCACGTTTTACTGAAAAATTATTGGTTGAACTTGGTTCATCAACCAATTGGTTCATCAAAAGAAATAGAAACTACAGAAGAATCCATAAACACTTCACACGCTGTCACATAAATGAATGTATACCATGTAAAAGCAGATGTCCGCAGGCACAGAAGCTTCTGAACGACCTTTCTGTTTGTTATGTCTGTTGAAGTCAAATTTGGTTGTGGTGTTTGTATTAATTTCCACAATACAGAAGCTCTCCTACTTTCGGATTTTCCCGTTAGGGGTCGCTACAGCAAATCATCAGTTTCCACCTAGCTCTATCCTCGACTACCTCTACTCTTACACCAATTAACACAATTATGTCCTCTTTTAACACAGTCATATATCTCCTCTTTGGCTTTCCTCTTGACCTCCATCTCCAACATCCTTCTACCAATATAACCATCTCCCTCCTCTGTACTGTACATGTCCAAACCATCTCAATCTAGTCTCTCTGACCTTGTTCCCAAAACAACCAACCTGCTCTTTTCAGAGTAGACCTCCACCTTTCCAGGTATTCATCTACCTGCTCTCTACTCTCACTCCAGATCGCAATGTCATCTGCAAACATCACTGTGCATGTAAATTACTATCCGACATCATCTATCAAACTGTCCATCAAAATAGCACACAATAAGGGAGTCAAAGCTGATCCTTGATGTAGCCCCACCTCCACCTTGTACTACTCTGTCTGACCTACAGCACATCTCACTGTTATCATCCTTCTCTCATACATATCCTGAACTACACTGACGTACTTCTCTGCCACCTCTCTCGGCACCCTGTAAGCTTTCTCTAAATCCACAAAGACGCAGTGCAGCTGCGTCACAACTTCACTGTACGAGCCGCTCTTCAGCCATGACACTTAACAATGAACTCCACTTATAACACGGAGGTTACCATCCCAATCCACGCCACAAGATGGCGCTTAAAGTTCAACATATAAACAAAATCCTCTCTTTACAGTTAGCAATTAAACTGAGCCATTACAATTATGAATATAAATGCACTTACTTTATGTAAAATGGTAAATGTATTACTGATGCCCAGTCATCTTTTTGCTGTATTCTGATGTACATCAGTTGAAAATAGATGATGTTGTTGTTTCACATTTTCAATTTTCCATAAAACCTACTTTTTCGAAGTCCTCCTAGACCGTTTGTCCGATTTACGTGTCCTTTGGTACGTTGCATCTAGAGATACCCCAGACCAAAAGTTCTCAAAAGCTTTTTGATAGACCAATGCATTCTCGTATACCGTGGCAACATACATGGTGGCGAGCACCATGTACTGTATGTTGTATCATGAAAGAGGTGTCGTTAGACTCCTTGAGGCATGCTGAGTCAAACGATACCAAACGGTTTTCGGACGGCCATTTTGTGTGTCGGCCATTTTGAATTTTCATGTTAAGTTCAGTATTTTACGAATGCGATGGCATATCGCTACGAAAATTGGTATGGTTCACACCAAGTGAATGTTCTGAGCACATCTGATCGGCTTGACCCCGGTATCGCTGCTTGCAGCTATATTTATTATTATTATTGCACTTAAACACAATGTAGTCTGAAAAATCAATGATGATGACAACACAGAAAAGAAACACAAACAAAAACTATGGTGTGTTGAAATCTATCAAAATTTTGAGTGAGATTTTGATATAATTTTAGAAGCCCTAAATGATCATTTAAGCTGCTTAAAGTAGCTGCTCAATGAATAAATACATTTTTATTTTTTAGGGGAACTTGCTTCATATGACCAGACATTTAGTGGCCCTGTTCATAAAAGGTAAAGCCTGGACTTACCATTTTACATCATATTACATTAGAAAACAAAATTCATCAATACACATGTGTTATGGGGAGACCTCGGTTCTGCTTGGAGGAGGGGGTACCGGGTCAGGCCCGTTATCCTAGAGGTTGGTGTAAGCAGACTGGTCTCTGGGGCAGATTGAGAAAGCGTGTGGCTGGACATGGAGTGAAGAAAGGATATATATATCCTGTAAAATGAATTTAATAGTAAATGTGATTATATATATATTTGTGATATGGCGACGAAGACACTCGCCAGATCTAGAAGGACGCAGGGGTTAGGGAGTTGCGGCAGAGAAACCTGAGTCTCTGCGAAACTCCGGTGATCCTACGCTCAAAGAAATTACCTCTCATAGTGGCGAGCGCTCGGATACAAATTACCGCCCTGAAACTCAAATGAAACTGTTATTCCTACTCTCAGATATATCTGCACGTGACCAAGAGACTGTAAACAAGCGTGCTGATGGCCACGGATTTGCCTGAAAGGGACCCGAGATGTAACAGTACCCCCACCCCTAAGAATGGCCCCGATGTTCCTCCACTTGCTGCTCTGTCTCTTTGAAAGGCCCTAACCAGCTCCGGGTTCAGGATGTGTCACGCCGGGACCCATGAGCATTCCTCTGGACCATAGCCCTCCCAATCTACCAAGTACTGGAAGCCCCTCCCATGATGTTGTGAGTCTACGGACCAGGGGAGCTGCAGGCGGTACACCACAGGATTTATCCGCCACGATGTATCATGGTGCCAACTTCCTGGACTCCACCCGCAAGGGCAGGTCTTTAGTTGCCAGCCAGACCCTCTGACCTTGGTGGAACAAGGCTTCCGCACGTCTCTTATGGTTGGCCGTGCGGGCGCTCCTCTGAGTAGCTGTCTAGAGGGACGTCTTTGCCCTCTGCCAGACCCTCTTCCATCGGGCCACTATTGTTCTGCAGCCAGGACCCCTTAACTCCCTCTCCTGTTATGGAAACATGGGTTTAGCTGAACTGGCATTTGAAAGGCGACAAACTTCTCTAGTTCCTTCTTTCAGAAATGAACTCTCAGAGCAGCTTGTTCTCTGATATGAATTACCACCCTGAAACTCAAATGGAACTGTTCTTTTCTCAGAAATTCCTACTATGCGTTCACATGTCCTCCGATACACACTACCACTCTACACTCTGGCACAGACTAGAAATGTGGGGTCTTAAATAACACTGTGCACAGGCATCACAAGTTGTGCTAATTATTGACACGTGACCATGAGACTATAAAACATGGACTGGATCACAGACTTGCTGCTGTTCTTTGGGAGACTGCTGGTGGTCAGAGCGATAGGTATGAAACACAATGTAACATTACAACAAAATCACATTCATAGCATAATAGAAACCCCCAAGGTTGCGAGCTGTGACTGAAGGGGAGATCAGATCTTTTTGCAGGTATATTGCAAGATCATGACCTGGGGATGGATCAGCTGGGATGATCAGCAGTTCAGTTTTTGGAAAAACTTGGAAAAACGCCTTCTTTCAAAAAAAAAAACCCAGCATACTATGAAGGACAAAACAGTCATACAGGTTGATTTATTTTAGAAAACAAATAACAACCAAAAACTATGGTTAGGGTTAGGGTTAGGGTTAGATTATCAAATAGGCCACGCCTACCTGATGACGCAATATCTGTTACGCTGTACTGAAATCCCTGGAAATAAGTGCCTGCCAAACACGCTCAAGAAAGGCTTTGGGCCTACAGCTCCTGCAGGGAGTACACAAAAGAGAAACAATATACGTTAAAATTAACAATGTTAAACCAAGAAAATCAAATAAACAAAACAAAAGAATAAAGATTAACAAAATTCAAGAAGAACCCAAAAATATAAATCAGACTTCAGACCAAACAATTAAATGACATAAACACCCCTGTCAGTGAATACAAAACAATTAACTAACACTACACCACCTGGCATTTAAACTAGCGTCCCACGTAAGATGAATAAAACAAACTCACATACCTGAGGATAGACAGTCTGTCGCAACAGAGTTTGTTTTGACCCTTTTTTTCCCTTTGCGAAGCACTACAATAAAGCATACGTGCGGCTTTAACCTATTGTATGACCACAACAAAACCACTTAGCCACGCTGCTCAAATGTTGCTTTTGTGTCTTGGATAAAGTCCTAAAGTACTTTTCTGAACAACTACATAATGGTAAGTAATGAATTCCTAAAAGTGCCTTTGTCAAGGTTGTGTTCAGAATCTATTCTGACCTACATGGATAGATGATTAGCCCCAGTACATCACATACCTTATACCTCTTTGGTTACCTTTAATGTTACCGCTAACATAGTGTGACATTTGTATATAGCCGAGTGCTATATTGGTAAAGTGGTTGTTATTGTGGTTATTATACTAGTCATAACATACAGGGACAATGTCCACCAAGAATGCTTCCTGTCTGTTACTGTACGTTCAACCACAAACCAAACCAAGCAATGTTAAATTATTTAAACACAAACATATGAACACATAAAATGGAGTAAATGTTGTTTTTACAGTGGTACTAACTTTCACTGTGTTACAGTTGGTGACCTACTTCATCGCTCAGGGCTGCTTCAGCGTGTACAGTATAGGAGTTAACATGTTCACCCTCTGCTCAGTAAGTAGCATGGAGCACATAGACCCTTCATCTGAGCACTGAACAAACACATATTTGTTCATTATTCTTTTTGATTTATTCTAAGAGCAAATGATTCGTTCCTATTTTCAATTTATGTTAAAAAAAAAGTGTCAATTTCACTTCAGTAGAATGGTCGCTCATATTTTGTTCTCATCAGTGGATGATCTGCAGCGGAATAATGGGATTCTGCAGAGACCCTACATGTTAAGGACCTTAATGCAGCTCCTACAACTGCTCCTTCTGTATAAATTGTGTAAATGTTGTTCATATTTTATCGTAATTATTGTTTCCATATTTTATCTAATTGCTGTTTTTAAAGAAGGATGTTTGATAGTGAACAGGATATGATTGCTTACATTAACCATCCATGTTGCTAAAGTTCACTCCAATGCATGAGCACAATATTTGAGAAACTGACCCACAACCTTAACTACAGTAAGGCTGTGTACCCAAGTTCCTCAAAGGTTCCTATTATTAAACCAGATACGAATGCGGTCTTTTTGTCTTTCAGACAAAGACAAGTTCTCAGATCGACACTCCACTGAGATCTGTCCACTTTGTTACATATGTCATATGTACAGTATGGGATATTGAGTCTCTGGTTAGGTGCCATGTCTCAGAGTAACATTTGACAGTAGCCCAATGGGTTTGTAAATGCAAAAACAAACAGAAAACAATCTACAACATTGTATAATAATGATGTTTACTGTGTTTTTGAGAAACCATACAACATATTTAAAATCGTATGGGCTAAAGCTCATTACCAATGGTTCATGAGTCAAAATTGTTCCATAGCACTAATCACCAAATCAACCAAAGCACTTCAAATATCTTGTGTAGCTGTTTTTGATTTGACATTAATTCCTTTAAAAGTAAAACCCTTTTTTCCCGCAATTTGTCCTTGGTCCATATTCTTTAAACCCAAATTGTGACATAGAAGTTAGAATCATGCCTTGGGAGAATTTGCAGGATGTGTACCATTTTTTAAAGAAAACATGAGTGATAAGGCAAAACAAATTAATTTTATTTCTTATAGGACTCAAGTTAATATGTAAGGAAATAATCCCTGTTCAAAATTAGCATTCCTGCATTCAGATCTTAATATGGTGTATTGCCCCCTTTAGCATCAATGATGGCATGCAGTCTTCGTAATAATTGTGCATGAGATCCTTAATTCTCTCAGGTACTATAGCTGCCCATAGTTCTTCGTAAAATGCCTCCAGTTTCTGTATTTTTTCTATTGTCTTGCACAAACTCCCCAAAGTGGCTCAGTGATATTGAGGTCAGGAAACTGTGATGGTCACTCCAGAACCTTCACCTTTTTCTGCTGTAGCCAAGGGGCATCCTTGCCTTGCGCTTTGTATCATTGTCATGTTGGAACGTCCAAGAGCATCTCATGTGCATTTCATGCTGTAGAATTCAAATTGTCTGCCAGTATTTTCAGAGCTCACAGCCCCAAAACATAAGAGATCCACCACCATGCTTCACAGTGGGGATGGTGTACTTTTCACCCATAGGCCTTGTTGACTCCTCTCCAAACATAGCGTTTATGGTTGTGACTATAAAGTTAAATTTTGGCCTCATCACTGACTCACTGAATCTGCTCCAGGAGTCAAACAACTACTGTATGTAATAATTAATGACTTCACGTGACCACTATCCTTAAAAATACTTTGAATTATCGGTCATATTTTTCTAATAAATGGCAATGTTTAATTCCTTTCAGGGTATGCAAACCTTTGAGCGCAACTGTATGTATTCAAGTTAAAAAACATGCAAAACTACTTAGATATGTTGATATTTAAAGACCAGACTATTTAATTCACAATTATAGCAGATAAATCTTAATAATCTTAGTTAAGGGAATACCAGTATCCATCTTTCATTTATTTCCAGATTGTAACCTTTGATTACAAAAGTGTGCCTCTAAACAGCGTTGTCTTTTCAGACAAGCTTTACGGACTGGAAGACAATTTTTTTTAGCATATAATACGCTTTTGCCAACACTATGAGTAAGAGTAAGGAATACAATTAAATCAAGTACTGCACCTTTAAACCATCTGACTGTAAGCAACCTGCTATACCAAGAATACCAACAACATGCTAAATGCATACTGTGTATTTAAAAAGAAATAAGAAAAGAAGTAATTGCGTAGTAAGAAATAAGTCATTATTATTCATGATGTTCTTATTGTTGTATTATTTCTTAACAACTACCTGAGCAAACAGAAATCAGTTGGATGCTCTAAGTAAAGAATGCTGATTTGGGGTATAGGAGCATTCAAAAATTGTCTGGGACACAAGAAATAAGTTTGATTTGAAGGGATGTTCACAAATACTGTCATATTTTTATATCACTGATCAGATATTATGTTTTATTATTAATAGATTTATTTATTATTTAGTAGTTTTTTTTGTATAGTGGAATTAACATGAAATGAAAGTCTTTTGGTTAACAGACCTCTTTTTTTTCCAGGCCCAAATGTCCTATGAGACTTTTCATACCTTAAATTGGCCTCAGTGACCTGCACAGTTTGCTCAGCAACGGCTAAGAACACTGATTTTACCTCCAGGGGGAATTAACTCCAACTGGAGAAAAACAGAGATGTTCTAGCCTTAGTTTCAGCCAGAAACTGGCAAACGGTTGTTATAGCTAGATCTATGAACTGTATCAGATAAGAGCAGGATACTACTGTTCTGACATTTGACCATATAAATCCTGATCACAATTCTAGTCTCTTGAGATATCATTGTATTTGTCTTTTCCTGCCCACAATTTCTCATTTGAAGGTTTTTTTTTAATCATTGTCTGTATGCCTTACAGTGAATGTACTATATCTACCTCAGGTGGCAAGGAATGGAGAGAAAAGAAAATCTAGTTGTTCGGTCCTTACTATCACACTGGCCAAACAATCCACCACACACCCAAGCACTCTACAAGCACAGTAAAGCAGAATTAGTCCTATTTTTATTTCATTTTTACTTGACATACACTTATTTTTAAAGCATCTGAAGTATTTAGGGTTACGGACCCAGTAGTAATAGGAAAAACAATTTTAGCATAAACTAATGTTAAAAATAAACACTTAAGAAATTTGTAAGGAATGATGATGTTCCATGTTTTCAATGTAAAATCCTGACTGATATGAAATTCACTGTCGTTCATTTCTTGTACATTTTATGGTCTGTCTTATTTTACACATGGTCCTGGAGGAACCCAGGGGGACTCAGGGCACAGAGTATATGCGAGGAATTGAATCCCCAACCATGGAAGAAGAGGAAGAAGAAGCCTTTATTTTGTCACATATACATTATAGCACAGTGAAATTCTTTCTTCGCATAGCCCAACTTTGGAGGTTGGGGTCAGAGCGCAGGGTCAGCCATGATACAGCGCCCCTGGAGCAGTGAGGTTAAGGTCCTTACTCAAAAGCCCAACAGTGGCAGCTTGGCAGTGCTGGAGCTAGAACCCTGATACTCCGATCAACATGGAGGTGTGAGACCAAAGTGCTCACCACTAAACCCCTATAATTTTAATGTTATACTAAAATAGTCTGTTAGACAAACAGAATATTTTAAAGTCATACATTACAATTATACCTTGCACGAGGCAGGAGAAGCCAGAGAAACTAATAAAGCCTTTCACTCTGTCCATTCTTTTTCTTTCAAACCTGTCCATACTTTACGAGCTTGTCATGTCCATCTGAGCAGCTCTGTTGCATTCGTCTCTGATGGATTCAATTGAATCCTAAATAGTCTTAGACAGTTTTGCCTGGTGGTGATATTAGGTAATATCTATAAATAGCTTGGCAGTGCAACAATGGAATAACAATGATGTAGCATACACACCAGTAAAGGCAGAAAATAAGCTGCATTGAAGAGTTCTATTTTTTATAAAAAAGTTATAAAAAGAGTTTTGAGTTATGTATCTAATCTAATCTAATCTAATCTAATCTAATCTAATCTAATCTAATCTAATCTAATCTAATCAACCTCCATTTAGATTTTTCTCCAAAGTCATTTTGCAAGAAAAAGGGATGATGGTCCTAAATGATGTACTACATACTATGCACTTAGACAAGTGTATGAATTTTAAAAGAGTTGTATTGTCTCAAATGCCTTCAAGTTAACTTTTTTACAAACCGAATGTATAAGCCTTTTCCCGGTCGATGGCAGATGACAAACGTGCCAAATGTGACGCTGCTTGCTTTAGCAGAATAGAGCAAATTTTTCAAATGTTGACAGAACATCTTCACCTGCTTTCGCCTAACGTACTGTCTAGTAAATATTGAAGGGTCACACTGACTTCCTTCAACACTGTACAACAGCACCAGATGAACAGGAGGCTATTCATCATCCACTGACACCAACACAGAGTCATATTAAGGCTTGTGACCACAGAACTGATCACCTGTCATGATTTTGGGACTAACCCCAAGATCTCATAACTTTCATTTAAGCCCTATGACACACCATCATGTTGTGTTTCAGGATGTCCACCAGAGAGCATCGTCTAGTTGGTGTTAAATATTAACCAGCACATACAAAGGTATGTAAACAATATTCAGCTTTGCATACTGTATACCCTGTAGCCTGCATGTGTGTATTATTCACCTTTTAATCACTGTTCCATACCTCAAAACTAAGCAACTAAATACAAAACGATATTTATAATTAAACACTGGATCATTTGACACTGGAGATATATTTCAAGATGAATTAATCCAATATTATTTCAGCTGCTTATAGGATAGATGGAGGTTTGGTTATTCAGTTCCAGGAACTTTTATTTCCTGTCCACATTTTTTTATTGGTTAGTTTTAGTCTCACATTTTCCATTATTTATTTTCTTCACAATGTAATTGATTTGTTAAAAGAAAATACGAAGACTTATGAACATCCCGCCCATTGAAAAAAAAAAGTTCCATTTCGTGACTGTTTTTCATGATTACAGCTTCATGGTGATAAATAAGATTTAAGAGGCACGTCAAGCGTTTTATTAAACATCATCATAATTGACTTGACTGAAGTTTTTACAGTCAGTCATTTTACTGGTCAATGTCACGGGAGAGCCAAAGCATAACCTTACAACATTGAGTCTGGAATATGTCCTGGATGGGAATGTGGTCTGTTGTAGTGCACCATGTGAATGCACACACACACACACACACACACACACACACACACACACCCTGGGGCAATTTAGAATCACCAATCCAAATACCAGCATGTTTCTGGGAAACCGAAATGGACACAAGGAAAACATGTGAACCTCTTCTCACACATACACACACACACACACACACACACACACACACACGAACCCGGGCTCAGGATGGAGGAGCTGCTATTTTTTTTGAAGTCATATTGCACAAAATATTTAACACTAATATTTTTGAGTAATATTTACCCTCTTGCTTGTATAAAGCTATGATACCAAATGCCACCACATCCTCAACAAGACCATTCACTTCAACAATACACATAAAAAAAAAGCACCCATGAATACCCTTCAACACAGAATTGAGTTTTACATTGTTTAGTGTGACATAATGACGCACAGATTTGTGTGCACTTGCTTAAAAAAAAAACAAGTCAATCCTGTTGCTTAAAAAAATTACCAGCTGAAACTGCCTGTGTTTACAACCTCGCAAAATTTCTGCCTCATTAAACGTGTCAATCCAGCTGTAATGGTTTTGACCTTTGAAAAAATTAATGCATGTTCTTCTTTTAGTTAAGTATGTAATAAAATTACTGGGTTTATTCTTGTGCTTTATTTTGTTTTTAATGGATATGCCATAGGCGGTGTACAAGAGCACTATTTTTATTTATTTCTTTATGTTTATTTCTTTATTTTTTTTACAGCAAATGAGGCAGAAGAGGGTGGTGGTGGTGGTAATGATATTTACCCCTATATTATGACTCACTCATGGCTCTAAATGTGTGTGGGCTATATGACCAAACCTGTCTAGCTGTCTCTCCTGCAGTAAATCACTAAATCTCTCCTTCTCTAACTTTAACATACTGAACACTGTATTCAAGCTTTGTTTTATGCATTTCGTAAAAATCGGCAGTGTTAGTCATTGCACACTTGTAATTTTAAGTACCTCGTCAGTAGCTGCTAGAGCTCCAGAATGTGTCTTGCAAAATTATAGCATTATTTCAGTCTTCCTTCCTGGCTGTAATATTCTTTATTTGAAAAAAGATTCAGCTAATATGAGTAGAGTAAATAATTAACTGTTTTATATTTAATTGTGCACAGTGCTTCAAATGGGTTAGAGTTTAAGGTTAGGGTTAAATGCTTTTTAATGATTGATTTTCATATGTATATGTAATAAATAATGTTTAATGGCATGCCAAGCCTTGCTAGGTGAAACATCCTTTTACCTACGCTCATTGTGTGGCTGTTTGTGTAATGCACACCTACAGTACAGTACAGGTGCAATTTGAAGAAGTAAACAAACAATTCAGTTCAATTTATTTGTATAGCGTATTTGTATTTAACAATTCACATTGTCTGAATGCAGCTTCACAGAAGAATATAAACAGAATAATGGTAGGTTGATTGGCATCTCTCGAAAATTGTCCGTAGTGTGTGATTGCGTGAGCGAATGAGAGTGTGTGTGTGCCCTGCGATGGGTTGGCACTCAGTCCAGGGTGTATCCTGCCTTGATGCCCAATGACGCCTGAGATAGGCACAGGCTCCCCGTGACCCGAGGTAGTTCGGATAAGCGGTAGAAGATGAATGAATGAATGAATGAAGTTCAAAATTAAGTTATTGTTTATCTCTAAAATCTATCCCTAATATGCAAGCCGGACATGATGGTGGTAAGGAAAAACATTGAGAGGAACCAGGCTCAAAAGGGAACCCATCCTCATTTGGATGACACTGGACAGTAAATAATGTCCTCTCTCCACCATTCCACCATTCATTCCTCTGTCCTCTCTCCACCATTCAACCATTCATAGCAGTGACCTAAATGGAAACTGATCAGTGGTGGTCCGATGGTGGATGGGATAAATGGGGACAAACTGCGCATAGGAAATGCACCAAAAGATAGGAATTTGACCTACAAGATAGGTACCAGATAACCTGCCAGCTCATTATATGCTATATGACTGATGTGGTGTTAACTCAATGTAAAAATATTTAAAATATATGTGGATTGGGTTACAATTTCTCTGATAACTATCCAGGAAATGTAGCTTCTGATATTAAGAGTGGCTGCAATGTTATATGTATAAAGAGCGGTGTAGCAGAGAATACTGGACCCTGTGCATAGACAGTGTGTGGAGGCCCTTTTCGCTTCTTCCTTAATAGTTATCACACTCTTTTCCCCCAAATAACAGAGTAAAGTGTACTATTTTCCTCAAAAATGAATTTCATAATAGAGTACAATTATAAATATATAGTCAAATATTACTATGAGTAATATAAAATGTATTATTTTAACCAATGGTACTGAAAAAGATGCTTAGCATGCTAACATATAATACAAGATGTTAAAGCAGAACATATTTTATAAATAAAGCAGGTCAGCTACCCCTTTAAAGATGAAAACCTCATTTAACAATATTTAATATTCCTTTTTTTAATAGGTTTTATTAACAGAGATATTGTTCTATGTAGTCCATAATGTTCCTATATTTCAAACACCCTATTCTTATTCAGTTCTTACAGTATACTGAAAACAATCAGAAAAAAAGCAGGTCTATACAAACATCATTTACACATAGTTTTCCATATTTGCCAACATTTTAGCTCTATAGATTTGTCTCAAGCTAGAACATGTTTCATCTGTGTTTGAAATGAGATAAGAATGTTTATCGCCGGCTTGGATACAAGTAATTTCTCATATGTAGGGAAATAGAGTCTACCGCTCAGCAAGCATCGATTTACACAACACGATATCAGCATATATTAGGTCACTGCTGGCTCTAACTATTTTGTTTTTCACCTCTTCTCTCTGAAAAGGAATTCAAGTTGTTTTCCTCTTTGTTCATCTGCCTCTTTTTTTTGTTGGTATCCCGAATTTATTTGGACATTGTGTGTGTTGCAACTTGAAATATCACCACATTCAGATGACTGCTCCACTGTGCTGAGTCTGCTGTCTCGCACAGCTAGTTAGCATTTGGAATCACTCCTAGACAACCAATTAAATCAAGCAAGATGCATGTATATTGTGCTGGTGGGAGGCGTGTACACAGACATGTGCCGGAGCTCATCAAACAGAGAGGTACCCTAAACGTGGTGCACATGCAAATTCATAATTGTGAAATAATGTTAATTTCAGGATTTTCAAGGGTCCATCACATACCAAGGCCCTCTGATTCCCCCCTCCACTTATGACACCCATGTGAGGTATTGTAACTGTTTCCTTTATGCCTGATCCCCAATTACTCGCTACCACAACATTCTTTATATTAATTAATGTATTTTGTTACTACTTTATCATAGTTTGTGGTGGAAAGCGCTATACTATAATCTATGTTCTCAACCGTTCCAATCTATCACTATACTGTTCTATTTAATGTGTCTTAATAAATTTGTTCATGTTAAACTTTCTGATATGCAATTTCATTCATATCATCACGCATAAATGAATATGCAAATTAGCACGTGACACAATCGAGTGACTTTTTAAGCACACATTGGCTACTTTATCCTAAAAATTGTTGACTACTGTGTACTCCCTTAAGGATATTTTAGACTGCAGGTCCCTTACTAAACACCAATCTCTTTTAAAAGTTGAAAACTAGAAAAAATAGAAATAACTAAATAAAGATAAATATGGCGTCTCAGCCACCCTGCACACGCAACAGAAGTTTGACGCTTGAATTAATTAAAAATTTAGTTGTTTGAAAATATTTTTTTGTTTTTCCTTCATTTTCCTCCCCCGCTTCATTTATCGCTACACTGTAGTGTGAAAATTTTTTTCTAAATTTATCTTACCTAAATTTATCTTAGCTAGCTAGCTCGTTCAGAAGACGACTTAGCCTGCTAGCTAGTGGCTTTTTGATTGGTTTAAGCCAGACAAAAGAAATGACCCACTGAGAACAGCATAATAGTGGTGAGTGTTTTTTGTTTGTTGGCAAACCGGCATAAAAGTTACACAACTTAATAGTCAGCTACCTATTATGTAATAATTATTAATAATGTATTATTAATTTTCAATGATTACGTTGTGCAGCATGCAAAATTTTAGCATGCAAGCTAACAGACTAATTGCTTAATTGCGCAATTTCTTAATTTCACAAACTCGTCCCTGTGGAAATCGCCAAAACCACGCGCAAAAGCCTCAGTTTTTCACAAATAGTGGGCAAATAAGAAAACACACTTAATTCAGGTCTACATATGTGTATAAAAAGCTAATATATATATATTAAATGCGTGCTTATGCTAAGACACGAATCACGTCTTAATCCCCTTTACTGTATGTGCGCATGCGCAAGGCATAATCGCGCACAAGCTTCAGGGCACGGGAAAGTTTGGCAATTTGCATGATGATTTTAGTAAAGTGTGCGTTTTCCCATTGTATATTTCTTGTTAATCACCTAAAAGCCTCCAAAGACAATGAAAACGTCGCTTCATTTATTGACAAATAACACAAAATTGGTATCGCTAGTTGGACGATTCACGAACAAATCGACTCATTTATTGAACGCCGAGAGTCGACTCGAGAAAAAAACTCATTCCATTGAGTCGGTTCGTTTAGGAAAACGTTGAAAATCCTGAGCTGTAATTTCTTATGGGCTGTAAACATAGGCAGTGATATTACAAATTTAATAATGTAATAGTGGAACTTGTTTAATGCTCAGACCTGATTAAACACAGTTATACCCTACATTAATACATAGATGCTTACATTTTATGTCAGTGGACATTTGAACGCTTCCTCTTACTTCCTGTTACTTCCTGTTGTCCTTCCTGTTACTAACTTTTAGTAGATTTTTTTTTATTTCAATTAGGCAAAGATGAACAAAAATTGATTTTAAAAATGGCAGTAGGATGTTTGGGAGAAGAAAGATGTTTTTTTTTTTTAATTCTGTCTGCATATTTGTGTATATTGTTCTTAGGTCACAGGCTACATGAAAACACATGCAAATACTCTAGGAATTTAACTATACAAATCTAAATTAAGTAGAATACATTTCTCATTTATGTCCATCTTATTCCCTGAGGAAAATGTCCCTCCCCGTCATCACCATTTACTCGACTTATAACTTCACTCTTACGCTAGTGCTGAAATAATCTCTGATTAGTTCTGTTTTCAAAAATCTCAAATTTGAACGAGGTCAATGAAATGTTAAAAGTCTCACATGAACAGGGTTTATAAGCACATTTATTTGTTTTTATGACGGCAATGATGTGACAGTTACAGGTGCATCACAGACATTTTGGCCACTGATCATGACAAACAGCATTGATTATGCACACTTGTATCCAAATGCTTCATCAAATGCTAACAAAAGGAAAGCAGTCTTATTTGGCCAGGTTTTAGACATCTTTTGGCAGAATTGTATTTTGGCAGGGTTTTTTTTTTTTAATCTAGATATAAATCTTTCTTTATTGGTGTCGGAGTATTTGCATTTGAACTAGAGGTGTTTAACTGTCAAATATATATGTATATGTATTATATATAAAATAAAAAAAAAACAAACATATTTTCCAGATCCACTTTTGTACATGACAGTTGCACAGTTGCTGTACGAGTCCTCGTTCATTAAAAGGTGGAAAATGAAATTTTTGTTTTATTGCCGAATGGAGGAAAGAACCAGCAGATCGATAAAACCTACATTTGCAAGGTTTGTGTTTTGGTGATCTCTTACTTAGAGTTAGATAGATGAGTGTGTTTATGTGGGATAGATGAACACAAAGCTATTTTGACAGCATCGTAATGAAGCCTCGGTCTCTGGATGAGCTGACATCGTGGTCCTTGACTCCCTCCTAAACTCAGCCCTCAGCTTGGGATTTTTCTGAAACCCAACACTATAAACCGTAAATAGGTAATAAAGTACACCACTAGGTACTATAATACTATAAGCATATTCTACATATTGTCATTGTCCTTTAAGTACCCCAAACTGGCTAACAAGCTCAAACTATATATAATATGTTATATATCTGCAATCTCTCTCTCTCTCTCTCTCTCTCTCTCTCTCTCTCTCTATCTCTCTCTCTCTCTCTCATTTATCTCATTACACTCAGTTCCTTCAGATCCTTTGCGCTCTTTATAGCACTACATTGGTTTGGAAGCCACATTTACAGCCTGATTTTCAAAACAAAACAACAACTCTGAGACCCGGAAACCACACACACTACTGCGCATCCCTAAGTCAACATTTAAGATGTTTAGGACATTTAGTACAACACAAGATGCTGTTAGAATGCATGCTGAATGAAGCAGACGTGGCTTTGGCAAAAATCTGTGATAGTTTTCATAGTAAATCTGGCATAAGACTTTAAAACAATGTGAATTTATGGTAATTTCTACCTTTTTTTGGCTAGAGTTGGTTTTCTCTCCACACAAAATATCCTTTTTTCCTGTACTCTTGGGTCAGATTTCTCGCTTAGTTCATGCTATAGCAAGTAGACAGACATGAATTACCATGCTAGAAAACAGCCTTGTACTCCTGCTTCCAGTGTCTGAATCTCTTTGAAGCCAAAAACAGGCAGCATGTTCTTTCTGGGATTGGCCATCTCACTGAAGCTGTGTCTGACTTGGACATGAGCTGTATTGACTGCATGGTGATGACTATGTCGACGCAATGCTCTTGGCTAGCGTCTTTGAATCTGGCATGGGTTGCTCAGCCTAAACAGCTTGCTAGATCCAGTCACATATTTCCAGCAACGAGAAGCACAGAAAATAATTAGGATCAAATTAAAGTTTTTTATATAGAATTTTTTTGTAGATAGAATTCTTTATATAGAATGTTTTATATAGAATTTTTTTCAGTGTCCACTTTTTAAGCGTGGACATTGTCACAAAGCCTTTATTTTTAAACTGCAAGCTAAAGGGAAAAACTCAAGACTCCAAAGGGAACTAATTCTCTTACGGGTGACAATGGCTTGTGTGATTGGAAAACATTTTTCATGTATAACTGTATACTGCAGAGTCTAGCAAGCTTGACTAAAGCAACCAGAGTGATTTAACTTTAAGTCTCAGAATATAGTTATAGACCATATCAGTAAAACAGTCTGAGTTACTATGTAAACAAGTCCATGATTAGGCTGAAATCAGCTATACATCTCACTCCTTATCAGCAGAGTGTAAGAATAGTGTGTCTACAGCTGGCCGTTTCCAGGCTGATAATGTCCTACCAGACCAGACACCATTTTTAAGTCCATTCTCATCACCATCTGAGAAAAGGTCTGGGTCATCCTTTGCACCCTCACAGGCACAGATGGCTTTAAACTAGCTGTGACAGCCCCTCTAATGATGGTGGCAGCCTGAGTAGGCTTGGATGGGGTGTTGTGTTGTGCTAATATGATAAATAACAAGCAGGTGGGGTTTGCCCATATGCTGTCGAAGTCCTAAGTGCAGATGCATCAATGATTCTCAGGTGAGGATTTAAGGTATTGCACTGGGTGTGATATTTGTACACACACACCTTTTGTGGGAACACATGGGCCAGGATATGAGACAGAGTTCTACTAACTTGGTTTATATGCAGCGTTATATGCATTGTTGGTATGTTCTGATTTGTCTGATGTGGCTAAAACCACCCTGCAGTGTCTGTATTGCATGCTGAAGTCAATCAAGGAAGTCATTAATCTGGAGCATGTGGTCTACTGATGTAAGGTCAGAATCGAAGGGATTGCTGGTGGTACATCAAAAACTTTGGTATGGAGACATTATGCACTGGTCCGGTCGGACAATGTTGTAATTGTCACTTCAACCATCAGGGTGGTCCATGAGTGTGTGGTCAGCCTACGAGAGTCCATAGAACATCTCATCTCGTTCTAGTCTAACAGTTGTTAGGAAGTCTGTCAATTTTATCAGTTTATTTAACTAGTAATTCTGATATAAATCTAAGCATGTTCTTTATGACTGGGGTTAGAATGTGCAATAACATTACAATAACATTTTCAGTTTCATTTGTTGACCAGGAAGAGGTTTTGCATATTAACATAGATTAAATTTCAGCTCTTTGCTTTTCCAACACTCTTCCGTAACATTAAATGCTTCACAGTTGTACAGTATGTTGTACAGTAGTTCATCAGCGTCAGGTCCCTGGGACTGGTTCCTATTTTTTTCTAGTCCCATGTAACCCACTAATTAAATTTGGATGTATATGAAACATTGCGGGGGGCACGGTGGCTTAGTGGTTAGCACGTTCGCCTCACACCTCATGGGTCGGGGTTCGATTCCCGCCTCCACCTTGTGTGTGTGGAGTTTGCATGTTCTCCCCGTGCCTCGGGGGCTTCCTCCGGGTACTCCGGTTTCCTCCCCCGGTCCAAAGACATGCATGGTAGGTTGATTGGCATCTCTGGAAAATTGTCCCTAGTGTGTGATTGCGTGAGTGAATGAGAGTGTGTGTGTGCCCTGCGATGGGTTGGCACTCCGTCCAGGGTGTATCCTGCCTTAATGCCCGATGACGCCTGAGATAGGCACAGGCTCCCCGTGACCCGAGGTAGTTCGGATAAGCGGTAGAAGATGAATGAATGAATGAATGAAACATTGCAGCACATTTCCTTTACAGAGCTCAGTCTGTGGAATGCAGGAAATACATTTTAACCCATAAAACAACAAGTATGAATTAGAACTGACATTTAGGTCACGTAGGTAGTGTATTATTATCTTTCTGCTATGTTCGTCTGTACGTTTTTCTTTTTTACTTCTCTGAACGATTTGCATAACTTTGAATATACGGAAATGTGCATTCAAACAGCCGGCGTCGTGTTCAGGCCGGGTGTCTTTTAGACCTCTTATCTTTCCATAATGCTTTAAAGGTGTAAAGTTGATCACGAATTGTATTTTTCAATTTGATTTGGCATTGTAACAGGCTTGTGCCTAAACTAGTCTAAGCAAGTCCTGCTGAAAGCCAAGTAAGTTTAAACCCACGTAAGGAGTGGCGCTGATGTAATTATGCAAACAGTAGTGTGAGTGAGTCGCATGTGGGATTCCAGATGATTAGAGCCTGAATGAGCCATTCAATATACAGTGTTTGTGTTCCATTGCCCAGACTCTGTTAGTCAAAGCCAGCTCAGCTGGTTTGGAGTGGGCGGTTACACACCATCCTCACTTCATGTCTGTGCGTAAGAGCATACAGCTTGGAGCTATACAAGCAAAGGCCAGGATTTCTGTAGGCATGCCCTCAGTGTTGGAGTAACAGGGTAGACTGTTTTGCTCTTTAGAGTTGTTAGTCATACTGGGATCAGTAAGAACGGTAAGCTTTTTTTTTCTTCGTTTTTTTTCCCCCCTTTATAATTACCTTTGTTTTCATTACAGCTTAAGAAGACACATCGCTGCAAGTGATCTATAAGGATTATGTCAGTATGCAGTGTGTTGTGTTGGGTTGTGTTGTGTTGTGTTATCAACGTTATGAAACATTTGTTAATTATGATATGACGTAAATCTTTTACGTCCGTAAACCTGTAAAACGTCACATTAAAGCAGATTCACAGAAGACTAACAACTTCTTTATGCCTTTATTGTTATTTATTATGCATCAGAAACATAGTTACAGCTAGATACATATCCAGTTTAAAGGTTTTACTTCTTTTTATTATTGTGGTGGAGAATGATCCAGCGGTGTAAGATGCAGAATTAAGTCACAGCGCCACCTACAGATTACACTACGACTCGTTGAAGAGTTTTTAAGAGATCAGTACATTTTAGCAATTGGATTGGAAATGCTGGAATTTAACCATATGCCCAGAAAATCTAAAATGACTCCAGACTTAACACATTATCTTTCCATTCGAAGCCTATTTTTTCATTTGACTTATCCAATGTAAACACGCGCCGTTAATGTTTGACATTAACTCAATACTGTGTGTTGAGAAATGTTTAATATCAAACTTGAAAATGATTAATGTGCATAAAATGTGCATTGTGATTGCGCTATATATTGAGATGGCCTGGATTTTTTTATTTATTTATTTTTTAAATGAAAGTTTTGTAAACCTAAATTTGTCAGGGCTGCATGCTCTCATGTTAAATACAAAGGAAAAATGCAGTTTTGTAAATTTTCTGGTCTCAAAAAAAAAAAAAAAAAAAAAATTCCATCTGCAGATTCACCACTAGTTCATCTTAGATTGAGTTAATGAGCCTCTACAATACAGATGTTTTTGCAGTGTCGGCTCCTTCAGTGTTCCTGAAGCCCATCTGCATGGAAGAATTCCTGTAACCGGGTTGTAAGATCATAATAAAGCCACATACAGTATAACAAGTACTTTTACTCACAACCTCTTAGAGGTTCTGCAGTAATCCAATGACGCCTTGAAGCATTCTTGGACATTTTGCCACTAATCTGAGGTGCTTCATTAGTTTTGCCACACATTGAAAAGTCCTTGCTATATATATATATATATATATATATATATATATATATATATATATATATATATATATATATATATATATATATATATATATATATATATATATAGTGCAATTCACTGGTGTGACATCACAAGATCACACCGGGGTCCATAGGCGTGAAACCAGTTGTTTGTCTCCATTTGAAGCCCTTTTAGGGTTGTCACACAGTTCAAAACTTCCTACTCCATTCGATTCGACATGAACAGGATCAGAGCTTCTCAACCTTTTTTATTTTTTATTTTATTTTATTTATTTATCTGTTTTACACCCAAAATACCCTCCACAGACCTGAACATAATCAAACTAATCATATATTAGGCTCAATATTTAATAGTGGATGATGTATGATAATTATCTGGCTATTTAAAATTTTTATTCATAAACCCCTTAAGGTCCAAGTTGATGTTATGTTTGTTTTTCAGTTGTTCAGGTCTGAACTAAACCCATTCGTTTAGACGACCGGTCAAATAGGATAATTAATCTAATAACTAATATTATAACGTTGATAATAATGGGATTTGAATTGCACTACTGTAACAAAATGTGAAGGGAAATAAAATGCTTCACAGACTGCTCAGGGGGCCCGGACCCCACTCTGAGAATCACTGTTTTAGATGGCTGAGATTCTTCACAGACAATTGCAAAGGATGTCTTCTGGGGTTTATGCTATTAACTGTGAAGGATATTACTGTACTTTATTCATGTGAAAATAAATAGCCTATTTTAATACGATTAAGTACGAGTGCACATGTTACGTGCAGGTTAAGAAACCCCAGCAAATAAAGAAGCTGGTAGAATTCTTGCAATATTCTGGCGCTTAGCTAAAGATTTGCTGACTTTAATGTTAATTATCACTTTTTATTCAGTTTTATGCACAAAAGCACAAGCTTGTATTAGAGCCTCGTATTAATTAAATTTCTGACCTATTAAAGTGGGTTTTGGCCTGAATCCTGTCTTTGCTTCCCGAACACATTAAGACTGCCAAGGCAATTTAATTAGGCTTTGCAGGCAGAAGCAAAGAGCAAGCTAATCCAGACATATGATTTATACTTTCTTTCATTCATTCATTCATTGGTTCATTTGTTCTATCATTCACTCTTTCATTCATGCGCATATTTACTCGCTTACTCGCACGTTTGCTTACTTGCTCGCATTCTTGTTTTGTCTCTCACTTGTTTACTCTTTTGCTTATTTGCTAACGCACGTATTTCCTTGCTAGCTCACATGCTTACTTGCTTGTTTACTTACTTTCTTGTTTAATCACATGCTTACTTACACACCCTAAGTATCCTAACACGAAATGTGTGGAGTTTGAATGTCTTTTAGTCTGAGTGTATGAAAGCTTTTCACCTCAGCTGTTCTTACTCGATTACTCATTTGCTTGTACAGTGTAATGGAAAAAATGTTCTGTTTAATTTTTCTGTTTACATAAAATGATAAACTAGAGTAGAGCCTCTGTGACAGCGTATAATTGTGCCTTAATTAATAGCGCCCTGTAATACACCTCGATCAAAGTGCTGGATTTTGCTCTGTTCTTTTGTCTGGATTTGATCATGTCTTTCATAACACTGTTTACACTTTAGTATAGAATATTTTACATCAGTTTAAAGAAAGTGACTGGATTGTCAAATGGAAATAACTGTATCTGATGCTAGAACATTGCCAGTAGCTTTCGTTTTATATGCCTCATGTTTCACTTGTTCTATCCCACTGTTAAAGCCAGAGCTCTGGGATCAAGTGAATAACACGATTACTCTTAAGATCAGCCTTTTCAAATCGCTTTAGTGCATTGCAGACATCTGCATGCATTGGCCAGATCCAGAGTTTTATCTTTTAAATAGGCCAAGATCTGCTGAAAGCTCTGGCTTACTCTTACAAAGTACACAGAGCCCATTTATCTTGGCTTTAAAGGTTGATAGCAATTGCGATAATTAAAAGTGCACTTCTTGTCAGCGAATCAGAAACTGAAGCTAACGTTGAGCAGACGTTAACGTAGTCCCTGTAGTTTTCATAATTCTTATGTTGTATTTTTTTGTTTTCATATGTTTCTAATAAGTATATAATGCTGAAAAAGATACAGAAATGCTTCAAAAATGTTCATATGCAGTTTGTACTTGGTGTCAGAACAATTGGTTGGGAAGATTTCATACAGCAAATAGCAATCATGGTGATGATGAGATGAGGGTTTGGATGTTTCTCCAGAACAACAGTATTCAAGTGAAAAACAAACTAGAGAGCCATACAAAATACCTTAAATACAAAAATCCTGGTTCAGTAATATGCAGGTGGAAAGTTAATTGTTCCCAGACAGGTGCAGCACTCAAGATTTCATAACGCACACTCGGACTAAGATTAAAACTAAAGCGCAATCATCTCCGTTCCATTTCTGTTGACATGCTGACCGGTCGACTTTATGGATCCAGCTGGTAAAAGATTTGAGAGGTTTTTTTAAAAAGGGTTCACCGATGGAAGGAACATCTGGCTGTATTTCAGTAGGAACAGTAACTGAAGCCTATAGCAGCATCTTTGTGAAAGATCTAAGTATATAAGGTTATATAGTGTGCTTCAAAAGAGGGATATGCTGATGATAAATCTAATAGACAGAAGAACACCAATTCATTCACCAGGCTTCACATGGTAATACTTTCTGTGGGATTATTCTTTGTCAGTATGATTCAATATCAAATCAATTGCAGCCAGGAACAAAATCAATAACATTTTTTGAATGACTTGAATAGCTTTAAAGGCCTTTCCTCCATCCATTAATTTTCCGTAGACATCGCTTATCCTACACAGGGTCACGGGGAGTCTGAAGCCTATTCCAGGGGGCTCAGTGTGCAAGGTAGGAGACCCTCTGGAGAGGGGGGTTACAACCTATACAGGGCACAATCACACACACACTCACAATTTAGACATGTTTATACAGCATTGCTTTGGACTGGCCAAGGAATCGAATTGAATTAGCATTCACTACACATTACAAGCTGGTAATCAGTGACAGTTTCAAATATTACAGGTCCTTTCATTTAAACACACAATGACAATATGTGAATCTGAAAAAGAATTTAACTTGATGTTAGTATGTACTGAGCTTGAGTGGCATTCAAAACCAAAAAAAAACTTGCTTTTCCTGCTTATTTTTATGCATTTTCTCCCAGAATAGTAAATAGAAATAGAAATAGAAATGCCAAGTGCCCCCCCCCGGGTCATCTATTTTACCTATGAAGATTTTACATCAGCTGTTGCTGATTGGGACACGTTACACTCCAATGTTATATTTATTTGCTATTGTATCTTCCTCACTGACTCCTTTTCTTGTAGGACAGCAGCATGAGACATTTATTACAGACTTTACAAGGACAGGGTCACGATGCCTAAGTGATGTATGATGATGTCAGGAAGCTGATGTTGCATTTTGACATTGTAGTATGACAAGCAGCTGTGTGCCTTCTGTAATTTCAGCTCCCTTTCATTTATCTTAATATATCAGCCTGAAGAAACATTCTACATTATTACATTAACTTCCAGCTTTTTTTTTTTTTTTTTCCTTGCCAATTGAATCTGTTCTTTGAAGAGGCTTCTATAGAAGAAGATTTTCCATGTCAACACATTAGGAAAAATATCATGTTGATATGTGTGTGTGTGTGTGTGTGTGTGTGTATATCTATATATATATATATATATATATATATATATATATATATATATATATATATACACACACACACACACACATATAATTTATTTATTTATTTTCCCCCAGCCTTAAGCATGTTAGTCTGGTGTTGAAGTGGATGCACCACTGAGCCAGCAGTAAGAGTGTAAAAGTGACATGTTAATATCTGGTGTTGTTTTTTTTTAATCAAAATCCTCTATGTTGACACCGGTATCAATTGTTCGCAAACAGGGTGAAAAATAGGGTTATCTATAGATTTAGCCGATATCATATATTTTAAACGTATCGACATATCGAAGCCTGTGTGAAAACGCATCTATACAGTCTATTTGTCACAGGCATGCTGATGGGAAGGAGCAGGAATTTTATGAGACACATCTTACAGCTTGTTGCATATCATAATCCGTGCGTGTGCGTGTGCGTGTGTGTGTGTGTGTGTGTGGGTGTGTGTGTGTGTGTGCTGTCATTTATCACTCTGTCAGGTGTCAAGAACACCAGATGATAGCATTAGAAATTGTTAAGGATCTGAGAATAGGCAGCTCCACAGTTCTGACTCCTTTGTCTACGGGACATGAATTCTATTTTATGACATGACAGTGGGTTTATTTATTTATTTATTTATTTATTTATTTATCCCCCCCCCGTTTGGTTCTTTCATGTCACAAATGATTTAGAAAGTTGCTATGTCCTATATATAAATATAATATAAAATGAGTGCTCATTATACAGTATATAGTATATGTGTATACAGCTTTTAGAGCTTACCCAGAGAAGGCCTGAGTATAATCTTGTTTATACTTAAGCTTTGCACCGATTTTCTAAATGAATACCGTCATCGAACTGTCACTTCTTCACAGGTCCGCTCTTTTTGACATGGTGTTTTTTCTTTCCTTTCTCTTTCAGTGCTGTAATCATTTAAGTCATTACAACCTGGAAGTGTGCTTATGATGAAAAGTAGTGACTGTGGTATGGAGGACAGACAAGAGACAGTGAGTGAATTTCAGATCCATTTGTTCTAAAGATATACAGTATGTGTAAGGGATCAGGGCACTGAAATAAAACTAATACCACAATAAAGCATCACAGAACTAGAGGGCTTTATAATACAATTCGTTTTGCACTCAGTCCCTCAGGTTTTTAACATAACTTTCCTTTCAAACTTGTAAGGGCTTTTGTTAATGTTTTATAGGTAAAACGAATCTATTGCTGGAAGAAATGTTGTTGAATTTTTTTTCCCGTCTGATTTATAACCTCATCATTGTACAGAGCCTGTTCTGTTTAAGGTGACAAATGATCTGTTGCTCACTGTTGTCTGGTAACTGTTATCTAATCGTGTTAGATCTCAGTGCTGCTTTTAACACCGTGAATCACAAGATCTTTATTGAGTGCCTACAGCACATGCATACCCTTAAGTAGTAGTCTATTAATGTTTCCAGCTTCTTTTCTACTTCTGATTGCAGCCATTGGCTGTGGTCGTTCCCAAAGATCAATACCAAGCCTGGTTCTCTTCTTTTGGCTTCCTTTGACACCTGATGATTTGTGCTCAGTCAAATTCTCAATGAGTGTCTTTAAGATATCAAAAGCATGATGATGAAAACAACAACGCCAATCAAATGTCCCAGGATTACTGTGGCAATATGTTTAACTTCATTTCAAGGTATGAAAGGTCTTTTTTTTTTTCAACTGGGCCTCAGATCACCTCTGTTGTCAAGAGCAGGTTGTTGAAAAACATACAAGCCTTTACAGTACGTCATCATATCTGACCACAGGTACAGTTAATACAGAATTGAACTATATACTATATTACATCTCATTGCTAGGAAAAGGATCAGTGTGGAGCATGTTCTCCATGTGCCTCAGTGGTTTCCTACGGTTTCTCTGGTTTCCTCCAAACCCCTGCGTTGTAGTATGAGTGTATGTGTACGATTGTGCCCTGCGATAGACTGGCATGCTGTCAAGGGTGTGCCCTGCTTTGTGTCTCATGTCTCCTGTGATAGAGTCCAGGTTCCCTGTAGAACAAGCAGCTTAGAGAATGGCTGGATGGACGGATGGATAGTAACTTGCTTTCTCACTAAATAGTTCTTAATAACTGAGTCTGATATTTTCCTCTCCAGTGACTGTCTGGAAAGAAACTGTATTTAACAGATTGTGAGGTTTTTTTGTGGGGGAAATAATATCACGGTGTAATGCAAACAGTAACGCCAAAAATCATATTGTAGAAATATACAAATACTCATAGGTCAGAATAGCTTTACGGCACACACCGTCTTATTGCATGGGATTTTCATAAAACAGTTTTTTTTTAACTGATGACATAATGTTCAAGATACAAATACACAATCCTGTAGATCAATGACAAAAAAGCTTTGGACAAAGACTGACTGTGTTTAAGAAAGACAAGTTTCTTAAGTTTCTTGTTAATTCTAGGATCAGTAAAATTAATCAGATTAATAATTGCCAGAGGGGGGGCACGGTGGCTTAGTGGTTAGCACGTTCACCTCATACCTCCGGGGTTGGGGGTTCGATTCCCGCCTCCGCCTTGTGTGTGTGGAGTTTGCATGTTCTCCCCGTGCCTCGGGGGTTTCCTCCAGGTACTCCGGTTTCCTCCCCCGGTACAAAGACATGCATGGTAGGTTGATTGGCATCTCTGGAAAAGTGTCCCTAGTGTGTGATTGCGTGAGTGAATGAGAGTGTGTGTGTGCCCTGCGATGGGTTGGCACTCCGTCCAGGGTGTATCCTGTCTTGATGCCCAACGACGCCTGAGATAGGCACAGGCTCCCCATGACCCGAGGTAGTTCGGATAAGCGGTAGAAGATGAATGAATGAATAATTGCCAGAGAAACAACAGCAAAAGAATAAGAATAGATAAGCCAATACTGTCTAATTTAACCCTAATCCACAACAGTGTATCTCTGTGCACATACACACACATACTGTACATACACAGACTCTTGAATCCCAACTACAAAATCAAAGGTACCACTGATAATTAGAAAAATGTGTTACCAATAGGCACATATTTGTTTCTTTTACCTGAAAAGTGTATTACTTGAGTCACTGTACAGGGACATCAGGGATGGTCTATTTGATTTAGTCTAGGAATTGCAGAAAACTATTTAACTATATATTTACTGGTGACATGCAATTATACTTGAGTGTAAAAAAAATAAAGGATCAAATTTGACCATTTGCTTACCATAATTTGTGTCTGTACTGTCATGGAAATCTGTTAAGTGTCAAGAACACCAGTGGCAAGCATTAGACATTCTGAGCATAAAGGATTTTATAATAGGCAGCTCCACAGTGCTGACACTTTTGCCTACTGGCCTTGGATTATATCTGATGATATGGCAGTGTTCACTCACTCACTCATTTTCTACCGCTCATCCGAAGTACCTCGGGTCACGGGGACCCTGTGCCTATCTCAGGTGTCATTGGGCATCAAGGCAGGATACACCCTGGATGGAGTGCCAACCCATCGCAGGGCACACACACACTCTCATTCACTCACACACTCACACACTCACACACTACGGACAATTTTCCAGAGATGCCAATCAACCTACAATGCATGTCTTTGGACCGGGGGAGGAAACCGGAGTACCCCGAGGAAACCCCCGAGGCACGGGGAGAACATGCAAACTCCATACACACAAGGCGGAGGCGGGAATCGAACCCCCAACCCTGGAGGTGTGAGGCGAACGTGCTAACCACTAAGCCACCGTGCCCCCCATGGCAGTGTTTTTTTTTAAATTTTTTTATTTTTTCCTTCCCCATCAAACTCTCTCTTATGTGACAAATGATACAGAAAAGTCAAATGTGTCCTGGATATGGTTAGGAATGCTGTAGAAATGCAAGGAATTGTTTCTTGCTAATGATAATGATTGAATTTAAATGATAATGATGATACTCAGAGAAGATTTGAGTATAATCTTCCTTAAGCTTCATTAAGTTTTACAATGATTTCCATTTATCATGTGGCATTAAAGGACCTTCATTCATTCATTCATTCATCTTCTACCGCTTATCCGAAGTACCTCAGGTCATGGGGAGCCTGTGCCTATCTCAGGCGTCATCGGGCATCAAGGCAGGATACACCCTGGACGGAGTGCCAACCCATCGCAGGGCAGCATTAAAGGACCTCTAAATTATTATTGTTTACATTATATGTAGGTACTGACTCTAAGGAGTAAAATTAAAAAAAACACTTAAACACACGTAAAAAAAAAAAGCTTTATTTAAGTGCTTTATTTAGCTCCTCTTAACTTGGGGTTAACTTACTTAAGGGGTTTTGAGAATCTTGTTCTGCGATGTCCGCTACATGTCCGCTACACTCAACACATTTACTGGAAGGGTGTTTGGAGACTCCACATGGGATGGAACCATTAAACCCGGGAGAACTGAAGAACGTGCATGGTGATGAACAAGTAGCAGCAGCCTACCTACAGTATGGCATACCATGGTGTTGTTGCTCACTGCCCTGTAGTCCAGTCTCTGTTTATACATTGGAACCCTTACATCTTTCCTCTGGGACAGAGGAACCGTTGGCCTGTGGATCGGATGGCTCGAGTAGTACCACAGTGCTCATACTGGGCACAACAAGAAAACTTCCATGGTTTCAGAAGCTTCTAATTAATGGTATACTGTACAAGGCATGTACACTAAGCCTGTATAGTAGGTTTTTACTTTCATCAGTGTTTACTGGCATAAAAGGTTGCAGTCCTGCTCTTGATCCATCATATTAGCTAGAGTGCATGCCACAGAGCATTTGAGGAAAGTCAAATCCTCCTTTAAATTCTTGATAAAATCCATTTTGCCATTTTGATGGCGGCTGTCAAGGATAGTTTAAAGCCTGTCTGTGGGGCATGCATGTTGACCGAGGCTGAACCAGACACTACTGATGCTGGAATTGAGCATGACTATGAATATTACATTTGATGCTCTACAAGGGTCTGGTGTAGGCGGCAGTAAAGACTTGCCATAATATAACACGGCTTGATTATAGTGTGTTGCAGAATGTTCTCCCTGTGCCTGTATGGGTTTCTTCCGGGTTCTCCGTTTACCTCCCACTCCTCAAAATATGCAAGTAGGTAGATTTGCTAGGATAAATTCTCCCTAAGCATGTATATTGCACAGTGATGTATTATCCCTGCCTCATTCCTAGGTTTCCCAGGATAGCTTCCGGATCCACCGTTCCACTGATTAGGGTAAATTGGTAACCGAATGTGAATGAGTCAGCGTGTAAGCGAGCTTGACAGTGAAACCGTAAGGAAATTTTATTGATGATGTGACGAGAATGATGACTTCTGTAGTACTCTACTGGGGTTACACCATGTTTTCTCTGCATACCAAACACGGTAAACAGAGAAATCATACTGTACTCCTGTTAGTGGAAGTAATGATAGAGGGCCAAAATGAACATTGGATGGAAATATTAAGGAACATAATGCAATGTTTGGGCAATGTTTATGGTAATATATTCTGTCATTAAAAGATTTTGTAATTAAGTATGTGAAATGTAATTTCTGAAAGATTAGGGGACGGTCACGTTGCAGATTGCTTATTGTAAATGCAGAAGTTTGTGTCCACGAGCAACAATCACGACTCATTAGCGAGCTTGAAGCTGTTGTGTCTGCTTTGCTTGATTGTTTTCATCGCACTCATTTTGTGCTTAACATTTGCTTTGTTGAACGCATCGAGCATTAAAGCAGCTCACCATTACTTTTTTCTAATTAGCTGTGTTCTCTCACGTCTCTGTTAAAAGCCTTTCTGCATTTCCGGTGTGTTTCTCTAAATGAAAAGGCCAAAGCCTGATGTTTTCAGATGCAGCATGAATGCCTTGATAATGTAGGTAATATCAAAGGGAAGTTTTATTGCATCTGTCTGTCAGCTTTTCCCATTCATATAATCCGATCTAGAATCACATAATTGCCGGCGAAAGCATCTCGCGATTGTGTGCTATTTAAACAGATGTATGCGAATGCTAACTGAAGATAAAGTCTACAGGATGATAGTCAATTTTGTAAGCATACAAAGTTACTAAGAATACTGTAAGAAATAAAAAAACGTGTTGTGTAAAAATAAGACGATGATGGTGAAGATCTTAACGAAGAACAAGAAGTTTATTCCAGCATAGCAGTGACAAAATACATGACGTACTTTGGGTTCTTCGGAGTCAATAAGAACCCAGAGCAAATCCTGCTCAAGCATTTTATACTGTTTTCCTCTTTGTAGTTTAAATGAGGTTCTGCTTTGAATGTGGTGTATTGAGCGTAAGAACTGAGTGTCTCCCAAATGGCTGGGTCACAACTTGTTATTTAGCCAGATGTCTTTAAATGTTAATCACGTTCACGTATACCTTGTCTTGTTATTGTTACAATTGTTATCAGTCAAATAGTCCCTTTAAGTGACGTGACATACGGCTAAGTATGGTGACCCATACTCAGAATTTGTTCTCTGCGTTTAACCCATCCAAAGTGCACACACACAGCAGTGAACACACACACACCGTGAACACACACCCGGAGCAGTGGGCAGCCATTTTTATGCTGCGGCGCCCAGGCAGCAGTTGGGTGGATTTTTGTGCCTTGGTCAAGGGCACCTCAGTCGTGTCCGGCCCGAGACTCGAACCCCCAAACTTAGGGTTAGGAGTCAGACTCCCTAACCATTAGGCCACGACTTCCCCAGGGTTTTCGCATATCCCAGGTTATGGGGTCGGAGCGCAGGGTCAAGCCATAGGACGGCACCCCTGGAGCAGGTGAGGTTGAGGACCTCGCTCAAGGACCCAACGTTGATGCCTCAGCAGCTTGTGGACTCGAACCCCAACCTTCTGATCAGGATCCCAGCGCCTTCACCGCTGGACCATCACGTCCTCAAACGTCCTTTAAATGGTCATCGCGGTCACCGCGGTCACGCAGACCTTGGCTTGGTATTGTTACAGTTATCAACCAAATGGTCACTTTAAATTGTAATCGCAGTCACCTTTGTTCGTGGTGATGCTTAATGTCCTGCTGCCCTTCCCATATTTATAATTGAATCAACTTTATATGTTTAAGAGTCCTAAACGTATTACCTTATGATACTTAAACCTTTTTAGGAATGAGCTCCTTTAGATGTCTACAGTACCTTGGAGTGGAATTTGATTGCAATTTCTGTAATTTCTTACAATACTTTGTATGCACAATTTTTCTACCACAGTATATCATCCATTAATGGAAACTGGTCTCCAGAGGACAATGTATTATTACTAACCAGGTATTATTTGAGAGATTGTCTGTGATTGTTCAGCAGCTTGGTATAAATCACAGAGAATTACATGGGTGGATTTAGGCAACTGTACTACTATCGATTTCCCTAATCAGTGGTTCTGGTCCATCAAAGGTCCAGTTTTTGGGAAGTGTCAGTTTTTTTTATTTTATTTTTATTTAATTTCCAATTATAGAGGATACCCCATATACCAAGGGATCTCGCAGCTAGTGGGATTTTGCAGCTAGTGACCCACTTTCTGAAATTTTCTGAAGCCAGTCTCACACAGACCTTCTCAGTATGTCTTTATTTTAGGAACAATTCATTAATACGTCCATTATTCAGATTTGTTCAGTAATATTCTGCCTATTCATTGAAGCCATGGTATTTTTTTACTCCTGAATGTTCCATAGACAAACCACAGTTTGTGAGTCCCACAGCATTTACAATTGATCTCAGCACAGAGGTCTGGCTATGTTTTATGGACCACTTGGGGTTTCTGGACCTCATTTCGAAAACCATTACCATCTGCAATCAAATTCTGTGAAATGTTCCTGTGATTGAAGAATGAGTGGATGGAATGGTCATTTCTATGCACACTCACAGCCTCTTGAATCCTATCTAACTGCTGTAAAGCGTTCTCCGGAGTGAATGTACTGGTGACATTCATCCACCAGTGATTCTTTACTGATACTTGGCCAAGTTTTTTGAGAGTGGCCATATGGAGGCGTACCTCTGGGCAAAATTGGCAGTGTATCAGATGGCAAAGAACGGTGTGTTTGCTGTAGGGTGTTTATTAAGTGAAGGAATGCATCCTCTCTTTGGTTTATAAAATATAACAGCACACCAGAGGGCATGCACTGTAGTAGAGCATGCTCTAGGCATTTGGAAGCTGTGCTTTTATGACTACACACGTTTAGAGTCGGGGCATGCATTTCAATTTCAACACAAATGTGCCTGGTGGATTTCACCACCATGGCCTATAGACAAGATCAACGCCCAGCCCCTATAATGACATGCCACTCTACTGCCCCTTTTCCGCCAAAAAGAACCGAGTGCTGGTTCAGAGCTAGTTCCTCTGGTGAACCTTCTAAGAACCGGTTTGCCTTTCCACCGGCTAAAGAGCCGTCACAGAGCCGAGTCAGACGTCACTGTATACGTGTCACGTGTCCCAGCGACGTTATCGCAGCAGCGGCAAACACAAACACATCAACAATGGCGGATGTTGCTTTATTGTTACTGCTCATGGCTTTGTGAACCTACATTAGCATCCAAATGCACGAATCCAACGTGTACATGCAGCTCCATGTATTTTGTATAAACGGAGGTTGTAATCGAGAAAGTACATAACATTATTTTATCATTAACACAGAAAAAAGGTAGCCTTAGCATGTAGCTACCTACTATAATGTGTGCTTAAAGTAAAAAGTATTAAACATTAGTATACTTAAGGTACATTATCAAATGCGCTAACAGTAGCCCCGCCCACAGCCCCTAACACAAGCGGTTCTTAAGTCTAGACCAGCAACGTTTTGGTGCTACTTAAGAACCACTTTTCCTGGTTCAGAGCCGGTGCTTTGGGTGTCGAAACAGAAACTGAACAGAACTGGTTCTAAATTAGGCTCTGGCTCCGAACCAGCACTCAAACTGCCTCGGTGGAAAAGGGGCATACGAGGATTGAGGGGTCTGCTAATTCAGGAAGTCTACTTTAGAGCTCCACATGCTACAGGGTTCACATTGCCGCCTTCCGGTGGTATAAATGTGGTATTCATCTCCAAAAATCTTTCCAGTTAGTCCTAAGATGTATTGGTTTGTTGTCATAGTGGCATACCTTAACCAGGAGATTCCCAATAACCCTGAAGGTTAAGGTGGGTAAATAAATATTATACTGTACATCTTAAGTGTGAAGAACCAGTTTGCTTTGTGCAAAACAACCTCCAGGAGGTCCTAACCGCTTTGGATTTATCCTCTCGCCATCTTGACTGACTTATGTTGGTTTCCTTTGGATCTAGTGAAAACCAAATAAAAAAAACAACAACAACAGAATATCGAACACCAAAGAGCACACGAAGATGCCTTTAAACAATATTCAGATGAAGGGAGATGTATATGCTGAAACTGACACTACTAGCTTTGCCCAGGAGACCACTAGTTTAGTAAAGGAGGTAGCTGTAGTGCTCATCAAATGACACTTAATGGAAGAAGGGCCTTTTGACCTCATTTCAGGTATGCCTGTGCAATTACTTCTTTTACTCTGGTGCTTCCCAAAGCACTCAAACAGCTGGCAACCACACCTATATAGTACTTGAGAACTCTCACTGGACACAGGGCTGGCCTGGGTACATTCTCAACTGCAAAAGCATCAAGGGTGATAGATTTTTTTTTTAATATGCAGTGGCACCAGTTCTTCTGGGTTCAGCTGTAGCGTCCGCCTCTCAAACAGACATTACCTGCTGACTAACGGCACATCACCGTTCATAGTGATGGCCAGCAAATAACACAATCTTAAGAATAACGTACAAGCTTGCCGTGGTTGGTGTAAATGCAGCTAGTGTTTTCAGACCAAACCAGTATGTGAGAACCTTTAGGTGTTCATTGTAGGCAAATTTTATTTTTGTATTTCAAGGTTGTTGTTATGCTGATACTGAGTCTCATTTTCAAATTATTAAGGAAGCCTTTGAGGGCTAACAGGGAAACATTCCCAGTCTAACTACAGCTACTAACATGCTAGATAGATTTAGACTATTTAGAGTATATTAGCAGCATGTGACTACTACTGAGCGCATTTCTTGACTGCATCCGTAGTGTAGATGGCTTTGTCTTGCATAGAATACAGTACGTGTCAGGCTTCATGTCACTGAACTGCACAGTCAAGTGAAACTACTTTATGTAAGATCAGAAGCTTTGACTGCCTTGGGGCACTATTTGATCATCCCATCTGTCTATATAACACTGCATACAGTGTCTAGCTGCTGATCTTTTGTTATCAGGCTCCAGTAGTGCAGATGGGAAGTCCAGCCCAGCATCAGAGTTAGATTTTCATATTTGATGCTCAGAGCTTCACTACATCATGCAGTTTAAGCGTAGTCACTACCTTGGAGGTTTTTCTTCTCAGTGATATTTGCTTCCTGGATAGATTCTTGCATAGAATAGCCCGGCCCTGTTTAAAAGTCCTTAAACAGGGGAATGAATAATATTGATATATTCGCAGTCCATTTTTTTTTTTTTAGAACCATTACAAGCCACAGTAATGAGCTGTAATCACTTTACCAGTTTAGGTTACCGAACAATAAGTAAATACACTGAAAATGAGAAGGAAATCTAATCTTTTATTGAAACTTGATTGACATTTATTAAAAAAAGTAAAAAAAAAATAAACATTTTTAACTAAATTGGTGGGAGGCACGGTGGCTTAGTGGTTAGCACGTTCGCCTCACACCTCCAGGGTCGGGGTTCGATTCCCGCCTCCACCTTGTGTGTGTGGAGTTTGCATGTTCTCCCCGTGCCTCGGGGGTTTCCTCCGGGTACTCCGGTTTCCTCCCCCGGTCCAAAGACATGCATGGTAGGTTGATTGGCATCTCTGGAAAATTGTCCCTAGTGTGTGAATGAGAGTGTGTGTGTGCCCTGCGATGGGTTGGCACTCCGTCCAGGGTGTATCCTGCCTTGATGCCCGATGACGCCTGAGATAGGCACAGGCTCCCCGTGACCCGGGGTAGTTCGGATAAGCGGTAGAAGATGAATGAATGAATGAACTAAATTGGTTTGCCTGCTTTTTTCCTGCATGTTCTTTGTGCAACCTATGAGTCATAGGAAGGTTAGATTCTGACTGCTCTTATCAATATAATAGATTGTGGACTCTCCTCTTCAGTTATACTCACCTATTCAGTCAAGTATAGGTCAGAGTGATTGCCTTGCAAAAAAGATTACCTTTGTGTATATTGGACCGTTTCTATGTGGGTATGGATGAAACGGTTGTGCTGGAAGATCCAACAATGACCCAGTGTAGCTTCTTGTCAGAGGAAGCTCACGTTTTTTGATTCAGTGTAAACCATGGGACACCTTTCAGATAATTTGTTGGAGAAAAAGGTGGAATCTAAAGATTTGGAATATTGGGTTGGAGTATCTAGATTTGGAGTAGGCTTCAAGTCTCCAACTGTGAGCCTTCCTTTGTAAATTAGATCACAGTTGGTGGTGCCTCTATAGCCATACAGGAAGGAGGAAAATAGACTTGTGTCCTCTTGATGAATGACTCATAACTAAGTCATATATAAATAATGAAACAGAAAACCACAGATAGCCCCTTAAGTTCCAAACAGTCAAATGAATGTAAAATGTGAAATATTAATGGGAACAGGCTTCCTATGCGTATGAATAAAATGTGAAATGTCTTCCAGATATTCTTGATAATTTATAATTGTTCTAATATAATTTCTGTAATATAATTTATTTATATATATATATAATTCATATAATTCCTGTGACTTCATCCGAAATGCCACAGAGATGATTTGCATTGCTAAATAAATGTATAAATAAAATAACTTGCATGTGCTTTTACCTTTGGTCTGCTGTGGTCTCTGTGAAAGGATGACGTGGAAAGGATCAGTGGCACCGTCTCCATTCTCTGGCAGATGCTGAAAAAAAAAAAAAAGACGTGTCTAGCCATCGAATTCATGATTCCATAATATTTCAGAACGAGCTGTATTTTCACCCTCTGTTTGAACACAACGGGTCACTTGGTAACGTGTGTTAGGTCTTTAAAGTTCACAGTGGTACACAGGCCGGGGTGCAGGTGGTAGTGACTGACTTTTTTGTCTGTGGAGTCGGTTACAAACTGGACAACTCTTTGTCTTGGGTTGGCCAGTAGGGATATATACCAGCAGGCAAATGTGGTTTAGCATGGGTCTGCACTGGTAGGGAGGTGTTTGGTATCTGGAGGGTTAATAACCACCAGCGCACCTGAGCCCTGTTCATTTGCGTACACGAGAGTGTGTTGCCGCAAACGGGTGAGCTCGAAAGATGTACTGTGATTTGTTTTGAAAGCCCTGAATGGTGTGCTGCAATGATTTTTACAACGCCTAGTCGTCGATTAGTTTGCACTTGGCATCCCGTATGTCGAATTCCGACTCCAATGTTTTGATGTACTGTAATGTTTGTGGACACCCATTTGTGGCCTTCCTTAAACTGTTGGCAAAAATTTGGAAGCCCACAATCACCGGTCACCTTTTTTTTTCCCTTTTCTGGGAAGATTTTCTACATGATTTCGAAGTGTCTCTGGGAATTTATGCCAACCCAGTCAAAAATGATCATTAGCGATGTCGGGGACGTATATCATGCGAGGAGGCCTGACAAGTGATCAGTGTTCCAGTTCATCTTGAAGGTTTTCAGTAAAGTTAAGGTTGCCTCGTTTTCAAGGACCTTGCTTTGAGCACAGGGGCACAATTATACAGGAGCACGAAAAGGCCTTCCCTGAAATGTTGCCACAGATTAGGAGCAGTCAGTTGTCTAAAATGTCTGTCTATGCTGTAGCATTAACATTACCCTTTATTGGCACTAAGAAGCCTAGACCAAACCGTGAAAAATGTGGCCAGATAATTGTTCCTACACAAAACATTACTAGCACCGTGCATTCTGGAAGGTTGCATTAACTTGCCATCTGCCAAACCCATTTCATAAACCTTCTGACACATAGTTATTGTGCTAAGGATTTAAGAGGATAGACAATGTTTATGCGCTACATCCTCCAGCTCTTTGGGAGTTTGCACGGTCTAGCACTTTATGACTGAGCTGTTTAAACCGCGCAGTCATAATTCCTATTTAGACAGCGTTAGTTTTAGACTGTAAACTGGATTATGCTGCTATTTGTAGGTCCTACTCTGAGTTTATCTGCTGTTTTTCAATGAACTCAAGGCTATGTGGGACACTGAAGTCCGGACAGAAGCTCTGCAAACTAAGCAGCTGTTTCCGCTGGGTTTTTATCTGTAGAAATAAATTTTAACCACTGCTATATAGTGTACATGGTGTCATCTTTGCAAACTATTAAAAATAGTTTTTTGTAATCATAAAATGATGGAAAACTATATCTGTCTGTACATTTTATTTTGCTTTCATGTAACTTTGTCCACATCTAAACATCTACAGATACAGACTGTAGCCTCACTGTATATATTACATACATACATATATAAATATATATGTTTTATTTACGTACTTTTCAGCTGCTCTGGAAATGATTTCTCATTTTCTCACTGACTTGCAGTGTAAAGAACAAACCAATACTTCTGTGTCCCTAAGGAGAAATAACACCGTTACATATCTGAGGGAGGCGACAAGCGCAGCCTATTTAAGAGCTCCCATAAATTCGACTTAGCTGAATCTGCCAGTTCGAATGACCCCAGCTAAAGTATCAATAATCACCACTAGGGCAGCAGGTGCAGCATTACTTTCATTCTCCTCTTTAATTATGTCTTATCACTTATTCATACACCTGTGAGTGTGTATATATGTGTGTATATGTGTGTGTGTGTGAGTTTATGCTTCATGATTCAAAACCAAATTATGTGCATCATTGCATGCATAACAATAATTCTATCTAGATTATCACCACAAGGAATTGGACATTAATACATTTATCAGGTGACTTCTTAATGTTTCTTATCCAATTCTAACATTTTTTTTTATATATATATATAAAACAATAGGATTTTGGACTAATAAATGAGCTATTTCTGGACAGTGGATATTAAGGTGTTTTATAAAAGAAACTGATTTCCTTTTGCAAATCTATAATAGGCACAAATCAGCTTTCCGTAGCAGGGAAACTTCTCCTAAATCGATCGGAGGCGAAGGCATTCGTCTGCATCTGTCGTTAAAGGAACCTGGTACGGCAGAGCTATGTTCTAACATTGAGCCACAGAGAGTTTGTTAATGAATAGTGTTGTCAAGTACAAATGGTCAAAGGAGAGATTGAGTAAACAGAGATTGAGGGAATGAATTAAAAAAGTATATGGTAGAGGGGTCTTGCAGCAAGTTTTTATTTTTTTGCCCTTGCTCATGTCTGTGACTACATGATTAAAAGCTTTAGACTAGTGATAAATGATGAAAAGATTTATAGTGACCGCAAGGGACAATTTTACATGATAAAACATTGTAGGTTAAAGCATGAGCTCACCAACCTGGTGAAAGCAAACCTCTCAGGCTCATTCATTCCCGACAAAGCTTAAAGAAACTCCCGGCTTTTCTGAAAGCACTTGAAACCCTTCTATCTCTAATTGTGTGTGTTTGTACATCCCTAGCTATCTGGTGTTGATGGAATTTCAGTCTTGCTATTACATCGAAGGTTTCTATAGGGGAAACTTTTTGTGTAAAAGGCATCTGCTAGGTGAATAAAAGATGTGTTAGACATTAAATAATGAATTAAACACATCAATGTAGTTATACATGGGGAAATATATCAGCAAGGTGACAAATACATGAAACCTAGTATTTAACGCTGTGCTTATTTATACACAGCATGTTTGGCGTGACCCGGTGGAACATCTGAGTGATCCGGTGCTAAAGACGAGACCAATTATTTACATGCACCTTCTGTTCGCTGTATACATTACTGGTATCTTATTTAAATGTTTATTTATTTTTTTTTTATTTTCAAGGCTAGATGTAAGAATGTTTTTACTGATACTGTGGTTGAACGGCTTGTTCGAAGAACTCTGACATGAATGCTTTTTACATTAGCTAAAAAGGATGAAATGGGGGGTGGGGGGGAGGGGAGGAGGAGGAAGGAAATGGCATAAAAACAAAGCACTAGAAATACCAGTCCACAAAACCTACCGCTTGTCTTTACAGTCTGTATGGATCAGAAAACAGAATCACATGTCGGTCATGTAGGTTGTACATAATAGTTGTTATATCTTGCACACATGGGAATATGGGAACATGGGAACCTAATCCTAAAATGAGGCGTGAAAAACTCAGCATCGTTTTTCTCCTATACGCTATATGGCCAAACGTATGTGGACACCTGACCATACATGTTTATGTAGTTCTTAAAACACAACCTGATTTGAAGCAGAACTTTGATTTCATTCTTGGTTCTTATTCCAATCCTGCCAGTCACACCTGAATCTATTGAAAGTCGGGCTTCTGATTAAACAGATGAAATCAGGTGTGACTTCTGCACGATTGGGATAAAATCTGCACCCACAAACTTACCTTTGCGGATAAGATCGGACGCTTTTGCTCTAGAATTGATTTGCATACTGTAGCATGCTGCACAGAGCCCTGACTTCAACCCCACTGGGATGAACTGGAACGATGACAACGAGCCAGGCCTCCTTGCATGACATCACTGCATCACATCATTATTCATGTGGCTGAATTGCGCAAATCCACAGATTTGCATGCAGCACCATGGTCCAATATGAACTCTACAAAGGGACGTCCACATACTTTTGGTCATATAGTCCACATTGTGAGCTGCAGTAATACATCCATTTGAAAGAAGCCTCAGGAAACATTTCTTATTAAAAAATCAATGTGGTCTAGTGCCGTGGTTCTCGAAATAGGTTCCAGGAACCCCCAAGGATGTGTGGAGCCTTGCCAGGGGTGTGTCATTTATTATTATTGTTATTATAATTATTTGGTTACAGTCTTTCAAATCACAGCCCACCATTATCAAAGTTATTGTATGTTTTTTTTTTTACTGTTCTCTTATAATTTGGTGCAAGTTCAAGGCAAAGCCTGCTTATGTAAAACAAACTGGGTCTACTGACAGAACATGAGGCACAGTTTCATACAGCTTTACTGTATAACTGTAGACTGCAGGATTCACAAAGACTAAATGGTTAAGAAGCAAGTAAATGATTTTTGATGATGATATATATATATATATATATATATATATATATATATATATATATATACATATATATATATAATCAAAAATACAAACTCATTTATATATTATATATATATATATATATTATACATTATGTATTAAATGTGTTTGTATTTATCCCCAATGATCAAGTCTAAGGTGACTCAGGCGGCAGTGGCAAGGAAATCTAATATGAATCTTGAAGTTTGTATTATATTAATCTTTATATCATTCTATATAATAACCTTTGCTTCTATGTTTATGTTCTGTAAAGCTGCTTTGAGATGTCAATTGTAAAAAGCGCTATACAAATAAATTTGAATTTTACATTCAGAGCATGTATACAATTACATTGTATATATATATATATATATATATATATATATATATATATATATATATATATATATATACACACTCACTGGCCACTTTATTAGGTACACCTTACTAGTACCGGTGTGGTCTTCTGCTGCTGTAGCCCATCCGCCTCAAGGTTCGACGTGTTGTGTGTTCAGAGATGCTCTTCTGCATGTTACTGTTGCCTTTCTATCAGCTTGAACCAGTCTGGCCATTCTCCTCTGACCTCTGGCATCAACAAGGCATTTGCGCCCACAGAACTGCCGCTCACTGGATATTTTCTCTTTTTCGGACCATTCTCTGTAAAGCCTAGAGATGGTAGTGAGTGAAAATCCCAGTAGATCAGCGGTTTCTGAAATACTCAGACCAGCCCGTCTGGCACCAACAACTATGCCACGTTCAAAGCCACTTAAATCACCTTTCTTCCCCATTCTGACGCTCGGTTTGAACTGCAGCAGATCGTCTTGACCATGTCTACATGCCTAAATGCATTGAGTTGGTGCCATGTGATTGGCTGGTTAGAAATTTGCGTTAATGAGCAGTTGGGCAGGTGTACCTAATAAAGTGGCCGTGAGTGTGTGTATATATATATATATATATATATATATATATATATATATATATATATATATATATATATATATATATACTACAATTATTTTTGTTATTATTCCAGTGTATTTTGTTGATCTTTCTGTGATTATCTTTATTAGGCAGTTCTATGAAATGGTCTTTAACCATAGACAATAAATAAAGCAGCTCCAAAAAAAGAAGTACAAAAGATGACATACCAAATGCTTAATGGAAATGTATGACAAGTTGCGTAGCTAAAAATTTAGGTAGCAGATATGTTTTCTGATCCAAAAAATGTTGTTTTCATTTTGTTTTCATTTCTGCAGTAGCAACTCTATTTCATATTTCATCTAAATATAACTTTAAAGCAGCCAACATTAGAATGGTGATAACATCACGCTGTCTTTTTTGTCTTAAATAACAAAAAAAAACAAGCCATTTTTTATTATTAGGTTGTATCTATGTCATATGTGTGTCCCGATAGCAACTAATTGACTGACTGATGGTACATATATCACAATCTGAAGAGTGCAACTATGTGATGTATGAAACTATTTTACCAAGTGTTATATTTACCATCAAGTTCTTTCACTCCTGTAAGGTCACTGTGTATACACCGTGCAGCATTATTGCCATCTATAATATTCTATCTAAAAATAACAGACTAAGGCAGAAGGTAGAAAGTACAAGCACTTCAGCTCACTTCAGCTCAGCCATGAGCAGTGTTCTAGTGACAGTGTTCTGACAGACAGTGTTTTCTACAGACTGTATTCAAGGCTAGAGGACTAGACCTGCGTGTCTCGTCTGAGATGTCTGCCTACAGTAGTTAGTGCCTACTGAGTGTCTATCCAGAATAGTGGTACTGCCACGTATGGATCTGTATACAGTAACAGATGCAGGTCACAAATGCAGGAGGTTCTTCTTTATTAGCAAAGGCAAAACTATGGCTAAGCTACTACAATACAAACCAAAGGCAGGAAATGGCACAAAAATCTGATAAACGGTAGGTTCGACGACGTCGTGGACACGGGAACGTTACATTTCACAAAGACTATGACACACACACGCACACACACACACACACACACACACACACACACACACAGGTTTAAATTTGAACAAAAACAACAGCGGTACTGAAAACAGGTGCGTTTAATAAGGACACCGAAAATGTCATGACGGGGTCGGAGACAGTACACAAATCAAAACAAAAGACACATGGCAAAGCAAATAAACAAAGAACAAGGTGGAACATAAACAGAACACGTGCGGAGATGAAGTCGTGCCGTGATGCTACAGTAGTCAAGGATTCATTACAGTTATCAACAGAATCATCGTATGAGGTTCACGCAACGTCTGCTGATGTTATGAATGTTGCTGGGGGATTTCTGATCATTAACTGGAATTAATGAGGAAAACATGGTGTACTCAAGCTTTGTCAAAGCACCACTGAAATTCTCAGTCATTACGCTTGTGGTGGAAAAAAGATTTCAATTATTTAAACTTGCCTCACTTTTCCCTAATCAAACACTGAATCTTGTACTATCTACGTATTATACAGTATGACACCACTACCAGCTGACTGTGCTTCCATCCCTTTCATTTTTTTCCTTCAGTGTGGTCACATGACCACATTTTATGTTCCCTGGGTGTGATCGTGTGCGCAGACTACAAATGACCCCCTCAGTGCATTATGTCCCTAAGCTTTCAAAGCATGACTAAATCTCATCATATAAATAATGAATTGTGCATTAGTGACTCTTTGCAAAATGGAAAGCAAGATGATACCATTGCAAAGTAACTGACTTTTTTTTTTTTTTTTTGGTAAATTTTGTGCATAATGATTGATGAAACACGCAATTAGACAAGGCACAAAGCCTAAACGCTCGATTAGGACAGGAAAGCCTGTCGACTCTGAAAACTTGTACGCTCTGGACTTCACACGTGCTATTAGTTTTTCTATTTGACTGTACCATAACGAGATGAAATTTTCAGATGTTCAGCACAGCGAATTGGTTAACCTGCTCTCGAGCAGCCTCACCTCGTCTCTCTGCAACATTAAACCGGCCCTGTGGGAGCCAGTCTGAGAAATCTACTGCACAAACATCAGTGTCCCTCATGGCACATGATCTAGAAAAAGTAAACGCAATGTAGGCCTACTAAATCCTCAAATTATGTGGCAGTCATGCACTTGAGAAGCTGAATAAAATTGCATATCAGCGCGCAGCACTGTCCTACTTCTTTTCTGCCACCTGAGCTTCTGTTTGTAAAGTGGTACGAGCTAGATTTGATGTGGAGTATCTGCAGTTATAAGTGCTCTATGCATAATGAAATAGCCAATATCAGACGTATGTCAGCATTGGCTTGTAGCATTGGATCCCTTGAGATTGTTGCTTTTCAGTGAAGCAAAACAAATTCTATGGGTTCTCGGCCATGAAAAGATGCTGAGAAACAGGTTTTTACCGAAGCAACTAATCCCCTGTTTGATTTAATTCGACCTAGTTTGAACCTTTCATGCGGTGGTAGAAGGGGTAAAAATAGCTCTGGTGTCATTCCTGCATAAAGCAAATTAAGCTTAGAGATCTGCTCCTCATGTATTATATGAAACGTAAAGCAATGCCAATATGTGTGTGTGTGTGTGTGTGCGTGTGCTTTTTGTACCAGGTATGCAATAATTCCATGGAATCCTCAGAAGCCGAGGATAATCAAGACCCAGAGCGCTTTCAGGTACGCAGGCGATCCAGCAGAACCCTGCAGCTACCTCCTCTGGCCTTCCGGCAAGCCGAGCAGTTTTTCTGGAAGGAGTCTGAGCAAATATCTCGACCTGCCACGCTGGCTCTGAGCATGCCTCCTCTGATCGCCATCACCTTGGCTGATTCCAACAGGTCAGAAACACGAATCGCATCACAGCTCTGAATTATGTCACACTGGTATTACTTGTATTACTAGTATTACGTTCTTCAGCTTCTTCTTAAAGCGCAGGGAAAAGACAAATCACAAAAACAGACGTCACGTTTTGGTTTATACGTACCAAGCGTACTTGCATGACACATTTTTATTATTAAAACTTAATAGCACAAGAAACATTATTGAGTAACCAATTCATTTACTGTCAGTTAAAGGCTTAAGCTCAGTTTCTGAATCTTTGGCAACACAAAAAAATGCTCAAAGTATTCTGGCTTTCTGTCCAGTATAAGGTTCCACTTTTG
This sequence comes from Tachysurus vachellii, assembly GCF_030014155.1. Classification (NCBI taxonomy): domain Eukaryota; kingdom Metazoa; phylum Chordata; class Actinopteri; order Siluriformes; family Bagridae; genus Tachysurus; species Tachysurus vachellii. The sequence goes on from NC_083479.1 coordinate 5,478,430, forward strand.
AAATACATCTTTATATTCTATTTGGAAATTGCGACTTCATTTTTTTTTACTATTATTATTATTATTAAAATAATTAAATTAATTAATTAAAATGATTATTTATTATTATTATTATTATTATTATTTTTTTTTTTTTGTAAAAACCCCAAATTGCAGGAGGATTGAAAGTAAGAACTCCAATAACGTCTACATTCTAGAGAAAAAAAAAATAAAATCCAGATAAAATAATAACTTGTAATGTATGGATGGATTATTGGAGGATTGTTGATTGAAATAAGTTTGTTCATTTTTATCCTAAAATAAAGCAGACTGTCTGTAAAGGTAAGATACTTTATTGTCATTGTCTACAATCTAACAAAATATAATACTACAGCTCTCGGCCTTGAGGACATTTAAACACAATACTCCTGAGATCGGAGCTTCAATTAAGAAGTACACAGAGTAGGAAAATATATGCAAGATTGCAGATAAGTCTTATGTCTTGATTATTAAAATGTGCATTGAAAACTATAGTGTAAATACATTAAATGGTTCTTTATCTTTATGATGAAGGTTTTTTTTTTTTGGCTACTGTAAATGTAGGAAGATGCTGCAACATGGTACCACCTGGTACTGGATGATGGTATACGTAAACAAGTAAATGAGCTCAGTATTGATCCTACTGTTGTACAGGAAGGCATTAAACCATAGTCTTTCATTGCTTAGGAGCCTTTACGGTACGTTCATTTAATATAACGTCCTCTGTCATACCTGTATGGTGCGTTTTTAAATAATTCCAGCTACGATATGAGCTCTAAGTTAAAGGACCAGGTTTGTCACCCTATTCTGAGAATGACTCATTCCTGCAAACATCAAAGAATTTAATTTGCATAAAATGAAACAAGCAGCCTTTCTCAATCTACCTCTTTTGAGCTTTCACCTTGATCGCTCTTTGTAACAACTGATCCCTGAACTGGGTCACTGTGGCTTGATTAGTCTGTAATGGCTCTGAAAAGCTGCGAACCATATTCCATTTTTTTCATTACCATACCCTTTCTGAACAATATTGTGCTGTAGAATCCCACACACACACACACACACACACACACACATCTTCAGCATTCACATGCAGACACTCTGTCATTCTAGCGCTCTTTCTGTCTGAAGCTTTCACTAGTTCTCTTATTCACCGTGTGCTTTTGCATAGAAGACATGACAGAATGAAACCCTACCGCTGACAGTCAGCATCCTCTTGCAGCTATTTGCTGAAAAGCTCTTTTATTCCTTTCTAACAAATTGTTTCGGCAGTATTTACGCCTGTACTCTGCCAAAGACATTCTGAGGTGTCTTATCAATTGATTAGAATGTTTTACTAACCTTCTTCAGGTTTGAACTGTTTTTAGGAGCGCGCACATACACAAGCTTATATTGAGCCACTTATCTTGGACCGCACCACAATTCATGATTGTTAGAACTGTATTTTTAAGGCTGAATCTAGTTAGTACGGACTTTTGCCATCATAGAGTCAAGCTTGGAAGTTTGTAGCAGTTTGCATGACGTTTATTTGTATAGCGCTTTTAACAATTAAATGTGTTTGTGTTTATCCCCATTGAGAAAGCCTGAGGTGACCGATGTGAGGAAAAACTCCCTTGGATTGTAAAGGAAGAAACCTTGAGAGGAGACAGACTCATATGGGAACCCATCCTCATTTGGGTGACACTGAAGGGCTGAAGGGTGCGATTCTAAATATGCGATAAATCGATATACAGTCCGATGAATGTTGTATTGCACGAATGCTGCAGCGTAACGTCAAAGGTTTTTGCTCGGCTTCAAACAACTGCAATCGGATTGAATTCCTTTTGACGCTGGAATGGAGGGGAAAGAAGAACGCCATTCGTCAATAAGATATTCTGTCAACTTCAGTTGTCAGTTGTCACTCATCCGTACTTTTTTTTTTAAATCACTGTGTTCTCTTGTTTCATCTCAGCTATATGCTGATATGCTGACAGGGAAGATTTAGGATCATTCCCAATGTAGTTCATCTGACCTATAATTGTGCTAACGACACACACGCTTGTGCCAAATCTCTGATTTCATTAAAGCACTGGCTTGCTCCGGTCCATAGTGACGCTGTAAAACACATCAGTATTGCATACACATCACAAATTGGCATGACATTATACAATCAATTCGACCCTGAATTGCTGTCATTAGAGTTGCTCTTTGGTACCTGCTTTATTCTATTGCTTGTAGCTTGAAAGAAATAATACAAGAATCAATAAATTCATGGTATAAAGGCAGATGGACGAACACAGTGTAGGGTTTCACAACCAGAATATAAGTGTGCATCAGGGACCTGGATCCCACGAGAACCCAACAAATAAGTGGTTTTACTTTCATGTACTGTATGTAGGAGTCGGAGTGTGGGAGTCGGAGACATGATTTGCTCGCAGGACAAATTAAGACCATGTTCATTGACTTAGGAGTGTATTGGGTATTCACACTGCACTGCTTTAAAAGATTAGTGCATTCCTTCATTTATTTATTCATTCACTCATTTTTATATTGTGTTCAGATACAAATAAAAATTATGAGAGTGGGTGGGATTGATAAAGCTTTCTCCAGGAGTGGGCTACAGTACCTAGACCTTGGCTCACATAATGAACATCCATTTTGCTGCATCTAATTGAACCATAGTATGGATTGATAATCCCTGAAAAGCACATAGCTTCTAGTATGGCTCCTCTTACGGTTTCTTCCTCTCTGTTGTCTCAGGGAATTATTCCATGCCTCTGTCGCCTCTGGCTTTGTTCATTAGGAATCAGAATCTAAATCTACATTGAGATGTTCGGCCCAAAATGACTAATTGTTATAAGTCCGAATAATTGAAAGAAAATAAAGAAAATAACATTGAGAATTCAGTCAAATACAAGGTTTCATTTTTAGTAAAGCACGTGGGCTTGATGGATTTAATTAAGCAAATGAGCTTGCATAACTCAATTTCACTGATTGTGATTGAGTGACACTAGAACAAAATGAGATGACTTGTGATTACCATTAATAGATTAGCCTGAGTATTGGACAGGGGGTGGGTGTTTTGGTGTGTTTGGTGAGTCACATTTTCCATATTTAATTAACTTCATGTTGTAATAAGCATGTTATGTTACATCAGAAGCTTTTATGGAAGAAGGAGAAGTGCCATAAGGACCTTGCCCATGGGCTGGGGCTTAAAGCCCTGACAACTAAATTGGCACATTAGCCTTTGAGCCACCACTGTTCAATAATTATAAACATACATAGATCATAACTGGTACATCCAGAATATACTACATGTTTTTAAATCTTTGTGTTTTGCGTTGTTGGACACATGTATACCCCATGTAGCACATTCAAGGATTACTTATATTTCCAGCACATATTTAACTAAGAAATATCAAAATTGCTTACAGCTGGTTAATCTGTAATGCTGTAGGACTCAGGAATCATCTCCAAGTAAGACAGACAGATTATGAGGGAAATTATGATGTTTGGTGGTCTGGGCAGGAAATCGGTTGAGGACATTCCCGACAGCAACGTTGCCAAGTAACTGGCCGTATCAATTTATGATTCATTCTGTAATACAGTCGTTATTTTATTTGTACTCTGTTGAAAAACAAATGAATTGTATATAAATGATACTGACCTAAGTGTGTTGCAAATATGCTAGCAAATTTAGGAACTTAATTACGGATGTAATGTCTCAATAGTAAAAAAAAAAAATTGTGTTTATGTACTGTAGCAGTGTTTTCTGTTTCATCGTGCGGCTCTTTCAGGGTTAAAGGTGTCACATAAACTACAGTATATAGAGAAATGTTTTTAGAAACCTGACCTGTCACATTCATTAGTACATTTTGAACATACTGTTTCACATTTAGTTCCTGTTCCTGTTATAACAATGCCTGCTTTTCTGGGAAGACCTTCCACTTGATTTTATAGCGTGTCTGTGGGGATTTGTGCTCATTCACTCACCACAACATGAGTTTAACGAGGTTGGGCGCTGACGTCAGACGAGAAGGCTGGCCGTGTGCTTGGAGTTCCAATGTGTGGGACGGTCAGGTGTCCACAAACCTTTGCCTGTTTAGTGGCATTCACATAGCAAAATTTGAGCCTTAATGCCATTTATGTAGAATGAACTCATGAATTTTTTTTAGGACACTTTAAATATAGGATAATATATTCATTTTAGTGTACAGCATGTACATTGTTTTTCCTCTTATACCATAATGCTCATTTGATCATTGATTTAAACTTGTGTTTATATATATATATATATATATATATATATATATATATATATATATATATATATATATATATACACACACACACACACAAGTATATATACACACACATGTGTTTATATACAGTATATACTGTTTATATGACATGCACACACATCACTGAACATCTTTCTCACACACACCAAAGTTTCAGAAGTTGCATTCTGTCACCCTGAACGGACGGACACACACACACACACACACACACACACACACAGACACGCAAACACACAGACACACACACACACAGTGCTATAAATGATGCTAATAGTTTGTGGGTTGAACGGCAGGGTGTCGACGCGGTGTTGATGTTAAACTTATATGAAGTCATAAGGAAGCTGAAGGAGACGCGAGTGGAAACGCGAGCCGTGTTGAGCGTCAGTGGAGGCAGCAGCAGCAGCAGCATCAGCATCAGCAGCAGTCATAGCAGCAGCACTAGCAGCAGCATCAGCAGCCACTTCAATGCGCGCAGAGCAGGAGCCACAGTGCAAAGAGGTGAACGCGAGGCCGATCCGATACCGAGGGCAAAGTGAAACCGGACAGACGCGGAAATGGACCGAAGCTTCGCGGTGGATACGGGCCACCGACCGGGGCTTAAAAAATCGCGGATGTCGTGGCCGTCCTCGTTTCAGGGATTTCGACGGTAAGGAGCCGGTATTGTTGTGTGCATGTAAAAGAGGAGAGGGACGGATGGGTGTGTAGTGGCTTTGTCAGGCGCACTTTGTTTGCTCGGAGGATTGCAGGGAATCATAAAGAAAATGTTTACTGGGTCTTAAAAAAAAAACAAAAAAATCACACATGGAGGAACTTTCTCCTTCTGCTCATCAAACTGAAGCCTTGAATAGATGTTAGGGCTGTAAAGTACTGGACATGACTCCATGTCTTACACCAGTGAATATTGATGCCCTCGGACACAAGAAACACTCGGTTTTTTTTAAAGCAAAAAAAAAAAAAAAAAAAAAAACAACTTTCATTCTGTAAGATTTGAAGCACAATTTGAGTTTCCATCTCGATCTGAGTTACTTTGTGTTTTGAGTAGGTTCAGTATCGCCGTTTAACGCTTTCATGACTCGAGGGAACATGTGATCAGTGGGGTCAGTATCATGATACACACCTTTTCCTAGTTTAATAGGCAGGACACAGGACTGTCAGACTTGGGATTTCACAGCCGTGCACTGAGAGCACACAGTAAGCAGTGTGGGGACATGTAGATATACACCTGCTTTATAGGTGCCAAATATATATATATGTATATATATGTATGTATATATGCCATATATGTATATCATGGTTTGTTTGGTGCATTTTCACAGCTACTAATCAGATGAAATGTTCCCTCATCCTCCCTTGATGAATCTGTCTCAGTAATTTTATTTATTTATTTATTTGTTTATTTATTTATTAATCTACTACACAAAGTGCCATTGGATTATATATTTATTAAGAAATGGAAAACACAATGCCTAAATATTTATAACTAAACTAAATATTTTGTCAGCCTTGCTTGTTTATTGTTTTATAAATATTTTTATAAAATAATTATTTATTTATTTATTTAATCATTCATTCATTCATTCATTCATTTATTTATTTATTTTAGGGACAAATTGCTGTAAAGCAAATATACGGATGTGGACATGAACAGAAGATATTAGCTCTTTATCGACAAAGTTGTCCTATAATAATTGAGATGAATTATATTCAGCCCCCTTTATCATATATCATTTTTATTTTATATATCACATTTTTTTTTTTTAGCAAATTGTACACACAGGAGTTGCAATTTTTGGAAAACATAATGTTCGTATTAAAATTATAGAGCTGTACTTAATTCACCTGACGATCCCTTACATATTTATTTATTTATTTATTTATTTTTTAAGTTGGCCTTAATTCTCTGTTTGCTGATTATAAATCAGGGTTGTTTTTCCACCTTGAGTCGTCCTCACCGAGACTAGGCTTGCCACTTGGACACATAATTAATGCGCCAAGGTGTCTTTTTTGCCTGATGCTCTGCCTTCATTCATTTCCATGCATAGACGATATTCCTGCAAAAGTGTTTCTCTCAAGAATCTCTTTATTTATCTTCAGTAACGAGTCCTATGTAGATCTAGTCCCAATTACATCCAAGCTTCCTATTGATTCACATGTTTATTTGATGACACAACATGCCTAAGAGCCAAAATAGGTTGATTAGGTTGATGTTCTCGAATTTGCTTAGATTAGCAACGTTCCGTGTCGTCTTTTGAGCATTTGAAAATCTTTGTGTTAAAGAAGTGTTCGAACTGGTGGCAGAGAGGATCCTTTTCTGAAACTAGTTCAATCATTTCTCTTTTTTTCAAAAATTATCCACGGTCATTTCAGCCATCCTGCTGTTCTTGGCAAGAGGTCACATGATCCTACTCCATCTGTCCCGATAGAATAGAGAATATTATCCATTTTGCAGCATTATATATCCTCCACTAGAAGACACATGTTCTTTCCTAGGTATAGAGAAATCAATTACAGAAAGTATGCACACGGTCGAGCCATTATCATTGAACAGTGATGCTTGTGGTCAGTTGACTAAGTATTTCTGGGTAGTTGCAATTATTGTTCATCGTGTTTACAGCACTTAGGTTGTAATAGTCAGTAATTTATGTGAAATTAGCATTTTTTTAGTGAAGCATTGACCATGGGTACATTAACAGATTACAGTTTCAAGCACATAAATGCTTCCTCTGAACTAGAACAATTTCGTAAAAAGTCGGCAAATAACGTGTGGACTAAATTAACTGATCCATCTTAATCAGAGTTTTCCCTTATGGAACACCCTGTGGTATTGCTGATACTGGCTAATGGGTCATTGGTGGTGGAACAGGACCCTGAGGGAAATAAGGTGGAATTCCCTGCTCTACTACTGACCCATTAGTACTCACTGGAACAGGATGAGCACAGATAGAGATGGAGGAGTTGGTTCAGGAATGGTGCAGAAGCAGACTTGGATGTGGAAGGGAAAGACAATGGGAACAGGGTTGAGGTAATCTCAGAGATATGGCGGAGACAGTATGACAAATCGCTCCTAGCTTGGTGTAATGAGCCTTAGCCCGAAGACATACACAATATGGCCAAAGGTATGTGGACACCTGATCATCATGCCCATGTGCTGGCATTGCAGTTTTTCCCTTCAGTGTTAGTGTGGGTGAGGCCAGTCTTCAGTACTTGATTTCTTTCACACCAGCTTGGGTGAACCATTTCTTTATGGAGCTCACTTTATGCACATGGCAGAACATGTTTGGGGGGGAAGTTTTTTTACTCCCAGTGAAGGGAAAATAGTAAAGCTACAGCGTACTAAGACAATCGTGTCAATTGTGTGAATTTGGCAGCATTTTGGTGAAGACCCCAAATATAGGAGTGATCCACATACATTTGGCCATTTATTTGCCATTCAGTCTCATACAGCTTCATTTGGATTGTGGCACGTACTGTACAGGACAAAATCAGAGCCGGAGGCATCGGAGGAACTGGAAAGGACAAGACAGAAACATATTTCGGATCAAGGAGTAAAATCTACGGTGTAACTAGCACATCAAAATGTCACTCTAAATTGACCAATTTGCTATTTGACCCAACTTGGCAGAATAAAATACCTGTAAATCATCCTCCTATCTTGGTACTTGTTTTTTTTTCTTTCTTTCTTTTTTTTTTTTTTAAATAGAATGATATCTCTTTCACCAGCTCTGCTTCTAAGCCCACATGCTGTTAGCTACTTTATCTTCTTCAGGAAGTGAGTAAGCTAAGAGGTGCAGTCCATTCACCAGAAGTCCTGTTCACCGAGAAATGGAAGCAGGTCAACCTTGACGAAGGTTGTAAAGGGGACTAACAGGAGCGTTTATTACTGGAGGACAAATCAGGTCTCTAGTATTCTGTTCTATACACCCTAGAGTGGTGCAGATGATGTACACTTATATAATTTATTGTTACACTGTACCAGGCAAGCTCACAGTTGTATGCAAAGTTGCAGCTCTACAACCCAGGCTTTCCTGAGGCATCTTTGGTGGAGCCATGTGGGTGAAGGGCTGCAAGGGCAAAAATACAGATTTGGGCATTTTTTTGCCAGAAAAATGTACGGCGGTAAAACAGTGATACTGTAACTACAATATGTGAGTAAACACAGCAGTTGGAAATGTACTGTATGGTAATTTGATTTCTCAGTCATACTAGAAAGACAGTATAGTATAAGTGCAAGTAATGAGAGCATGAATAAGGAACAGATGTGGATGTTAATGAGGCGGTGCCAGGACAGACACGAAACAACTAAACGATCAAGCTGGTGTGTGTGTGGTTTCTCCTGTAGTGGAGATCATAGTGAATTAAAAGGAAAATCTGGGTACAAGTACAATAAAGGCAACAGTGAGAATGTCTAATTAGATATAAATAAATAAATAATCCACAGCTTCCTTTATTTCGATTTAGGCTAGAGAAAACTCATACACTATTGTGTCACTGTGCTCTCTCGTATCGATATCCATGCACAACCGTGTTGAAATGAACAGGGAACAAAAAAGAACTAATGTTCTGCTAGTGTTAAGTTTTCATCTAGTTCATTACTTTTAATGATCATATTATATCAGCTGTGGTGTAATTTCCCTGTGGAGTAAAAAGGCAATATGGTAAAAAAAAAACATATTTCTGTAATTATTTCATAAAAGTCGAGCTTTTTGTCCATGCAGTTCTTAACATGACATATTTTTGTGCTCCACATTTTGCCCTGTTAGTATTTCTCATGCATTT